>NC_073726.1:25090680-25393710 GCF_023634155.1 Falco peregrinus
CAATGCCATGCAAAAGCAAGTTCTAGCTATGCAGCAGCACTGCGATGACCAGTCTGTCTCACGGCTTTTCTGGCGCTTCATCGAGGGCTCCTTTTTCCCTGCTGATGGTGCTGGATCTTGCATACTGCTGACAAATTACTGTCCTCTTGTATATTATCACGCCTGTCCAGTTCTTTTCTATGCTTTAGTTTTGCTGTATTTATCTAGATGTAACAACATGGCTTTACTTCCCTCCCCTTAACGTGTTAGATTTTGTAGTGATTTCTTTCTGTAAGGCCTTCCCAATTAATCAGCAAAGTATCCTTTTAAAGAATAGCACTGATTGGAGCTTTTGTGCAAGGATTTTTATTGCTGGTGGATTTTTCTTTTTTACTCATCCCATTGTTTATTTTGAGAGAGCAGCTTTGGTCTTCATTGCCTGGATGCTACTTGTGCGCACAAGTAACTGAGCTGAGAGTTCACAGTAACTTACACTATAAACCTTATACAGAAGCAAGATAAAAGGTAGAATGTACATGGTCTTGTTACAAAATTTTATTTCAAAATCTGACATGTTTCATATATAAATTGCTTTATTTTACACATTTACAGGAAAGACTTGCCTGTTCTGTGACAATCATTTACATCTTTCCCTTATTTTTAGTCATCTTTAAGCAGTCATTAATTATTTTCTCTATCCCTCCTTTATGTAGACAAACCAAAATCATACTACAGACATTTTATAGTTCCAGTATGTGACAGGGCATGCCTAAGGCCAGCTGCGTTCTTATGGGGCCTCACTGTGTGACAGTATATTTTGCTTTTAAATGAAAGTAGCAAGGGTGTTGTCCCAGAGGTGCACAGCGCCAGTTCACACACTTGAGTTGAGGTATTTCTATCTTTTTACTCTAGTTTGTGCAAAGGAGGGAGCTAGGTGGTAATACACAAAAACTAGCTCACCTCTTAACACACAGTAAAACATTTTATACACTTTGAACAATTATTTACAATTAAGTTTAGTCACACTGAAGTCTCATTGGTTCTTACAAGCCTCATCTCCGTTTAAAGGTACAGCATTCTTTTTTTTTTTCACCTCTCATGTTTTGTAGGGAGAGGGCTTTGTTAGTAAGGGGCTTTCTTTGCTCGAGGGCGGACCTTTTAGAATGCTGATTAAGCTAGTTCACACACAGTTCAAGTAATTTTCTGTTTATTCTCATTAACCATTTGGTTCTTCTTGAGCTTGTCATGTTACTTCTTGCCTTGAAGTATTTATGATATGTATTCCGTCTCCCAAGGCCACGTCTTGTTAACTGTTTGCAAGGATTAATTGACATCCTCTGGTTTTCAAATTACTTCTTGTTTTTCACTATACATATTTACATATTTTGTCAAAATTTGAAGTTAAAAAACTGACTGGCCTTCTATTAATAGTGTATCTGTGAGCCGGTCAGGTGCAAGGGTAGAAGACAACTTACGTATATATTTGGTTTTTTTCTCTGTGTTAAACAGAACTTGGGAAACTGTAAAGCGTACTGGCAACAAAAAGGGAGTTTCAGCTGATGGTAAGATGTTGGTGACTTGTTTTGTTTGCATTTCTTCCCGTGAAAGTTCTTCTGATAAATTCACTGTGCAGAGGTAGAGCCAATCTGTTTCTGAGTGAATGAGGATGCAGAACAGCAGCAGCAGAGCTCAGCAGAGCTTGCTGTACCCCTAAGCTAATGAAATGGTAACTTAAGTGCTGAAGAATCAGGAGCTTCCTGGTGGGAGTGTTTTCCCAAGATCATTTTATTCACTTCAGAACAGGAGTCATTTCAAAGACATCATGGTTGCCCTGATACAGAGCACCGCACAGACTGAGTGGGGTCTGCTATTAGGGGCTAGGGATAGAGCTCTCTTTGGACAAAAGAGGGACATGATTTAGCCATGTGAGGAGTGTAGGATGGGGTTCCATACCGTGACTTCCAAACAGTCTCTGCAGGCAAGAGAGCCCTTCCCAAGGTACTGGTGGGCTGAGGCTTGGTCTTGCTTGGCATGTGTGCCTCCTGTTTGCTGGGGTACTTTGAAGATTCCTTTTTGGGCTTTTATGTCTTACCACACATGATATAAGGAGCTTAAATTCATCGTTCAGGATTCTGGAGCAGGCACCTAAACGTTTAATGCTCAGAGTAACAGTGCTTGGGTTCCTTTCCAGATCTAACACTAAATACTCACTTTCTGCTGTATTCCAATTCTATGTACTTGTGTCTTCTGTCACTGTCTGTAGGTGTAGCAGTGATAGCTGTGCTACAGAGAACTCTCCACTACGACTGCATTGTCCTAGTGAAACAGTTCAGGCCCCCAATTAACAGCTATTGCTTGGAATTTCCTGCAGGTAAGTGACCGAAACCTTGAGTCACATAAAGCTGACAGTTAAGTGTGTTTAGATGTGCTTGGAGTGTCGATCTTAATGAAGCAGCTCTAAGCAGAAAACCATGGTGAGCTCTGTAGCTTGGTGTGCTGTTCAGAAATAGGAATACTTGATAATGAAGAATGCGAAATGAGCTCATTGTAGCAGACTGGAGACACTTTGCACAGTCGTCTGGTAGTAGAATATTACATTTTCCTCCACTCCTCCTTCCTCTAAGAGTCAAAGCTTCTTTCCCTCATGAGAACATTATTGCCATTTCCTGGGAAGGTAGCATGCTTCTGTAGATAATCAGAAGATGTGGGCATCAGCACGATGAATCCGGGAACTGGAACCCTTCCTAACACTTCAGTTTATCCCTCTGTAAAAATAGGGTAGTGAGGGTGTTTCACCTCTTCCATAAAGCTGGATTAGAGCTCAGGATGGGTATTGCAGCTAAGTGCTCCCTTTTCAGTTGTTGTTGTTGTGTATTACCTGTCTCACAGGCCTCATCGAGGAAAACGAGACTGCAGAGAGTGCTGCATTGCGGGAGCTGGAGGAAGAAACCGGGTACAAGGGGGAAGTTGTTGAATGTACTCCAGGTCTTTGCTTTTTTTATTTTCCCACCCAAAGCTAATTCTGTCTTTGATGGGTACTTTAAAGGTCTGAAATGCTCTAAACCAAAGGAAAAATCTGTGCAGATTAGCGGAGTAGTATCCCATGGCTGTACCAGTGAGGCTTTGGTCCTTGATGCATCAGTTGCTGAACTTCTGTTAAAAATATAAGACTAAAGTAAAAGTTTTACGTCTATAGGGAAAAATTTGGTGTTAATTAAGATTCTTTACACAAAACCCAATTATTCAGGGTGTGATTTGGCATTTTAGTATAAAGGTCTCAACTGTGAACAGCATCCATGAACTTGGGTAGAAAAAATAGCTGCACGATGCAGTCTGAGTGGAGGTCACCCTAATGTCAGCTGTAGGGAGGTGACACTACTCAGCTTTCCAACCACAAAGAAGAAAGGAGAGAATAATGTGAGTGAATCCAGAGATCCTTTGGAATGTGATTGTTGCCAATCCACGCTTCCTACATAAATCAAAACAAAATGAAGGCAAAGCAAGGATCATAAATAAAACTTGAAAAGGTAGAAAGGTGAGACAGCTTACATATGATTTCAGTCATTCGTGTTGAGACTTGGCTTTTGATTATCAGGTACAACTGCATGCTGGGGACTGAGAGAGATGGAGACAGGTGATGGCAAAATTAAGACTCTAATAGACTGAGGAAGTCTGTAAGGGAATTACAGTTTAATCTTCAGTCTGTGGAATGGGAAGTAAACCTAGCTGCTGAAAACAAGTCTTACAAGGAATCCAGAAAAGAGCTGAGAGTTTCAAAAACATTACTTTTAAGAATGTGTGTCCTGTTTTAACCCCAGCCAGCAACTAAGTACTATGCAGCCACTCGCTCACTCCCCTCCCCTAAGCGGGATGGAGAGGAGGATTGGAAAAAAGGTACAACTCATGGGTTGAAGTAAGAACAATTTAATAATTGAAATAAAATACAATAATAACAATTGTAATGAAAAGGGTAGGGAGAGAGAGGAATAAAATCCAAAAGATGGGAAAAAAATAATACAACTACGTACCACCCGCTGACTGGTGACCAGACAGGCCCTGAGCAGCCATCAATTGGTCGCTCCCAGCCAGCTCCCCCCAGTTTATATACTGGGCATGACATCATACGGTATGGAATATCCCACTGGCCAGTTGGGGTCAGCTGTCCTGGCTGTGTCCCCTCCTGGCTTCTTGTGCCACTCCAGCCCTCTCGCTGGCAGGGCCTGAGCAACTGGAAAGCCCTTGGACTTAGCGTAAACATTACTTTGTACCAACTGAAACATCAGTGTGTTATCAACATTATTCTCATACTAACTCCAAAATGCAGCACTGCACACCTACTGAAAAGAAAATTGACATTATCCCAGCCGAAACCAGGACAATGTGAAACCAAACTTTTCACAACTCTTCCAGCACGAACATGTGCCAAATACATGCTCTGGCATTATACCAGATGTGAAAGCTTTTGTTAAAATGTCAAGGTGCATGAGTTCTGCTTTCAATAAATTAAAATCTACATGTGCTTGTTGGCAGCTCTCTGCTTGGACCCAGGTTTGTCAAACAGCACGACACACATTGTGAGCGTCACCATTAACGGAGATGAGGCTGAGAATACAAGACCTAAGCAAAAACTTGGTGAGTTTTGTACCATTTATTTGAAAATCTGGAGAAGATAACAAAAGGATGTGTTTAGAAGAACTATCCCTACCACTGCATCTGTTCTGTCCCAGCTGATTTAGATGCTGTAGGTCCTTTAGATCATACCCTGCAGTCTGGATAAGCAGAGACATGTTTCTTTGTGGAATTCACAAGAAACATCTGTGTTAAGTGTCAGATATTGGCACAACCAGAATGAGAAATTTAGGTGCTAAACTTCAGGTGAGGGCCATAGCACTTGTGAACCTGGATATTCCTCTTAGTTGTGGCTTGACCCTCAGAGTAACTACACTGTCACTCACTGACTGTCAAAATAGGGTTTAGTTGTAAACTCTATAGTGTATTTCAAAACCCTTAACTTACTACAATTGTTTTCTTTTACTTGCAGATGATGGAGGTACGTCAGGGAACTGTGCTCCCATTGGCAGTACAGTCAAGTGTGGTCTTCGTACAGCAAGTTTTACTTAGAAAATGTCAGTTAAAACTATTTTGGGATTGGTTAATCTCCTGACCCTAATCAAACGCGCATGAAATTGACTTTGGCTTAGACATGAAAATTCCTGTGGGGCATTATCGTGTCAGTTATCTACAAGTATTGCATCTGTAGCACCAGTATCTCAGGAAACACAAATTCCTGAATCCACAACAGCTGTAGATCAAGCTCCAAAGACAACTAATTCAGATAGACAGGGAAGGTGTAAGCCAACACCAATTCACCAAGAGCAAACCCTTTGTCCCTGGGCCGTTTTGGTCTTCAAACACATCTACAATCCATTACTGTACCAGTATAAGCCAAACAAAACTCCAGTTCGACAGTGAATTTTCCGTTCTCAGAAAGGAGCAGGTCTCCTTTCAGGATTCTTATCCTCCATAGCTGTCAGCTACACTGTTGTTCCCAGCTCTTTTCCAGTTTCTTTCTGCCAAACCTGGTTTTTAGTGGCCCCAGGTCACTGCCTTCCCCCATTTCATGGGCCTTTTTGCAATACATGAAGCGTCACAGCTTTCAGATTGGTGATGAGCACTAGGGCCAGGTCCCCTTCTAAACAGTAAGAAGCAGGACTACTACTGATCACTAATTTCTTCTCTCCTAGAATTTGTGGAAGTTATTTCACTTCCGAAGAATGACCTACTGCAAAGAATTGACGGTAAGAGCTTTCCCACACATTAAATGCACTTGTGTGAGCTTCAGGTAACCCTTAGCTTCTCTCCTCTCAGCTCCTCACTCATCCTAGAATACTGTATCTTAAACAAAAAGCTGGGAGAGACCTGGCCAGGTGACAGAGTGATAGCATTAGGTCTTAGCATTAAGAATTTATGTCTGGAATGTTATATATATTCATTTTAGTAAAGGACTTAAATTTCTGTAGAAGAAAAGTGTTAACAGCATCTCATAACATTTTTGTTCTTATTTTCAGAACTAGTAGCAGAGGAACACATTGCAGTGGATGCCAGGGTTTATACTTACGCGTTGGCCCTGAAGCGTGCAGCAGAAAAACCGCTCCAAGTTCCTTTTATGAAATTTTAAAACCAGATGATGAGAAATTTAGTTGAAAACTGCCCAATTTAGATGGCTTAGAAGTATAACTCTTCTTGTAGAGCAAAAAAAAAAGGTTTGTAGGAGCGATGCTGATGTACGAATGATTGTGTTGTTTTTACCTGGGGTTATGTAACTGACAAAAAGTATTCCTTCTAACTGCTATCAAGCCTTGACCGAATAATCATAATAAAAATGCTGCTTAATTTTCAGAACGGCTCATTTCTGACTATATTGATCATTCCACTTACATTTTGGTATAAGGAAGATGCTGAAGTGACTGTAGTGGGTGTAATGCCACCTGTTCAAAAAAAAGGAAGACGGCAGGAAGAACGTGCGGCTCCCGAGTCCACGTGCACAGGCAGCATCGCTGTGACAGCTGTAGGTCATTCTCTGCAGCAGCGGCAGCAGCAATGGGATGGAGCGTGTGTGCTCTGGCTGCTGTGTTTGAAACAGTACTTTTGGGAATTTCCTTTTATAATTTAGACCTGAAGATGTTGCTGCTTTCTCTCAGCGCAACTAAAGCTACCACAGGCCAGGGCTGGAAGGGGCCTCTGGAGACCATCTAGTCCAACCCTGGCTAACGCAGATTCTCCCAGAGCAGGCTGCACAGTCACATCCAGGTGGGTTTGAATATCTCCAGGGAAGGAGACCCCACAGCCTCTCCGGGCAGCCTGTCCCAGTGCTCTGCCAACCTCAAGGTAAAGAAGTTCTTCCTCATATTCAGATGGACCTTCCTGTGTTGCAGTTTGTGCCCGTTGCCCCTTGTCCTGTCACTGGGCACCACTGAAAAGAGCCCGGCCCCCTCTCGGCGTTCGCCCTTAAGGTATTTGCATGCACCGATCAGGTCCCCTCCCAGCCTTCTCTTCCCCAGGCTGGACAGCCCCAGCTCTCTCAGCCTGTCCTCACCAGGGAGATGCTCCAGCCCCCTATCCGGAAAGAGAAAATTGGTTTGTTTGATCTAAGAAAACAATGACAATGATGGCGAAGACAAGATATCCACTGGTGCACACCAGCACCGTACATGGCCCAGCCAGGGCATTCTGTTCAAGGCACAATCTTGCTGACACGCCTGAGACAGCACAGCTGCGCAGCACCCCCTCTCCTGGGACACCTCCACCTGCTCGGCTGTGCCTCCGTTTAGTCCGGTCCCCGCCAGGAAACACTTCTGCCAAACCAACCTGCTGTGTACCTACGTGGGTGGTCACCTGCTTCTAATCATGTAAGCCACCACCACTGCTTCAAGATACCAAAGTGTCAGCCACAAACCGTCCACAAATGTGGATGAGATGCATAAACAGGAAGGCTTTCCTCGCTTAGCAATGAAGCAGAGAACTTGCTTAAGATTTTCTTCCCTTCACAAACAGTTACTTTCAAGTTCAGCGTGACAGAAGACAGAACATGAAATCAAAGGGAAAAAGTAATTGATTACAGCCGAGCAGAAAAGCCCAGTGATTTTAAGGGGAGGAATCCTGAGATTTGTTTTTCAATTAAGGCTGCCAAAAACTGATCAGAAATACATATTAGAAAGGATAATGAGAGAAAAAAAGGCACCCTCCAGGCCTACCTCTCTAACAAAGCGCGTTAGAAATGACCAAAACCTGTGTATGAATTACACCTCGCGCAGATAAGACACAGGAGAGAGCTTAATTAAATAAGTTTATTGTCTAACATTTACAGTTGTTACGTTGCCGCTGCAAAGTGCGACAAATAATTTTTCAGCAGGAACTCCTCGTTCCCCCTTTCCCCTTCTATGAACACCACTTCAGGAACCAGGCCTCGGTCTTTAGACTCACAAAAGCAAAGTGGACGTGATGTTTCAGTGGCACAGTTTTCACAAGTACGTGTTTAAACAAAACTATGGGGCTGACTTGCCAGCGTGACAGCAGCTACCGTGCTGTCTCATGGAAGGCCCAGGGCAAGAGCCCGAAATGCCCCGGGCCTGGCCATGCAGCAAATCCACCACAGAACCAGTTCACAGGTGAGATGAGTATCAGTCTCCGGTAAAATGTTTGCTTGTTCAACCCTGGAGCTAAGAGAAAGGTGCCTGAGTGGAGACACCGCAAAGGAATAAGGAGTGCTGAGTTCAATGATGGGGAGATGCAAGTTAAAAAAGTATAAAAAAATTAAATGTAAAACACAGGCTACAAATAAATTTTGTCAGGAACACTGGCACGTGGCAATCTGAACCCAGATATATTTTTTTTCCTATCAAGGACAGGGAAATAAATGTAACATTTTAATGCCGTGTGCAAAAATGTTTACCGATATCGAACTGATACATGTTACCATCTCACTGCAGTATTTGAACAGCAAGGTAGATGAATTGGTTTCCAGCATTACAGGCAGCACTAGATAATACTTAAACAAGATAATGTAAACTTTATTCTTAAGGCAGCTGGTACTAACGCTGCACACAGGCATTGCTTAATGCCCATTACAGTAATGGGACATGTAGCACTTGAAAACAATTAAAAAGAAAACAGCATTATTGAACTAAATGACGCATGTTGTCAAAATACTTTCCCTTTCACACAAACCATGAAATATTTGGACACCTAGAAAAATAATGCACCTACTCCTCCAACTTCAGCCTGTTCTTTTACAAATATTTCAAAATACTGATAAATAATAGTAACTGCAAGCAGAATGCCAGTGCCGGACCCAATGGCCCCTAGAAAGTCAGCCAATACTGAAAGGGCACCAATGCACAAACCTCCAAACGCAGCTGCTGTAGGGA
The DNA here is from genome assembly GCF_023634155.1 of Falco peregrinus. Lineage (NCBI taxonomy): Eukaryota > Metazoa > Chordata > Aves > Falconiformes > Falconidae > Falco > Falco peregrinus. The sequence continues at coordinate 25,099,587 of NC_073726.1, forward strand.
TATACCTGGACCAAAGGAGAAAAAAAAAGAAAAAGAATTTGTAATAATGAATTTTCATTGAAGGATTCTAACAATACATCTACTACTAGAACAACCAACCCGACTATTCAGCAACAAATTCAGCATTGCAAATGCAACTCTGCCATTGCTCTTACTATCTTCCGTATCTGCACAAAGTAGAAGCTAAAATAAAACATTCACCGATAAGAAAGGTGTGTGAATAACTGAACACTGGCAAAGCTCTTCAATTCATACTGTAATAGTTCTATATATATATGCGATCTGACCGTCACAGAACTAAGAATAACTGTTTTGACTTAAGTACGTACAGGTAGGTCTACCTTTCAATACAGATCTGCAGGCTTTGCATACTGCACAAAATACCGCTTCTGTAGTGTCATCTTAGTTCAGTAACGGTGAAGTAAAAATCAAGGGATCTTCCTTTTGCAAACATGGAAGAGACTCAGCCCAAATTCCCTCATTATGCCACTCAAACAAAAGACACTACAGCTTAACCTCTTACTATGAACATGTTCTGCATTACCAGAAAAGGTGCCAGCTGAATGGGAAGAAATTTGACATTTGCAGTGGAAACAGGTCTCAGATTCTTCCAAGAATATCTGCTCTAGCTGACAACTCCCCAGCACTCTTAACCATCCAGCTGGAAGTCAGCATTTCCGTACCTGTTAAGCTCATGAACCATTGAAGTATCCCTGTGGCCTCTCATCACCATTTGCTGTTCTTTGAGCTGCTTGGCAACCTGCAAAAACCATAATTTTACGAAACTGCTGGGGTGTTTCAGTCACCTGATATTTTGTCAGAGTAATTAGGAACTGATTAGTTAGCAGCTAGTCAATTCTAAAGTAGAGGCAGCGTTTGAAAACATTTATGTATTTTTATCAGAACACCTACATCTTTCGCTGATGAGCCAGACACCTCAATCCAAGTCTTCGAGAAGAACGCACAGGATCCCAACATAAATATTATATAAACTATTACATGGACAGGATCCTCAAATATTGCACCCATGGATTCTGGAGGGGACAAGTAGTAGCACAGGCCACCAACAGGGTAAGAGCGAGCAGGGCCACCACCACTGACATCCTATGAGAGGGGAAGAAAAAGGCAGTTAGTTACTTCTCACAGACCTCTTGCACTCCTGTCCTGTCTTTTAGAGGAATTCCTCTTCAATGTTTAAAACAGCTTCTATATACAAATGTTTATCCTGGTTTCAGCTGGGATAAGAGTTAATTTTCTTCTTGGGAGCTGGTGTAGTGCTGCGTTCTGGATTTGGTGTGGGAATAACGTTGATAGCAACAACTAAAAACTTCAGTGCTGAGTAACATTTATACCAAGTCAAGGGCTTTTCAGTCCAAGGAGAGGGCTGGAGGGGCATGAGAAGTTGGGAGGGGGCACAGCCACGTCAGCTGACCCCAGCTAGCCAGAGGGATATTCCATACCATACCATGTCATGCCCAGTATATAAACTGGGGGGGGCTGGCTGGGAGCCACTGACTGATCGCTCCTCAGAGCCTGGCTGGGCACTCGTCAGCGGGTGGTGCGCAGCTGTACTGTGCGTCACTTTTTCCACACACACACACCCCCCCTATCTTTTGGGTTTTATTCCTCTCTCCTTTTCATTACAATTATTGTTATTGTTGTGATTATATTTTATTTCAATTATTAAATCATTCTTATCTCAACCCATGGGTTTTACCTTTTTCCCAATCCTCCTCTCCCCCTCCTGCTGGTGGGGGAGTGAGTGAGGAGCTGCATGGTACTTAGCTGCTGCCTGGGGTTAAACCACAACACTGTTAAGAAGTAAGTATTCCAGCTTTCTGCTGGTTCATTACCAAGTTTCACAATGAAGTAAATATATACAAATAATTTTATGCAGTTAAAGTGGTAAAATACTTACTGCCCACTGTCCTAATAAGTTCACCAAAAAGTTGCCACTAAAACGAACAGACAGCATCTGGGAAATGACATAGAGGTTTGAAACTAAGGCAGACTGCAGAATGATGGGAATGTTGGAGGTATAGAAGAGCTTGATAGGATAGCTGCTGTACTGTCCTCGATATCGTGCAGACTTGATCGGTAAATCAACACGAAACCCCTATGGGAAAGAACACAGATGCACCAAGTTTGTTTCCAAGACAGAAGCTACTCCTAGGGTGCCTAAAAGCTATTCCTGACCACAAAGCTCTTGCTAGATAAAAAAGGAGCAAGACAGTAAATCCCAATGGCTTTCTGCTACAGTCTGGATCACAAATTTTAAGGACTTACAAATTTTACTGCTTGGTTGTATTACATTCTTTTTACATAAACATTATCTCTCATCTGCTACATTATATTCTTGTAAAATACCCCTTACAGAATAGGGATTGATAAAAGCCTTTAATGGCTTTAACTTAACTAGCCAGTTAACAGCAGGCTTTTGTGTAGTAATCCCAGCCTTCTGGTCTCCAGGGCTGGCTCCTATCGGAGTAGGCCCAAGAAAAGCCACATGAATTTGAAAACCAGGTAATTCATTTTTTTGCCTCTCACGCAACAGCTTAAAAAAAAAAAATAAATTCATATTTTAGCCACACAGATTAAAAAAAAGGAAACAAAAAAAATCACCACATGGACCCTCCTTTTAGTGTACATTTTAGTAAATACTTAAATTTAAAAAGAAAGAGTAGCTGAGTATTTCAAGACAATTAGGGGAAAATCCAATAAGCTATACATTAATGACATGGTTGTTTTCTAGAACATACACACCCCAAAGAAGCAAGGTTCTCTAACTCTGTCCAAAAGCATTCTTTTAATTCAACAATGAATATCAAGCACATTATCTGTGCACTGCAACGACTGCAGTTCCAGAATCCCCAGAATCCATTTTTAGTAAAAATACTCTCATAGTATGTATGGCAGTTAATGGAATGTGAGATTACATCACTGAGTACATCTGGCTGTAAAATTTAACAGCTGTACTGTCACAGAGGTATGTTACTGAAAACAACACTGAAACACAAAGCTCCTCACTCAAAGCTAAGATACTGCAGTTACTCTACTTTAACTTTCACATTTTTTCCCAGTGACTGCAACGTCTAGGGTCCATGCACTTCTACCTACACAGCTGTGGAGAGGAACTTCTCATTTTACCTGAAAATATATGACTACAGCAAACACAAACACTGTAGCAATCAGATTCATGAGATTGGGCAAATTCTGCCGGTAAAAAGCTTCCCGCAAAGCCCGGACTTTGTCAGTTCGTGTAGCCAGAAGATGAAATAATGCAATCACAGCACCCTCAAACTCCGTTCCTGCACAAAGCAAAAAAGTAAAAGAAATTTTAATCTGGAAATTAAAAACATTTTAAAAAAATATCTTCCTTTCAGAAATTTTAAGAATGACACATAAAAAAATCAGACGCAATAGGACATAAATCCTGTTACAACAAATACATCACAATAGAGGATTCTGTTTTAGCTTTTATAGAATGTAGAATAATAGACCAAAACATTATTCCTGGTTAAAAAACAAAATAACCTAACCAAGTCACACAAATGAAAGAGTAATCTTTTTCTTTCTTTTCTGGGAGTAGGAGGATGATTGGAAGGAAGAAATAATAAACGAGGAGAAAAACAGCTTTAGAAAAGCAGTAGTACCATTCAAAAGAACTACTAAAAATCAGATGAAAATGAAAGCAAACTAAAAAAATATGGCTCAGGATTTCAAACATATGCATTAAACTAGTTAACATCTTGATGCAAACAGCCTGTATCTTGGTATTTCTAGGGTCTCTGACAACCAGATGTTGTCAAAGGCTGGCTAAGAAACGAAGAGATGGTAGTCTCTGAAGACTCAAACCAGCTTAAAAAGTAATTTGGAGGCATCAACTGTAGAAGTATCCTATAGCCACAAACAACAGCTGGATCATAATCAGCTCCTCTGAAGATACAGAACTTCTTCTCTCTTTCTGTGGATTAAATGATGCCACAACAAGGACATTTCAGTTTGGAAATCTGAAAATCTTCATTCAAGGTGTTTCAAGCTCCATTTTAACTACTGCAATTCAACTCCGCAAAGCCAAACTTGTAGGTTATTAATCTTCACTTAAATCAGAAAACATTTTCATCTTACATGTTACACAATTGACTTTAGAAGCTAGTCATTACACGTTAAAATATTTTTTAATAGCTATTCAATAAACATCTGACAGTTTATGTATAGTATACATCCAATGAAACATGTTATAACTGCTTGTAACAGCACACGTACCTCTGCCAGTGTTGATGGTAGTGGGACTAAAGGCCTTCCAGACAATGGTCTCACAGATATTGGTAGCAATGAACAGGGAAATACCCGACCCCAAGCCATAACCTTTCTGTAGCAACTCATCTAACAGCAACACAATCAAACCAGCAACAAACAGCTGTGGGAAAAGAAACAAAACTGAGCAGAAACAAGAATAAATCAAGTCAAGAATTACTAATTCATCATGTTGCAGCATGATCATTAGTTTTTCACCTAAATATCATTCATGCAGTACATTTGCCCTTTCATGTACAAACGCCTGCGCATCTCAGCTGGCAACGATCTCTGTGACTTTTCAACACAGATGCTAGCAAAAAGATTATTCAGTAAGCACTTTTCTCAAAAAAAGCGTTGAAGTTTGCGCATTTACTGCTTTGCTCTACAGGATAATGTCTCAAAGCTGCATCTGTGCTGTTTAGTGAGAAATCCACCATGGAACTGAACAGCAGCTACTGCTTTCAAAGTCTACTAATTCCTTTACTTCAAATTAAGCAGCCACTCCTATCTGAAACATTTTTGATACTAATTGTCCCATCTTTCTCCTCCTTTACAGAATATTTAGCATTTCTCCTATACAGGCAGACAGATACAACGGATGATGCTCTCTAGCATTAAAAATAAACAGCAACCAGACATACATTTTTCCTTTCAGCTATACTGTATCTAACCAGTCTGTTACACACAAAATAGCTCATTACAAACCTGAATTATAATAAGAAGACAAATTCCAGCACCCATTTCAGCGGGATCTCCATACATTCCAGTCATAACATACACAATGGCTTGCCCAATGGTAATAATCATCCCAAATACTAAAACAAGAGAGAAAGCAAATTCTTTAAAAAAATTTGCTGAAATCACCTACCAAAGAAATCTCACATCTAGTATGACTTCGGAAGGCTGCTTTCCCAACAATAAGAATATGCTTATTAATTTTAATTGGAACAGTGCTTACATTTCTGAGCTCCATTGAACAATGCTCTGTCTTTGGGAGTATCACCAACTTCAATGATCTTCGCTCCAGCTAGCAGCTGCATGATCAAACCAGATGTCACAATGGGTGAGATACCCAATTCCATCAAAGTACCTAAACAGGAAGAAAAATTAATACAACTGCCATTGAAGTATCTCTCCTAAAGAATTATACTCGGAGGATATTAAGTCTGTTGAAAGGTTTATGACCTGTAAGGAACATTCTTCGTAACACTTCAAACATGTATATTCCAGTACAAGTATAATCAAAACAAAAACCATTATCTCCTCACAAAAGAAGGCTGCTCTGTTAAGATCTGTATTTTTGAAGGGAACATTAAAAACCTGTGTAGCTCTTCAAATATTTTTGTGGAACCACACTAACACTAAAGGTCAACGCACACTGAAGCTCAGCTTTTTGGCATATCATATCAAGGAACCTTTCACTGAAAAGCATCTTGTCCCTGGTTGTTTATTCCATCAGTGCTTCAACCATCACATTTTCCAGAGGTTTAATTTCGAAGACCACAAGAGAAGTGCTGCAGATCCACAGTGGCTGACAATGCCACTCTCAGAATCACTGACTCTAGTTAAAAGCACGGTAGTTTAGGATTAAACTAGTTTTTAACAAAACAAAGATGTGTCATTAAGATGCTCTTATTCTGGCAACTCACCTACTGGCGCAACGTCATCAAGTTATGAACTTCCAACCGTATACAACTCGAACAGGGCAATCTAACTTTACACAAGACCACTGCTGCAGCACACAGGTGTGCATTGCTGAAAACCTGCCTGGTTTTCCCTCCCAATCACTTCGTCCGGTGTAGTAAAACTGAGGCATCACTCACTTTGCTTGCATCCTCAGACTGATGCACCTGCAACACCGGAACTACCACCTAATACTCTAATTTAGAAATATTCTCAGCAAGGTCTTATTCAAGTACTGATACCTGTGTGAGTTACATTATAATGTGGTATGGGAGCTGATCTGAATGTACATAAAACAGTTAAACCCAGGAAAATAGCCTGCCTCTTGCCTGTACAATATACTCTCCTGTCTCATCTCAATACAGAATCATTCTCCCACATCAACTTTTTTGAGGAACAGCATTATGAAGAGATTACTTTTCGAAATTTAAGTTGCCCTTCAGCTAATACCAGAAAAATTTCTCCTACCTGAAGCTTAAGAAACCAAGAAGTTGAAAATCTGGATGAAAATTAAGAAACTAGAACTACCAAGTGATGAAACTTTCCACATTTCCTAAGCTGTAACCTTAAAGGAAAAAAGTTCAGGTAAGGACACGTTTTACAAGTTCAGTATTCAATTAAGCCAGATCAAGTTACTTGGTCACCATTTTTTATGCCCCTTGAGTGACCATGTAAATAATGCACATTTTTTCTGATGTTAAGCCACAATATCCACCACGGAGATTCAAAAGAGAATCAGCTTACAATTCTTTTCAATTCTGTACATTTAAGCATAACTCTGCTCTCACATGCAGTACAGTAGTGCTCCATCACAAAATTACCAAGAAAATTATTAATCAAAAACTATTTAGCCACTGCGGACTTGCAAAGTTATAACGAGAACCAGTGACAAGGGAAACATGGTCTGTAAGGTCACATGGAAAACGAAAAGAAGAAGAAACAGCATCTCCATACCTGATCAGCCTAGAAGCTTAGCTCTCCTCACAGCCCACCTCTGACAGGGGCCCCTTCTTTGGGGGAAGTATCATTCTGTATTTCCCTTTCCCCATATACCAGTCATTTATTCAGAAACTGCTTCTGGCAACTTCTGCCAGTAATGCATTCAGAAACTTTGAGTTATATGGGCTGCTTAGTAACACCATTGGCTGCCCATTCCCTCTTACAGTATAAGCAAAAAGTGACTATCCATTCCCTATACACTTTTTCCCAGAAATGAAGACTTAAAAGACATTTTGGATATGCACATATCATGGCAAAGAATCCTTATTTTCTTGGGATCTCTTCATATACGTTAATATCTACCTTAGATTCTCGGTGCTTTTTCCTGAGTGTTTTTTAGTTCACTTATCTGTCATGGCATGGTACATTAGAACTGCATGCAATATTCAATTTGTGGAACTTTACAGATTTGTGGAGACATTTCTTCTGGTCTTTTCAACCAGTTCTTAAGCTGTTAGTTCTTCCCTCTTAACCCACAATAGCTTAATTTCCTGAAGAGTCTTTACTAAGTAATCTGAATTTAACGAAGGGCTTTTGAGCACCTCCACTACTGTCTGGAGACCTCTTTTCATTTCTACCTAACTACCAGAGTCCTCATTTCAGTTCTGATTTTTGAAAATTTTAAGCATTATTGCACAACTATTTTTTTATTTCCTTTTTTGTGTATGTGTTTTGCCTGCTACCAAAATGTGAAAGCGCTGAAGTCATTGTAATAATCTGGTTCTTTCATACTTACATCCTAGACTCTACACACTGTTCAGTACCATGTTAAATATTACATCATCTCCCATGGAAACCTCTACATCTCCAACAGCAAGAAAATTAGGATGTCAAAACCTTTAACACATCCTCCAATGACATCTAGTCAGTTGACTTAAGCAAAATTAACTTTCTGGCTCCTGCTTTTTATTGCCTTCACAGTCTCTCTAGTCTTTTCTTGGCCACCATTACCATTCTGTCTGGGTAGTGGATAACAAATTTAGTAGCATACACTGCCAGTGAGACACAGAATTTTATATGCAGATTCTGCAGTAGAGTTTGAAACAGATAGCTTATTTACCTTAATTTATTATCTTCACACGTGTGCCAAAAATTGCCATTCCTAAATAATTTGCACCTTCACATTACAGGGTTCCACTGATTTCCTTATTTCCAACCAATTTTCCAAGATATAGATGAGGTCAGTGTCCTCATTTAGAGTCACACATGCTAGGTCACCCATCTTAAGTTTTAGACTTCTAGAATAAGTTTAACTCTTCTTATATATTTGGTTGGGATCACCTTGTCTATTCTAAAATTAGTTAGTTTAGTGAACTATATTCATCTCTGCCCTTAGCTTTCACACCTATAAAATTACTCACCCATGATGATGCCAAAACATTATTCCTTCTGTGTGACTTGCACACAGAAGGAAACACTCTCATACTGCGTATCAGTGCTATTCCTAAGTGGCAGTGTCCCATATATTAATCAGAAAGAGACTACAACATTATTCCAAAAACCGAGAACCAAGATTAATCCCATTTGCATGTCAAAGGAAACCTCATTCCTAAGGTGAAGTACTCCTCATGTATCAGTTAATTTTAACTACATCTGTGTTAAGAACTTGACAAAGTATTTCAATGTGACATCTGGGTTGCAGGAAATTTAACAGCCAACTGTTTTTCCCCTGGACTGTTTATACCAACACACAACAGAGAAAGGAATAATCTACTAACCTCTGTTTGATGCAAGAATGACTCGCATCCAATAGAACGGATCTGCAGAATCGGATGACATGATTCCAAACAAAGGTATCTGTCAAAGCACACAACAGTATTAACAGACACACAAAGAAAGCATGCATTAATCCAAACATCTTAACAAGTAATGATTCAACTGCTATACTGTTTAGTATCATTTATTCCAACTTTTTATTTATTCTTCTTTTTTTTTTTTTAACTAAACCAGAGATACTGGCACTCTCTGTTTTAATCCTCCAAGCGGCGTAGGACTCAGAGGACTAAACTAAGACCCTTCCACAGGAAAAAGCAGAAACCTCTAGAAAGAAGAGTCAGTGCACATAAAACAGATTACTGAAGTTGAAGATGTAAATGTCTGACATATGATTCTGGAGCACCACAACTCCCCAAAAGAACATAAAAAAGTATAAATAGGTTAGGCACCACAAACCATTAACAGAACAGGGAAAAATATTAGATGATGTTCTCACTACTTATTTCATGAAAATTTCTCAGCGATTTTGAGGTGAGCTTTTTGTTAAAAAATTGTTCTTTTCAGTACAAGTTAAAGATATAGCATAAACTGCGATGTAAGTATCTTCCTCCAGCAAGTTTAATAGTCAAATTCTGAATATGTTTTAAAATATCCCATACAAAACTATCAGAAGTTAGCCAAGTTTACACAAAACCTCCAATATATTGATACTGAGGGATTCTGAGCTCTTGAGAACTCTTCTTAATCACAAAAACAGTAGACTAGGAATCCAGGTGATCTTATAGATTAATTGTAAACTCTAGTCTGCACCATCTGATTCCCTTATTCAACTACTATAATCTTTTGTATAGATTCAAAATCTTAATTATGTATATATCCAGCAGCTAGGAAACAGAGATAAAATACATGTTCTACCTCCAATATTATTCCCACCTCCTATTTCCAAAAAAACAGGTAGGTACAAGAACTGGGTTTTAAAAGCCTTTTAACGGTCCTTCAAAGTTGTAAACAAAAATTATTAAACTACTGCTACAGAGTCTGGAATGGGTAAGTTACTAATTATAACTAAAAAGATTTGTCCTGAAGATGTATGGCTCATTTTAAGTCTTCTAAGAGTTCTAAAAGTTCTTAAAAATGTGTATCAAGTAATTCTCATTTTCTGCAATGTCTATTCTTTAAATAAGCAAAAAAAACCCCAAACAAAACAAACCACTATCTGTTTACAACCCACGTACATGTTCCAGGCACTCCTGCAACTAGGAGTAATGATCACATAAAAATGTTTAAAAAGACTTGTATTATGGAGGGGGTTTAGCTAACATCTTTGCCAGTATATTCACAAAAAACAAGTTCTAAATGTCAACTTTAACACCTCAGAAAAATACTTTCCTGCAATCTTTACAATTGATCAGCTTATTATCAGGTAAAAACAATAATTTCTATTTCACTTTCAAACTTGTCACTTCTAAAATTTAAATTTAGCTATGAACAGAGGGTAAAGAACGCATAAAACTGCTCAGTTTGTTTATACTATTCAATGAATAATCAGCTCAGCTGTTTACCCTGCAGCCAGTATCATCATTTGATAGGACCAAGGCCAGGTTGGATGGGGCTTGGAGCAACCTGGGCTGGTGGAAGGTGTCCCTGCCCCTGGGAGGGGGGGTTGGACTAGATAATCTTCAAAGGGCCCTTCCAACCCAAACCATTCTATGATGCTATGACCCTTCATAAAACAAGAAAAAACATTATGTATATTAAACTAAATAGAGAGAATTAGTTTCTGAAAACATACATACTCATTTCAGAGAATCAGGTTTCTTTAACTGAACTTTAAATACTTAACCATAAAAATAAATAACTGAAACTGGTAGGTCAACATGAAACAAGAACTTCTCACGCTTTCAGTATTCTATTTTGTATGTACAGAACAACAATTTCTGAACACAGAAAACATCAATACTTACCTGGCAGCATACTAAGAAAATGAAAAGCGTGATAGCCGTCCATAGTACCTTCTCTCTGAACTGGATCTACAGAACAGATTGTAGAGATTAAGCATTCATTTTATGTAGAATTTTCACTGTACTCTCACATTAGCACTAAATGCTGTATCATTCAGAATTAAATGTGAAGATACTGAACCAGAAGGCATGACTTCTCATTAGAATTTAATGTTAATATGATTTCAGACTTTATGGAGAGAGACAGTCATGGGCTTCTGTGTAGTCAAAGAAAACTTACTGGATCTGGCAGGCAACACAGCTGACATGCAGTCAGTAGAATGTATTTTATGTATAATATTGTAATACAGTGGGTATTTATAGCAACAGCATGGCTAAAAACATGAAAATAATCAGAACAAAATGAAAGATTAATGCAAAAAACCATCTTCAGTCATTAGTGCTCTAGGCTTCAGCAAATTGGAGGCACTTTTGTAAGGCTGGAAGTTATTAAACTAAAGCACTATGAAGTTTTTAAAGAAATTTAATTGCTGTGAAGACAAGTGATAAAAACAATGAGTTTTGGACAGCAATTCAAAATACTGAATTAAATTCTTCAAAGGGTGTTAGAGGAAGCTTAAATTCACCATTATGTTCATGGACATTGACCACAAAGTAATTTTTGAAGACTCTCTTTTTTCCCTCTCCAAATTATTTTTATCAATGTAGATTATGTATTACTTTAAAAAGAACGCCAGCTCAGTGATCATTAGTCAGTAACACACTGAAGAGAATCCAAGGGTGACAACATTTGAGGCAACTGTTACTAGCACCAGGTGCAAGAAAAGAAGAATCACAAGATTAAGTTTGAACCAGAGGATTACTCAAAGCAGGAGACAGAAAGAAATGCACTCATACGTAGTGTTACTTTAAAGTTCCTACCTCTCCTCCATGGACCGTAAACATTAGGATATGTGTGTTCACTGTACACAAGAGCACAGCAGCTACTAAAACGTGACATGAACTAACATGTAAGACAGATACAGCAGAAACACTAACTTTCTGCCTCCAACCACCGAATCTGTCTGTAGAGAAGTAACAAGAAAAAGGATTAGTGCCTGGTTTTATAGGCACCGAACACCCACAAATGAGGAAATATAAAAGCAATGCAGCAGCACAGCTTCTCAAGCAAAAGAAAACCCAGTAGTAGTCTATAACCTTTATAAGTAAAATCACACACTTAGAAGCAAAATAATCCCGGTAATTTATTTACTGATACTGCCTCACTCTTTGAAAAGAGGCCAAGATGCTCAAAATACTTACAGTATAAAGTTAAAAAAAGAAAAATAGTGACAGCAGCAAATAAATCCAAACAGTATCTTGTCTTTCTTCATGCAGTGCCGACCCACTTTACCACGGGCTGTTTGAATTCTATACTTCAGAATTTATGTACAGACTTCCAAAAAGAAGAATGCTTAACCAAATTATATCTGCAGCCCAACAGTTATCGTCAGCTTCTGAGACATCAGTCAGGCTCTACAAGTGCTCTGGCTCTCTTTGTAACTGTGGTGAATATGAGCATTAGAGAAATGCTGTTATCACCCAAATCAGAGTTATTCACAAGGAAAACAGTCTCTATGACTCAAAAAGACAAAGAAAGAAAGAGGCGGCACCTGAACCCATATGCCAGGAACAGCAAATACAAACTGGTACCAAAATATTCCAGCCACAAATGGTAACAAGCACAGGGACAGTACATTTATTTCATCATGAGATCAGATCCAATTGGACATTTTATTCCTTTGACATTTTTCTTAAAACTTGTGAAAATGAAGGGACTTCAGCATCATCTTCTCGGTGTTCTGAACAGTGTGTTCTACTTAGAAAAATCTGTGCATATGAGGGAAATATGGACCCATACTACTAACTACAAAAGCAGCAATGGCTTCTGTTAATCAAGTTGACCAAAACATAAAAGCAACACTCCCTAGAGACAGAAAAAGCCCATTTCCCTCCTCAACAATAATACCAAAAAGATTCAACAAGAGCCCAACTGAATCAAAACTTCATCTTCACTTAACAAACAATACAAGTTTAGAGAAAACAGATTTCTTCTATTTTGTTACCTTCATTTCTTGGCCTGACCTTAACTAATCTACTAAAACCATTACTAACGATGTCTGCCTGTGACACCTTGCAAGAAAACAGTAAGTAACAAAGAATCACAGTGATATGGAATGACCTGGGTCACTTGATAAACTACACACAAGCAAGGAATGTAACTTAAAATAGTCAAAGGGCTCTTTGGTTTAGGAAAAATGTTCCCAATTGTATTTTCACTCTAGATTTGTACAAAGCTGGGAACTGGAAGTCATTGCCTAGTCAGTGACCTAGATAGTAATAACGTAACCCAAATACAGAGGACAGGAGTCTTAGCACCTCTCTGGTCATCCTTCATCTGCTGATGAAGGTCATGGGCAGATAAGCCCTAATGCCTCTCTGGCAAATAGAAAGGGGGGAAGAAAACAAAAAGCCAAAGAAAAATCACTACTGCCAATCAGCCTCACAGAAACATCAGTATCTGTAGATTTGTCTTGTAGATTCCTCTTCCCATCCACTGCACTAGACAAAAATGGGATAGATGTAACCAGCTGATCACAGATAAGCTGTAAATCAGCATCAGAAGACCACACTAAGGTTCACTGCTGCTGAAACAAAGATGGGTACCTGCCACCCAGATCTGGTGCATCCAGATCGTAGCACAGGGTCTGGCTCTGGGGATTTCTGCTCTGAAAATGCCCTTGTCTGACCTAAGTAATTTGTTTGGAAACCTGTCCCAAGAGGGAAAGATGCTGGAAAGCAACAAGGAAAGACAGATGGAGCAAAGAGACAGGGAATAAAACCTTATCTTTTTTAAAAAAACTATTCCAGAAGGGAATAATCAGCAGGTTTTACTTTATCTTCTCCATTTGATCCAGCAGGCTCAGCTACAGTTACTGGCACAAACATCCCTGCATCCGGTCCTTTGGGAATCTCTCATCAACAGAGAGGATTCTTTTGGATGGTGTCATGTTCCAAACCATGCATTTCCCTTTAAGAATATAAAAATCAAAACCTAGCTCTTAAGGAATTTCAGGTCAGTCATGACAATGAATATTAGGTAGATTTGTTACTCTAATTAGAACCTTTGTCACCTAGGTGATACATGCTTCCTTGAGTTTTGGAAGTAAAAACAGTGGGGGGTTTGTTTGGTTTGGGCTTTTTTGGGTTGTTTTTTGGGTTGTTTTTTTTTTTACAAGGTAGGTCTCCTCCTGATCTGCAGAGATTAACTAATTTTAATCTAGAAAATATGCCAAGAAATGGGAGGAATTTCAAGGAACAGACAGATTGGCTGTAAATGAACTCAGTTCACTTAGTTCAGAACAAAGTGTCATATCCAGTACATGAACAGAAGCAATTACCCAAACTATATCATGGAGCACCTTCCCACTTCATCAAGGTGAATCACAACTATGGGAGTAGACAATACTTTGTGGGAAAAGAACTAAATTTGTGCTTCCTGAATTATAGCACAAGCCTTTTCAAAGTAATACATAAGCCAGCTCAATGCCCAGAGTTGTGTCCAGTACACAAAGTCAACAGTGGTTTCCACAGACAACACTTATCCACAGGGGAAAAAAAATTGCTTCAGAACTCTGTTCTAGTGTATTAAAACAGATCCAATCACATGGAGCTGAAACTAAATAAACTTAGTCTAGAGATGAGACTTCTTTAAAAAAATTAGTTGGCATAATTACCAAGTGGAACAACTTACCAGAAGGCTGTTAAGAATTCATCATCATGGTAATCTCTTTCCTTAACATGGATTCCCCCCCGTCAAACAGTATGTCCTACTTTAGGGCCTACTATATTTATATTGGAGTGTGGACTTGAATTATCATAACATCCTCTTATCTGTGAGCAAGAACATAATGTGGCACTCACTTTTCTTTCCGGCTTCTGAATTTCAGGTAACACCGCACAGAATGGCTTAATAACTTCTAAAAATTTTACTGTTCCAGAAAAACAAACACACACGCAAAAGAAGAGAGAAAAATATATTAATGGACCTTCACAAATTTATAAAACTCATACAACTTTATTTAACTTCTAAGAGAAAAAAAATATGTAATTAACACTTCATAAGTGAATTATTTCACCTAACACACAGGTTAATTCAATGTTGCAAAACTAACAACCTCTTTCTAAAACAGCTGAAAACAGAGCAAAAATCTGCAAAGTTCTTGTTCTGATCAGATTTGGACCATTATTTTTTCCGCAGCTGGAATCTTTCTACATGAGAAGCTGCACTGTATCACCAGAAGTGAACTAAATTGTATTCCACCTAAAAATAAATGACCTAGTATCAGTCTGTACTAGTTAAACACAGAAGCAAAGGATATTCACATCAAAAAATATCCACACAGAGATTAGTATCATGTGCTTGAGATTAGTAGTTAGCTGAGAAAACAATTCAGCTGGTAAAATATGGTGAGAAATCGTTAATTTAAATCACTGCAACACTCAGAATAACTGATCATAATTTCGGGGAATTTCATTTTAACTTTTGATACAGCTTTCTTCACAGTTTCTCCTTAAAAAACACAGAAAAGCTCCAACAGCTTGAGCTCTCTTGGGGGGGGGGGGGGGGGGGGGGAGGAGTGGAATTAAAGATCAAAGAACGTTCGATTGGTGGGGAATTTGTCCTACATGATTCCCAGCACATTCGGACAGCCATGGAAAACCACCGTCAGTACCTCGTCAAAGAAAATGTTTATTGCGCTGCGAGCCAAGTAAAGCGGTACCTGGTCCAAGCGGCAAAGCTGCCGTGGCGCTGGGCTGTGACACCGCTCCCCTTCGTTCGTGCCACCCCCTCAGGCAGCCCACCAAAGCACGCACCCAGCCCCGCAGAAGGGACCTAAGGCCGCAGGGAAACCCCCCGCACCCCTCGCAGCGCGGTGCCCCCCCGCCTCGCCGCCCGCCGCAAGCAGAGCTGCTTGGGGGGGGGGGGGGGGGAGCCGCCCCGCCCGGGGCCAGCACCTCGGGCACGCCGCCGCCTCAGCCCGCCGGGCCGCCCCCCACCACGTCCTCCCCTCGCGCTAGCGGCGCCCCCCACGCCACCGCCCCCTCCCCGGGCCGCCCCCCGCCCGCACTCACTGCCCATGGCGGCGGCGGGGCCGGCCGCCTGCCTCCGCCGCTGTCAGCGCCGCTGCCTCCGCCGCCGGCCGGCGCCCCCACGTGACGCCGTGCGCAGGGCCCCGCCCCTCGCGCGCAGGCATCGCTCCGGACGACTATTGCTGCCCTGAGGGGACGGCGCCACCGCCGCGGCGAGGACGGGCGGCACGGCCCCCGCTGGCGGCTCGCTGGGCGCCGCCCCGCTCCCCTCGGGCCCAGGGCAACGGGACACGCGGCGGGGCCGGGGGCAGCCCCCCCGCGGCCGGGCGGCGCGGAGCAGGCGGCGGGCGGCCAGCCACCGCGGCGAAGGACCCGCGGGCGGCCGCGCTCCCAGCGCGCCCCGCGCGCCGCCGGGGGGCCGTTCCCGCCGCGGCACCGCCTCGGCCCGGCTGCAGGCGCCCCGCGGTTCGCTGCGGGCTGCCAGCGAGCGGGCGGGGGTGCGGGCACGCCGCCTCCTCCTCGCCCTACACCGCAGCCAGGCTCCTGCCTGAGTCCTCAGGGGGATTAAAGAGGTTTTCCTCATGGCATCGATACGGTAACCATCGACGTGAGAAGCACAGATTTAACGGTTTGGTACCGGTGCGTACCCTAATCCAGCCGCGTTGATGGCTCTACGTGGTAATTTCACTGGTAATTTGGTAAAAGCACAGCTCTGTGGGTGAAGTGAACCTGACAATGGAGACAGACTTGGGAACGGGTAGCACCAAAACGGGTATCATAACCTTCTTCCGAGCTCTCAGTTACAATAGGCGACGGTCTAGAGTTAACAGAATTCATTGCAGGATTTAGATACAATAAATTAAAATAATATTTTCTTCTGAGCAACTCATCTAGCCTAGTTTTACGCTAAGCTACCAAGAAAGAACATGAGACATGTGAAAGGAGTACTTGAATCTATACGTAAGGTTTTGCTTTGCAGTCCCTGAGAAGAAATCCTCTTAACCAAGACCTTGCTACAGTATCTGTAAAGAATTTTGTTCACTAGCCTCCCTTTTCTGAAAGGGCCGATAAAGGCTTTTTCTTCCAATTTATATAATCAAGAATTTTACAAATATTAATGAGCTACCCTGTAGCAATTACTTTCACTTATAGTTCCTGATTAGTCTGACAAATGGCCTGATTAATGGACCTAGCATCTTACTTGTAGATCGTAATCTCCAAGTAATAGCTGGGTTAATAGCTGAGATTGAGGAAGTTTCTTGCAATTACCCTTTGTTTGGATTTTTAGCTGTATTTATCTTAAAAGTTCTTTAAGCTCATGTGCTCACAGCTCCTATTTATAGTTGCTGGTCCACGTTTTGGTGACTGATTAAACATCCAGAAGGTTTCTTCAGTCCATACTAACATAGATGCACCACTTCAGGCATGCTGAAAAAATGCTACTATGTGACTCACAAATGGGTTCCCAGTGATGGCAGTAAAAAAATAAGTCGAAAATCAAAATGCTGTATTGTTTTCTTTGCTTGTTTGAAATCAATACCCTTGTGTTCAAAACTTTGTGCCTTCATAATTCAGGCTAAATGTTATTTTTTTTGAAACTAAAATAACATCACTGTTACTAAACAATTGTTTTAAATTGTTTTCCTGATATGTTTTCTTCCTGTCACTAAGAGTTACTGCTGTCTTCAATGAACTACCCAACATCTCATTCCTTCAATGTCTTCACTTTTTGTTTTCTAGTGTTGCACATCTCTGAAATTCCTGAACACACCATGACACTCAAGTGTTTTAACATTTCCTCTCTTTCTATTTTCTTGCTATCTAACAGCACGTAAAGCTTCACCTTGGTTTTGTTAATGACCCACAAAGCTCTCCTGTCCAAGGATTGGGACCTGCTCTGTTACCCACTCACCCAACTTGTATATCATTTCATCTGGCACTTTCCGGAAGAAGTTTCCTGCACACACAGGAAACTCGCTCCCATTGTCAAGCAGCACTCTCATCTGGGCCTTTTGCAATTTCTGCTTCTCTTTTCCAAAATGTTTTTTTTTGCAAAAGCAACCCAGCACTTACACAGGGACAGCCAAGTCTACATGTAGAGCAGAGCATAGCATACAGATGGAAAACAGTTTCATGGATGTCCAAAATTGGTGGGAGAAATAGTGTTAACCCCTAAATCAGCAAGTGCTTTGTCTTGCTCCTGGTAGCTGTTAGCCATCACAGAAGAGCATGTTCTGCAGGCAATCTGCATCAGCAATAGCAAGGAAAGCTGTACTGAAGCTCTCCCTTCCTTACTGCAGCATCCCTGGGGGCTCCATAACACAGCAACACTGGGCTGGGGACATTCAGCCAAGCAGCGGTACAGAAATAGCCGTCTCTCCCATCCCACCAGGAGGATAAACCAGGCTCTGAACACTCAAGCGTGTTGCTTGGTTAGATAATCAAACCTGCACAGCCCGTGTGCGAGCAGTGCGTTAAAGGTCAGGTTTAGGCAACATGAAACTCAAAAATACTAAGTCTGTTCTTCCCTTGGGTGTATTGTCATAGTGAAAAAAAACCCATGAGTTTATGTAATCGTCAGCTTGGAGTCAAGGCTGGTGACTGAGCTCTACAACTTCCCGAGCTACAGCTGCAGCCAAAGCACTGTTAGTCTTTAGCCTCCTTTTTCTAGTTATCAATGTAGAGGTTTTTTGTGAGCAGAGCATCAGGAGACAAACTGTACAAGTAAGTATCAAGTGCAACACAAAGTGCCTGTTTGGGCAAAGTGTCCAGCAAACTGAAGTATACATATTATTATGTATTATATCCAAACAAAATGTAACCATATCCCTGTGAGAGAGCAGCTGCTGTACTAGACAAGATTCATGGTTAAAACAGAAGGACAGGCAGAGCTTCAGCCATTCTCAGCAAAGGCGACTTAACCTGCAAGAGCCTACTGTCCAGGGACCATGGCAGGAATCCTTAGAAATCTCAGAGTGGAAGCTTAAACCAGCACGTGTCTTGAGCAGGTAAAGCTGTTGAGAAGTTGTAAAGTTTGCTAGAGCAAAGTGGAAGAAATGTGATTTCATGTCACTGTGATGGATGTGCTACAGCAGTCAGTCATGTAAACGGACTACAGAACAGAGATTACAGAGGTTATTTCTGGGTCATATAAAGTTAACGAATTAATGTGTGAATTAATTATGATAAAATACCGAAGTAGGCTTCAGAAACACTTTGGGGAGCCATTTCCCTAGATGAATCTCACCCTGCCTGTGATCTGCTCTTCCTCACCTACCGTGACTTTCCATCTAGAAGTGCTGGATTTGCTTAAACCCCACTTGATTCTTTTCAAAAAGCTTTTTGGCTTGTGGTGGGTTTTGTTTATTCAAGCACGCTCCATGCTCCCCCAGGTAACTTTGAGAGGAGTAGGGAGGTGCCAACTTCACACTGACAACTAGACTGGAAAAGAAAAAATGCTGGGAAAAAGCCTGTGGGGATGGGAGAGCTTCCATGGGGCAGCAGGAGGGCCATCAACACTGGAATCTGCCTGGGCAGCTTTTGCCTCCCTCTGCCATCTGGCTTCATTATTCTCCTGCTTAACTTCATGTTTCGTCATTTATCTTTTGCTTCCCAATAAAGACCTATTTCTTTCCTTTCCCCAGATGACAGCTGTGCTGAAACCTTCCCTCAGGAAGTGCCAGGGCTTTCCAGCCAGGAACTGGATGCTGACTGCTGAGATACAGAGCATGTGGCTATAGAAATGTCTCAGCAGGTGGGAGTGGAGGGCAAAGGGCTTTTTTCACATTTCTTCCAAACACATTCAGTTGAAAAAGTTAAGACAAGCAGAAGGGCAAGAGCCTTCTGGAAGCCCTAACAGATCCCTTGTGGAGCTCTAGCTGACACACTAGTCCTCTAAAGGGATGCAGAGCTCCCACATGCTGTAGAGGGAAGAATTGTTCTTGGTGCAGTAAGATAGGATTCAGGAGAAGCCCTCTCAGGGCCATCAGCAGAAGCTGTGAGAAGGGGAAGACCCGTGGTCACTCCTTGCTTGTGACAGCTAAAGCTGACTGTCCTCTCCTGCTCAGCTTGTGTCATTGCTGGAGCAAAGGTGCATCTTGGGACCTTCTTCAAATGGCTTGAATACCTGCATCTGTTTGAGCTCCTTCAGAAAACCTGGCTGGTTACCTTCCTGTTTTGTCATTTGCTGCTTTCTATAACCCCATTTTACTGACACATCTTTTCAATACAAAGTCTGCAATACCTACACTGCAAAGAAGAGTTTTCGCTCACGAACCTCCTAACAGGCCATGAGGATCTCCCCCAACAAAAAAAAACAACCACCAACCAAAAAAAGTAGTGATGTTTGGGCTTTTTTTTGCTATAGCAGTTTTTTTGGTAAGTCACTTCAACCTCCTAATTCTCCCACCTCTCAGCCTTCCAGCTTCTGGTGTACTCGAAAGAGGCCTCACTCACACCTTTCAGCAAGCTGTCCCTCAAACTCTTTGCAGGCCGCCTCACTGCGCTTCTCTGTTTAGCCTGCCACAGCTTTGGACTCTTTTCTGTTGCTCTTACTTGGTCACAACTTCAGCCTTCTTCCAGCATGAGCAAGACTTTGTGTGGAACCCAAGGACCACTGAAGGAAGAAACCAAGCAGAAGTAAGCCCTTGAAAACAGGCCAGTCACGAGAACTGATAACCACCAAAGCAGCCTGGGACTGGGAAAGAGCTGGTTTCTTAAATGCACTTCCCTTTGGCTTTACTGGTGAGAAATTACACATTCCTTCTCAACACGGAATACTAAACCAATTTAACAGTACAATCTTGGGGTTAAGCAAAAACAAAAAACACACAACCAACAAACCAGAAGGACACTAAGGAGAATTTTCCACGTAGGAGGTCTTCACTCTTCAGCTAACCTCCAGAAACCGGTTTGGTCTCCAAAAAACATGATTTTAAAATACAGCACAATGTCTGCAGCGTGCCTTCCACCCTGCAAGCTCCTATGAAAGCACTGCTTCTCCAGGCAAGAAAAACAGTGGTGCCTGAAGCCTTCAGGAGCCATCCTGCAAGGTTCCCCCCAGGAATCCTGCTTTAACAACTCATGCATTCAGAAGAGCACCAACAGCTGCAACAGATTTAACTCCTGGCCCATAGCAAAAGAAATGAGAAAATCCATGACACTCAGCTATAGAAACGGCTCATTCCCAGGCATGGGGAAGCATTTATTCAACCAAAGAGCACCAACACTTCCATGGAAACTGAAACTGTTTCCACATATGCGCCATCTCAGGGAACTTTCAAGTGCAGATAAGCAATGTGATACAAAGTATTTTATAGTCAACTCACAGATCTGCCCCCTGGACTGCATTTATTTAGGGGGTTTTAACTTTAAAAAGATGTTTTTTAGAAAATACTGCAAGAGAAGTATCTAGAGTAAAGGGCATCACCTCTCATCTTTAAGTATTCCCCTTCATGAAAAAACTGCTTCATCATTACGGAACTTGTTCCATTCTTTTTTTCGATTTTGGAGAAATTAGTCTTAGGGGTCTGGCTTTTGTTGTTCTTCACAGCAGGAAGCACCAAACCTGACTGACAGCAGGAGTAGTCCATGTGTTGAAAATTTAGATAAATGTGTTGGTAAGAATTTCTTCCTGCTGCTGGTGGTGTAGGGTTCCAATGCCAACTGCTGGGGCTGGTAAAGGAGGTCTGCTCACAAGACGGAGCTGAAATTTGAGTCAGGAGGAAATGATTAATGAAGCAACAGCATAGGTTTGCATCTTGAGGTCCCCTGATGCCATGGGGGTATCTACTGTCACATACTGGTCAGTCCCAGCTGAAGTAATGCAGGAAGTTATCCTCCATCTCCCAGAGACCGTGGCTCCAGGAACATTATAGTGCACGATCTGCCAGAGCAAACAGCAGCTTTGGATTCTCCTCCTGCTCACTTCAAGTATGTTGTTTCCTACCTGGGATCTTTCCTCATCCTGTCTACCTTAACTAAACACAGGGTAGAAGAAAGCTCCAGTCCTGCTCATTACTGCTAAATGGTGCTATAAAGAGCATAAGTAGCTTAAATTAGAACACTTACTTGGTTTAGGCATCAGGATTAGTTTTTTTGGGTAAGCACCAAAGAATTCTGCATTCAAGGAGAACTTCAAACTTCATTTTAAAGACTAAAACACCATGGGGACCATCTTACCTTAACCCCCAGCTGCTTTTCAAACCGTGGTGACACAAAGGACCATGGACCCATGTTCTGTGGTTCTTCCTGACTCCAGATGAAGACTAAAGGAAGGACAAGGGTACATTAAAATGCATATATTTATCTTCTCAGCAGCCCAAGAAAAACAGTTTTTTCTTTGTAGCACCTCTACCTTTTTTGTCTTGGCACTATCTTTGAAATGAAGGCTTGCCAGATTGAATTCCCTTGCAGGTCACAGCTTGCTGAAGTCAAACCAGAAGTATATCCACTATTAGGGTATACTGTGAGTATATTCTGCTTGTCTACTGCCATTTTCAAAAGCTACTTAAAGGTTCACTGTAATTTTTAGTAGTGCTTTATGGAAACTATCAATAGCAGAGAGACAAGTTCTTTTAGCACAAGTGGTAAAAATTTGTATTATTCCACCCCAGAAACACTAGATGTGCTGGAGGAAGAACAAAGAGCAAAAAGCCACTAGAACTCTTCATCCTAAAAGACAGGCAACAGATTTAGTTCAGTACTTCAAAAAGTGTAGAAACACAAAGGTAAAAATCTGGCTGACCTTTTGCATGGCTGTATTTGCTCAGCTCTTGCTGTAGAGCTTCCAGGGGGAAAGGACACAGTTCTTCAAGTCTCAGAATAGCTGTGTTGTGCTGTTTCTCTCCTAGTGTCTCTCTTTGCTTCACCAAAGCATAGTAATGCTTACCAGAACAGAGCACCACCTGGGTAACACTGAAGAAAAGTAAGAATTTTTTCAAAGTTTAGTGTGTTACAGAAACTCTATGCAGGACAGTTTCACACTTTCAGCTAACAGCCAAACTTTGAAGACAAGTTTATGAAGCTAAACTGCTAGCCTAGAACATCTTTTCTCTTCTTTGTTTTCTCTCCCACTCACCTCCAACAGGTGGCAAACTAACCTTTGGGCACTGTATACCACAGCCCAGAGGTCTGGTTTCTTCAGTAATCCTGGGAAAGCTACCTTACAGTGGGATTCATCTTGCTTAACTTTAAATATCTAAAAATTAAACAACTAGTCAAAGCTAGTCATCTATGTGCTCTCCGTAGAGAATAAACAAGAGAGAGAGAGAAGCACTTCCAGACAACAATCCTCTCCCACACCAATGAGGAACTGACTGCCAGGAACTGACTGCCGGAGATAAAGAATACCCTCCAGCAATCTGAGAGGTCTCAGCTCCCTAACCTCACCCTTTGTGCCTCACCATCCCACTTAAAAAAAAAACCCAAGATGCTAAGATACTTCCAGCCTTTGAGTGTGGGTGAGGATGCAAACATCAGCAACGCTGTCAGACTCGGGTACTACTGGGACAAGGACCAGATAAGAAGCTTAGGAAGGCAAAAAATGAAGCCTAGAATTGCACATTGTGAAGAGGATTCACTATGATACATAAAGGGAGGAAAATATACCCACACAATTTATTATTGCCATAACTTCATCAGCTCAAGTGTTCCAACACCAGAACAAAAATTCTGCATCTCTTCTGGGCCACTCACTAAGACAGACACTGAGTGGGCTGGAGCACATCTGAAGACAGGCAGCAGGGCTGGGGAAGGGGCTGGAGCAAAAGTCCTACAAGGAGCGAGGAGTGGCTGAGGGAACTGTGGGTGTTTAGCCAGGAGAGGGGGGGCTCAGAGGGCACCTGATCGCTCCCTACAGCTGCCTGAAAGGAGGCTGTAGCAACGTGGGGGTCGGTCTCTTTTCCCAAGTAACAAGCAACAGGACAAGAGGAAACAGCCTCACGTTGCACAGGGGAGGTTTAGATTGGGCATGAGGGGAAATTCCTTCACCAAAAGGGCTGTCAAGCATTAGAACAGGCTGCCTGGTGGGGGTGGCGTCTCCATCCCTAGAGGTGTTTAAAAGACGTGTAGATGCAGTGCTAAGGGACATGGTTTAACGGTGGGCTTGGCAGTGATGGGTTAATGGTTGGATCTGATGATCTTAAAGGTCTTTTCCAACCTAAACAAATCTATGATTCTATGACTCACATAATGGCTGCTCCCAGTGACTGTTAGCTAATGGGCCCGGCACAGAACAGCACCTGTCTGACTAACTGTAATCACAGCCTCCCTGTAGGGCAAAGGCTGAAAGCCTGAACACTTTACTATTATGCAGATATGGTAACTCCCAAAAAGTAAGCAGAAGAAAAGGAGAGAAACAAGTAAACTAAGTCACCCACCATAAAACACATTTTCCCCCCCAAAGTCACCTCTTTCACACCACCTCAAGCTCAAGCTGTTAGGTAGGAGAAAGGGACAGGACATCCTTCCTGAGCCTTTCCTCTAAGAAAGTAGAGCTACCTTTTAGGATCTACTGAGTGGTCACCAATGACAGGCTTGAATGTTGTCCTTGGGCCCATTTCTTCAAAACTTGATACAGCAGCCTACACGGGGGAGAGTTGGAAGTTACCAAATCTTGCTGCATTTTCCCTGAGGCCAGAGTTTGGGAGAAGATATCCAGGCAGGGTTTTGATAAGCACAAAAGATACAGGCTTTCCTCTCCCTCCTATTCCCATTCCCACTCCCACCGACAAAAAGTGGGATAAGATTCCCAATAACACCACCAGACCTAGAATCAACCCTACTTCTAGCTCGCCTCCACCCAGCTTTAATTCTCAACCTATCCAGCTCCAAACAGAGAAAACTTCATCAATTTGACCCCAAAACAGAGACAGAGAACAGAGGAAGAACAAAGAGAAAGGGGAAGAGAACACAGAAGAGAAGAAGAGGAGGGGTAAGAAAAGAAACAGGAAGATAAAGTTTTCAGCTTACAGGGAGCCTGAGTAACACTTTGGGAGAAGCAACAATGAGAGGTTTCCTGAAGTTTCGGACCATTTGCCGCCGGAGTAAATGGAAATACTGTGCTGGGGTAGTGGGATGCACAACTGACATGTTGACCTGGTCCCCATCAACTCCCTCTTCTGAGCTGTCACACATCTGTATAAGGGGAACACAGTAATACCTTGTCAAGAAGCCAGCAGTAAACCAACTATGCAAGAGAGAATCTAGACACACATGGGACACTGACTAGTGTAAGAACAGAAAAGCAAATAACCCAATTCAGACATTGACTGCAAGGGAAGAACAATGTCAGAGAAGAAATGGCTTTAGCATTGAACTGGTAGGATTGTATCTGAACTGCCCCCTTCTAGCAAAGTGAAACCAGGGCATGACAGTTTTTATAACAGCAGAGAGGTCATGACTTCACCAGAGTGGCAGCATGCCTCCAAATACACTGTAAACACCTCCTTAAGCCTCATTACTCAGATGAAAAGGCTTTCATTTACTTACTGGAGTCACAGGGGCATAACAGTCATTGTTTGGGTTGTTTTGGGTGTTTGTTTTTTTTTTTAAATGTGCCACATAGTTAGTAACTGGTATTTAATAGTGTCCAGTATTTTGTTTGTACGATCTGTGGCTAGTGGACAGATCTGCGAGTGGTTTGCTCAAGAGGGTGGCTGCCTGTTTCTGATGCAAACCCCCAAAATACTTTCTATACAAAGTGCTCATTAGAGGTCTGCTATTTGCAATTCAGCAGTTCCTCTTGCTACTGGACTTGTTCTGTGGCGCAGTGCCACGGCTGAGGAGCAGCAATCCAAAAAAAAGACAGCAGGCAGTACTGAAGCATGTCCCACTAGGGCTGTGTGCAGTAGGCACAGGGCCCCTGCAAGCACTACGCAAATCTCATGTTAGGAAATTCCAGGTTATCACACACCTACTTGGGCAGGTAACAGAGATGCAACAGTAACAGCAAGCACTTATTACAAGGTTCAATCACAGTCTTGCATCAAAGCTGTTGTGGCAGCATTTAAACCAGAACTGCTTCCTCACCACTTCCAGACCTACACCTTCTAATCACAGTATGGTTTCTTTCTCCACTTTCAGCCCAGCCTGTTGTTATCTCATCATGGTGGTATGATCTTGGCATGCCTCCAGCTTCTGCTGTCACTAGCAGGAACACCAGCAATGGGGCACTTTGCAGCAAGACTCCCAGAGCACTGACCACCAGTGTTGCGATGGGAGATCTGTGAGTCTGAAAGGTGTGGCTGGGTACCTGTAAGAACCGTTCCATTCGGCAGGACGAGTGCTCAGGGCCTGCACCATCATAGCCGTGGGGAAGAAGAATTACTATCCCACTCTGCAGAAGCCATTTAGCCTCACCTAAAAACACACAATGAGGAGGAAGGAAAGAAATATTTCCACAGAACATAAAGCCACAAAACACTTACTACTTCGTACAAACACTCGGGAAAATAAAATAGCTAATTTCCACATCATTGTATACAAGCCTGAAACATGCTGCTGACATTTTGCCATGAGATTCACAACAGTGAAACTGCACACATAAGATGATCTGAAGTTTCTGAAATTATCAATGTAACTTTGGGCTTCCAGAAGACTTAAGTGTCCATGTGGAACACGTGATAAGGTGAAGATTTTAAAATGTAGTCTAAAACATCACCACAGCAAGAATCCTTTTAATGGAATTGCCTTCCTGACTTTGAGGTGTCCTCTAACTCTCCAGTAAGAAAACCCCTAACCATAATTCACTGTGTATTTCCTGCATACCTTGTCATTTAGTTCTCTGCAGGTGTGACCCAGGCAGCATACTGTGAGCTAGGCCTAGCTAGCACAGCACTGCTAGCCACAGGCTGCTTCCCCTGGGCTCTGTCAAACCTCCTGCACTATTTAAAGGGATTACAGTCAAATCCAGAAGGTGTTCATCCCAGCCTCAAATGCATGTTGAAGACAGGTGGGTTAAGAGGGCCTCTGAATTTCATCTATGATTACAGAGGGAGTGCTGAGACCTAAGAGAGGCTAGATGCCAAAACACTGGATGTTTACATATAGTGAATTTCACTCCAGAAATCCATCCCAGCATTTTTTCAAGCATGTTCCAGCTCAGAGAGGTCTTTTATCTGAGCACTCAGAAAGTATGCTAGAGTGAAACTTAGAGGGTAGTTGTCAAGCCTTGTTGTGGGGTTATTTGTCTGTTTTAAATCACTATTTTCCTTTTGTATTGCTTCAGGACTTTTTCAGACGCCTCAAAAAGAAAAGGTACAGCCTAAAAAGCTATCAACTACGTATACACACAGTAAAATAAACTGGGGAGGGGGCCAGGAAGAAACACTATTGATATAACGAACTGTCTTTTGGAATTACTGTCTTCTGCCAAGGGTGGGGTGTCTTTCATTTTAGATGTCTTGTCTTCAGGGAAAAGCTGCACAGAAGTCAGGACCACATAGGCAAGCTCACAAGACTTCTTAAGAAAATAGAATTGTTTTCTCAGCACATTGCCCTTTTACTTTAAAGATGAAGGATTTTCTAGTGTTTAGTATAAATGATTGATTTCTAAATATATTAGTTCCTTGTACACTCACCTCCAGAGATGAAAGTGTCAAATATTATCTGGGCTCCATTAAAGAAGTCTCCAAATTGAGCTTCCCATATTGGCAGTAACTTAGGGCTCTCAATACTCATTCCATATTCAAAACCAAGCACAGCTTCTTCAGACAAGGGACTGTTACTCACCTAACAAAAGGAAATTGTTGGGAGGGGTGGGTGAGGAAGAAGATGACCCAGGGTTAAAAACCTTTGGAACCAGGCACATCAGTGCTAGGCACACTGAGGACATGCACTCCTAAAGGCAGTCGATGGTCACCTGTTTTTTTTGCTTTTGAATGAAAACAGCGGGGGGAAAAGAATCTTATCTCTCAGGGAAAAGCAAAACCCCTTGTTAAATTTGTTAATTTTTATGTCTCTGTATCTGACATTTGCCAGAATATACAGGCTACATACATATGCCTCAGCAGCTTTAAAATATGCATTCTGTTTCAGCACAACTTCATGAAGGTTGTCTTGTGGACCGCAGGACCTACCTCTAAGAAACCTTTCTGGTCTGGGGACATATGATTCAGAGGAATGTAGGTATCATCTGTCTCTTGGCAAACCAACATTGCATGTCGTTGGCTAAAGGTTCCTCTGCCAACATCTTGTCCACTTAATCGGATATTAAACCCTTGCCAAGCAATAAACAAAACAGTGGATTAGCAAGTCATGTAAAAAGAAAACATGCAGGACAACACCACGCTACTTTAAAATACTATTTCTCTTGTTATGCCTCTTCTTGGATTTTCCCTTACCAGCAACATCAAATCTGAGATGGAATTCTTAACCACCAGCAGTTCCAACTCACAAGCACAGAGATGCTCAGACATTTCTCTTTTCTCCTCTCTGCTGCCAAGAATTACTTTATGCTTCAATTTACTGAAGCAAACTGCAAAAAAAAGTGCATTCTGTATCATATGTAAATGGAGATATAAGTTCAGGCTAGAGAGGAGGAGAAAGAAATAGTATCATGAAACACACTCTACAAGGATTTGGGAGGCCCCGCTGATGTCAGCTGCACTGTTCATGTCCTTAGCTCCACGCACAAATGTTTTTTGGGAGTGGGAGGGAGCAACAATTCTTTGAAGACATTTAGTACTTGATCTATAAATATCAGCGACACACAAGATTCATATCTACCTTCTTGTAGTACCATGCAAATGCAAATTGTCAAATTTATACATCGTATCAATCTTCAGACTTAGAAACACCAAAGAATTCTAAGGTTATACTTCCTTGACATCAAAGCCAAAATATTTTGTCTGCTCTCTAGTTGCCTCTTACCTTGGCTCAGCAGAGAACCAAATGCTAAAGTTTCAGCTGTTGCCCAGTCCAGCTTTTTTCCTTCCTCCATTTTTTGAACTCTTGACTAAAATAAACAAGGAAAAGTTATCATTTTGTCTTTTTCCATCTTTTTCAGCAGTATGAGAAGCTGGAGGAAAAAACCTCCACCATTATAGAGAGAAATGCTATATTCCTGCCACCAGCTTAGGTTGGTTTGGAATACACACAGTCTTACTTCAGCACATCCTGAAGAAGGTTTCCCTGAGAACCACAGAACCACGGATTACCCACATGTTTACCTACCAGTCAACGAACTGTGATCTGACAAATTAGATCTTAAGTCTGAAAATATTAAAAATCTTAGCACAGCACAGAGCATACTCTTGACAAACTTTTGGTTTGTCTGGTTAGCAGTGACGGAAGATACCAGGCTTAAGTATTTCAGTCACCAGAACTCTCCCCTGTTCTGGCCTGCAGAACTGCAGACAAATGATCTTACCCAGGTGTGGTGTTCTTGCCTTGGGCTGGGAAGACAAGAACACCAGTCTTCTGAAATATTCAGCTCATGGCCTCTCTATGGCTGCCAACCAGACACTCACATGTGGTCATAATTCATCAAAGGGAAACATTCACAAACCCAAACTAATCCAACTATTGCACACAAACTTACAAGCTATCAAAAACTGACTGATAAACTTGGCCACATGCATATGCTTATGTTTATACATATAAAACATTAACATTCACTGCCAGCTTTGGAAAGTGCACACACTATTACAAGCTCCCGATTCATTCTCTCAAAGTATTCATTAAAATCATAAAGTATATAAATGATAGTAATTTATCATAATAGTTTGTATTATTTCTAAGAATAAACAACTATTTTCTATAAGCTTTTTTCTTCATTGCAAGGAAATATTGTTGAAGTAACAAAATTAAGTATATGGTCAGATTTGGGGAAGATGACATGCCTTTCTTCAAAACTGGAGGAAAAATTACGATCTCAGGCTCAAAAAAGAGCACGAGCTTGTTTTTTCCTAGATAATACTATGCTGTTCTCTAACTGGCAGCCTTGCTGTCTTTAGTTTTCCCTGTAACAGGTCACATCTTTGATCCATGAGACTAGAAGCATCACTATGCTCTACTGACCTGTGCATAGGTCTTCAGAAGATGGCTGTGCATCTGGAGTTCTTCAGGCACCTCTACAGACTTGACTCCAATAAACTGCAGAAGTGGTATAGGCATACCCGTGTCCCAAGTGGTGATTTTAGCTGAAGGCTCAACAAAGCCTTTCCAGTGAGCCTGCAGGTTGGTAGGAGGTGGACTATACAAAGTCATGTTGGCAAGATGATCATTCAGTTTAGAATAGTATGTTGTCTTTATCTCAGATACTTCAACCTCAGTCATGAGTCCAGCAGCTATTAGGTGCTCTGCATACGTATCTGGGATACTCTTACGGGATCTGTCAGGGAGGGAATCAAACCCCATAGATATTAAGCCTGAAAAGTGTCACTGCAGAACAAGGAAATACCACCTTAGTACCATCAGGTACCATGGAAAACTAAAATAAACGACGTCCTGGTGCGTTACGCTCATTTGCATCAAGTTTGCTTTTCTGGCATTTCCAGAAATATAACAATTCTTTTGGATATGTGCTTTACAGTCCTTCGTTTTTTTAAAAAGTGCCTATAATTGGCAGTTACAGGTAAAAGCAAGTAAAAAAACCCCTCCCAGTTAGGCTGAGTCTGTGCTATCATGCATATTCAAACAAATTTACAGTATTAGCTGAGAACAAATTTACAGATTTCAGTATTAGCTGAGAATCAAGCCATCCATTCCATAAATGTTCCACCTAAAATACAAGAATTCATTGGCTAGTACATTTTTATGTGTATTTTTCTTTGGGGATAAAGATGGAATCTGAATACATTTAAATGCTTATAAAGATGAGCCCCCATTTGGAACCAGAAGGACCGGGCAAAGAAGAGACAACCACCCTACTGGCTTCCTGCTTATTCTCCCACATTATCTATGCTGCCCTCTGACACACAGAAGACAACTTTGCCTTCTGATTACTAGCAATCATGAATTTGAAATCCAAGGGCTACGCGCAAGATTGTTCTCCAAGAAGCATCAAGCCGCATGTTCAAGAACCAATTCTAGTGGTTACCTTCATTAACACTGTCAGACTCACACCTTAGTCAAGGGCTGCTGACAGTGTAGCTACACTAATAAAGACTTGTCGGTATAGCAGAGGATCATTATACAGATAATTCTACTATGCTAGCAGGCAATACCGAGTTGGTGTAGACATTCTGGGTTCCCCCATCAGGTGGTGTTACCCTTACCTGATGATTTTGTACATGCTGGGGTTGGTGAAGAATGGCTCATCAAGTTCATTGTGGCCCCACTGCCTGTAGCACAGCAAGTCTACTATCACGTCCCTGCGAAACTGGCGTTGGTACTCGACAGCCAGTCGTGTGGCACGCACAACTTCTTCAGGATCATCCCCATTCACATGGATAACTGCACATCCAACGATTTTACCTGCCCAGGAATTCAAAACAGCAACAGCAATCACACCCAACGCCTTCCAAAGAAAGCAGACACACACCTATTCTGCTGAAAGCCACAGACAATTCATGTGAAGTGTATTTAACAAAACAAATCTACAGAAGATGCTCTTTGTGATGAGAGCTGGGGTAAGGAGTAGTCGTCTTCCCCGAGAGAAAGTGCAATTAGCCCAACCTGTTGTATTTGTGACACTTTGAGCACAAGTTCTTTACCAGCACTAAATTCCCAAAGGACTTTGTATTTATACACAGTTCCTGCATCTTATTAATCTCCATGGAAGTCTATGGGGAATGGGAGAGAACTATTTGATTGCTTCTCTTTCAAAGAAAACATGATTTTTGTTTCCTTCTTATCCTAAGCTATCACTACTATGAATTCATCCAGGCCAGAAACAATCTTTTCCCTTGTGAGCAGTTGTTCTATTCACTCGTCCTCCAGGCAGGGAAGTCTCTCGTTACAGAAAATGCTGCAAAAGTCAAACATCTTGACACCCTCTCCTGTGTGACAATTTGGCTGCAAATCTTCACAGCAACAAAGTGCTCCTCTTATACTTCATCTGCCCAAATTCTGGGAAATTAAGAACCTTCAGCCATTCCTGACCCACATCAAGTTTCCCTCCCTAGCAAAATCCCGAACCTTAAATAGGTAACACTCCCCTCCTCACTGACCAGGTAAGAAGAAAAGAAAACTAAGGAAGGAGGAAGAAAAAGAAACAACATAAAATACCCAACCTCACAACACAAAAGCAGCCCAGGGAAAACGTAGTCATAACATATACTATCTATCTTATCAGATTTAGTGAATTTACCTGTTCACAGTTTGATGAAACCGTAAGACAAACACTTGATGTATTTTTATACCAGTGTATTTTTAATTACAAGAGACATACACAAAGGAACTAACTACTACGTCTCTGATCCTGCTGATCATAATACATCTGTTTATCACTAAGAAAGACCAATTCAAAACAAAAGACTTCTACTTTAAGCTTAGAAATGCAGTGAGCCTCGTCTTTCAATTGAAGGCTCAACAAGCTCACCTGACAACAAACATCACAGAAAAACGCAGGAATAACTGACTTATAAATCTTGGTCATGAAACACACTAGAATGATTTTGATTAAATTTAACAAGATACATTTAAAATACATCTATTATACACTCCGTCACAATACATTTTTAAAAGCTGTCAATGACATGGCAAAAATGAGTTATATATAAAGACTTCACAGTAATTTTGCAAATATTTTATAACACCCTGTAAAAATGTGACAAGATTTCCCTTAATATTTAGTCTTTGCCAAAAAGCAGATGAGGGGGACATATTTTTAGCATCTTGAATTTTTGCTAGTAGGAGATAATTTTAATTTCTACTTTATCATGAAAATGGAGATATATTAATCTAACTCCCTGGAGCTGATAGGCACTTGCTATAAAAAGCCCATAGCAGAGCGTATATTCACACTGGAGTAAAAAAAACTGTCCAACAGAACAGGCAATCTTCCTTCTGATTCAACTGTACATACCAATATCACTACAATACAGAGATGATCTTCCTCGCTCTGGAGGAGTGGTGTAGCCCAGCTGGTTATTAACAATCAAATGGATGCTTCCACCAACTCTGAAATGTGGTAGATTAGAGAGGGTCAGTGTTTCAGGAACAATCCCCTGCCCAGAGAAAGCAGCATCTCCATGAACCTATATTAGGGAAGAAGATTGAAAAGTCTCGTTAGAAAGCAATGGAGGAAGAGCAAAATCAAAACTATAACTCATTAAGCAAGACATTTTAAACTGAGTAGGTAGAACAGACACATTTTCAGTAGAATCCACTTCTTAACCCCTTTCAGACTGCCTTCGTGATTTATACAGTCTTATCACTAACACAAGGTCATAGCAGCCAACATCCGTACATGACTGCCTGATGTAATACTACCTGAAACTGACCTGTAATCTCTTTAAATTGACTCACCAGTGTGCAAGTGACCACAAGCATCAGGACTATAGAAAACTGCAGCAGTCAGTAGCAAGTCCTTGAACAAAAGGAAGCCAGTCACCATGGCATTCGCTACATGCTTTGCTGAGAGTTAAATGACAGTGAACTGGAACTTATACCTACTCCCACCTTACCAAGTAGAGACAAGAACAGACACAACAGGAGAAAAAAAAAAAAGTAGAAAAGGAACTAATGGAAGCATTCCAAAGCAACTAAAAGCTTTCAGTAGGAAGTTCTTGATTACATTTCAAAATTGTAAATAAATGTTGCAAGCAAAAAGCAAAAGTTTCGAAGGGGAGGGGAGACTACTGTAATTCCCAACCCAGGTTTCCAAAAGGCGAGAGATACTAGAATGAGCATCATCTGGCATTTCAGTGGTTTGAAACTAGAGGTAGTTCTCCATTGATCAATACGATCACAGCTTCCTCAAAATGCAGACTTGATGCTTTGCAGATCAAAGCCACTATGCAGACTGATGTGATTTCTTACTGAAAGCAGATGACAGTTCTATTTTCTAGTTATGGGATAGTGTTTTCAAGCCTTAAGAGACTTTTGGAGGTGCAAGGACACCTGGAAGAGAATAGAGGGGCAATTACCCAGCGAAATGGCAGCACTGGGTTTTATGCAGCTCTAATACAGAGACTTTTTTTAAAAGGCACCACAGAAAAACAAAGTTAACTACTGCAACAGAAACAACACAGCATCTCCACTCTCTTACCACGCTACACTTGTTCCTGAAGTGTTGTGTTTTCACTTTTCCCTTCTGGTTTCTTCTGCTGCCTAAGAAGGCTATGTATCTCAGTGATACCATTTGAGTGAAGACCCTAGAGTATCTTAAAGAACTTTATGGCCTTCAGTACATCCCAAAGCATTAAAGCCTACAGACATTGTGACTATCCAGCTACACAAAACTCATCATATGCAACTCAAATCCCAGAGGATTCAATTCCTGTGGTGCAGGCACAACTCCTTCTAGCTGAAAGCTGGAAACAATTTTTGCTAGCACATATTTTTTTCTGGGCAGCATTACCCAAGAAGATAAAAGCAAGGTCACTATCAAGTTTAATTCAAACAGTGACCCTGACAGTGGAACATCAAATGTGAAATTTATTTCAGAGAGACCTTATTCTTAGATTTCAGTTCAAATCATAAACACCAGTAACTGCCTGAACTCCACAAAGTGGAGTTAAGATATGTGAGAAGGTGAAAAATAAGCTGCTTTTCAGCGGAGGTAGGCAATTAAACATTGCAGAAGTGTCCATGGTAGTTAACCATGCAAAGCCGCGTAGTTTTCATATACTCCAGGCCCCATAAAGTTCTAGAAAATAAGATCTTCACACCTTGGACAACAACGCTCACCACTGACACTGGCACCTTAGCTCATCTTTACTCTTTCTACCCTCAAGCTCTGGCACTTAGGCTGGTGGAATAAAAGAACAAATGCCAGAGTAAACCTCAATTCAGAGTTTCCACGCATATTTCTGGAGAGAAAGCAGCAATGAAAACAGAAAGCCCAAAGAGAAATCTCCAAACCAAGATTCTGAAAGAGGAGCTGCCTGCTTCCAAACTAGCTGAATGAGAGCAGTTAACTATCACAACTGGAAAAATTTGCTGCTTTTTTTTTTTTTTAAATGTAATTCTTGGACCTCTTAAAAACACAATCACAAGTACTGATAACAAAGAGGCGGCTAGCTCAATGTTGTTCTTCTCTACTATGCAACCCTCCTTACCACTTACCCCTTCCAAAAATAAAACATTTTTCTTGCATAGGGAAGGTCCATTTATTCTGAAGAATCTTTGTTTAAAGAGTGGTAGTCTCATTACTACATGGTGAAGATCTAACATTACAAGATCGACAGAATCTAATAAACAATAATATCTTATCAAACTAACTGACATAACTGCACTGGAAGATGAGGAGAAGATGCATCAGGCAACAAACTTTTCTCCCAGTACTCACATGCCCCAAAGACTTTTTTTTTTTTTGTAAAAGAAAATACGACCAGTAAGAACCCCAAGGTGCCTCCAGTTCTCTCAGTATTTCATATTCTCCTTTCTGCTTTTTCTCAGTATCCACATCCTTCCAGAAGGAAGCAAAAGATTTATTTAACTGAAATACATTTGCACTTCCACCTGTAACTTCCTCCACGTTTATTATACTTCACAGGAGAACAGTTCTGCCTCAACTTGTTTTTACTGCCAGCTCAACTCACTCATATTTCTAAGTTGAATATAATACAAGAAAAGAAAATTTATGAAGGAACTATTTAGAACTGCCTCCACAGCTATAAAAGACAGTTCAAGGAGTAAAAATCAATTCCAGAAGACTCTTCAACAGTACCATGATAAAATGACAAAATTCTACATCCTCCTGTATAATTTTGCAACCTTGTTGACAGCTCTTCTCCAAACCCATTTAAATTTAAAGAAGACTAACAGTGGTGACCTAAATGCAAAAGTTGTCTGTGAGGAAAGGCATACATGGCACTCAATGCAGAGTACTATTAAAATAAAAGGAAGGTATCAGAATCAGTCCTTCAGAAATCTTAGAAGTGGAATTGTTTAAATGCCAATATGTCACCTGGAAATCTTCCTTGCCCTCTTTCTCCATAAAGAGGATCCCAGTTCTGGATATTCTACATTAATTCAGGTTTCATTTGATATTTCTATACACGCTACTTCTGTTCACATGCTAGTCCAGGAAGCCTTATAAAGACTAGTTACAAATTGTGAACAAAATACCTGCAGGCAAATAACTTTGTCTCCAGGCTGTGCCGAGCTCTCTGGGGAATAATCTCCATCGAGCAGAGTCTGTTGCCTTCCTCGTGTCTTGCCCACGGCCACTGGATTGATCGCTTCTAAGTGTGAGGGGTTAGGTAGCAAGGTGACATGTACAGGCCTGTGGGAACCGAAGTCGAGATCTACAGAAGATGTCAGGTGGGAGAGAACATCTCCAATGGCTGCTGAATTCTCTGGAAACTCACTCAAACCACGCATCTTACGGAACATGAGCTGCATGGAAATAAATATGGTTAAACTTCCTTTCCGATTCATTGACACAACGAAAGGAAAATATTTACATAACTGTATGCTCTCTTAGTCCTGAAATTGCAAGGATGCTTCTGATAACAGCACATAAACCCCTTCATTAAGAGTTCTTTTAACAGTCTCCTGTGGGTATTTGGCTGAAGTGCTGACAGGAGGGGAAAACACTCACACAGGTAACTTTTTTTATTGCTCCAGCATTTGCAGCATGACAAACTTCTGCGATTTTACTTTAGTGCAAATAAACCAGGCATAGAGCAACTGCCAATCAGAATATAAATCACTCACCTCAGGTGGAAGCTGAAGTAAACCTGTGAGAAGATTAAGTCTTCCACGATGAGGCATTCCAAGAATGATATCTGTCACACCGCTGTACGCGCACATCTTGAACAACTCATGGAAGAAACCCATCATACTCTCTGCTCCTTCACCACCATACCGCTTCACTGTGGCAAACTTTGTGGCTAAGAAGTGGTCAAACTCCTATTAAAACCAGGAGAACTTCAGTATTGAGCTATTTTAAGCAGCAGTCTTCTGTTTGTAAAATTGAAATATAATTTATGTTTGTACCTTTAAGACATAGGAACCTAAGCATACTCCTTAAATTTCTCAGCTCATTCTCCACCCACACAAACTAAGACCAGAAGCTATGATGACTACAATAAATCAGCTGTTATCTCCTCTTAAGC
Source organism: Falco peregrinus (assembly GCF_023634155.1). Taxonomy (NCBI): domain Eukaryota; kingdom Metazoa; phylum Chordata; class Aves; order Falconiformes; family Falconidae; genus Falco; species Falco peregrinus. Next base: position 25,136,548 of record NC_073726.1, read on the forward strand.
AGAAAAATGTTGAATTGAGGACCAAACTCTCTCCATCCAACATGGAAGGAGGTGCACAAAGAAACAATACCACAGCAATTTACAAATTCCTTGATCATTTAGCTATTTTAGGTGGAAATTAAGGAATGGTGCTTTTTTACAGTATAAACCTTAACTATTCTGAGATGCAAAGTGCTAGAGAAGCACACTGTTTAATTTTGATTACTATTGGACACAGTCCTTAGTGCATAGGTAGAAGAATGCTTGAGAAAAGGAAAATACACACATCTGTATTTACTTCATTTTCTTCTCACTTCATTCCATTCATCTACTCCTAGACAGCTCTCCTAAATGACAAAGTTTTGGAAGCACTGGAAGTGTCTGTAGTGTTTTGCAAATGAAGACTGAAAATAAATCAAGTCTGTAACTGAGAAGGGAAGACTGAGCCACAGCCAAAGATCCGAGCCAACTGCTGAACTCCTTCTAGTTAAGCAACATTTAGTTCTAAGGAATAATGTATACAAAACTAGCCACACCTAGAAGCAGTTTTTCCTGTCAGGGTTAAATTCTACACTCATACAAGCATATTTCTGGTCATACTGAAATCAAGATAGGGTACATCAGGGTCTCAGTTTCAACCTCCTGTGTCACTGTCAAATTCCTCTAACTGCCAAACAGGCAAGAAAAACACAAAATGTGCCATACACTTCTGTTTAGTCATTGGTAAATATCACATTTAACACTCCTTTCACTTGAAAACTGGAAACAGACATTTTTGTGGAACCTGCTCTTCTACCTTTCCATCCTTCTCGATAACGTGGAGAAAAAAGGGGGGAGAAAAAAAAAGCAGATTTTTCACAGTACAGAATTACTGCAATAAATTTTTGCTATACATTTTGCAAGTACATAAATCTTCCATTTCTGTACAGGATGCATGAAACAAAGGTTCCTTTGCTGAAAAGCAACAAATGTACCAGTGCTATATGGCTAACACCTCAGTCCAACTCTCTGGTTGGACTCTTTGCTCTCCCAAAACCTTGAGAGACCTCATACTTAAAAAGCTAGTAAACAGATCAGCATGAGGATGAAGGAAAACGCAGAACAGCTACACCAGAACACACAATTTCACAGAGCTCTGCCCAACCTTGCATTCACATCACTAACATTTAACATAAGCTGTCAGATCATTAGCCTAAGAGAACCTCACTTTTAAAGACTGATTACTCATGGGTTTGTAGGGTCATTGTTTGTGTCTCTGAATGATAAAGAATATAGGTTACAAGAATATACATTACACACCGTGTATGTTCTAATTAATTCTAAAAGCCTTTTGAGTTTGGAACTGCCCGGAAATATTTTCCTAGAAATAATTTCCAAAATAATCAACACAAACCAAAAGGTATTGCTATTTGTTTCGATGATGGCTGCTAAGTAAACTCAGCAACAACCTCTAATGAGATTCCTGCATTTGTATATTGCACTTTTTCAGGCAAAACCTTGTACTTCTTCCTCTTACACCCTGTAAAAGCCTTTCAGGAGAGCGATTGTTCTTTATCTGCATGAGTAATGTCTGGAGCAGTAAAGGGTTCACAACAGACTCCAGAATTCTATTAAAATCCACTAATAATGAACAAGATACCTGAGACTCCAACATCAGTTTGCACAAGTGCTTTTTCTCTTCAGGTGTGAATGCTTCTTGTTTTAGCTCTTCAAACCTTTTAGCAAACCATTCTCTCTCCTCCAAAGTTGAAAGCTGGCTTGTTTCTATGGAAATATGCCCGCAGTATATATGGTTAAGGTAAGCCAACACATCCTCTAAGGAAGCCTCTTCTTTTCCCATGTTCAGAAGCCCTGGTGGGAAATAAATGTTGTTAGCCACTTTGGGGAAGGAGGGAGAAGCACTAAGACCTAAACTGTTGCCTTGCAATTACATTGACATTTTGAGCATACAAATTAACGTCTTGTGTTCCTTTCCTCCATTTAAAAACAAAAGTCAAGAAATTATTTTATAAGTGCACTTCAATGTAATTAATACAAGGGTCTCTTCCTTATTTGTAAGGTGCTCAAAATGCCCTTTGGAAAGGGTTTACTGTGAATGACACAAAGTCACTAGTTTTGTGACTCAGTATAGCACTTGGTATCTTGCGGCTCAGAGAGATGAGCTCTGATCCCAGCTGCATCACAAATAATTAAGCACTTGTTTTGCAGACAAAGAACATAAAGCATGAAGAGCCTCCTTTGTTCAAGGTCACAGCAAGAGTCTAATTGATCCAAGAAAAGACAAGTCTTGACTTCTGCCCCAATGCTCCGACAGCTTCACTACCATGTTAAGTATTATGGTAAATCACAGAATGTTACAGCAACACAGGAAATGAATGTACAATCTCAGTAGCTGTAACAAGTAAAAATTTTCATGATTTCCAAAGATGCTACAAGGTAGCTCCTCATCACATGATTATTTCTGCAACAAACATGTAAGTAGGCTGAAGTTAACAATTTCCCATCCAACAGTTCATTACTGATTTAACCAGCACTCAATATTTAGCTCATCTGCAGAGGCCACAGCCTCTCAGTAAATCACCCGTGAAGAGAATTTGCTGTGATAAGGCTGCAAACTTACCTGTAGTAATGAGAGGCCCTTGAAGAACTTCCGCCAACTCTTGGATTTCAGGTACAATGTTCATAACAGCTTGGCCAGCAAACAATGGGTTTATTTTGGCTGCTTTGTGGCCATGTTCAGCATATGCAGTTATTAAACGAGCAAGAGCATGGTCAACTAAAATCAAAAAGAAAGTAGAACAGCATCACACATGTGTTCACATTTAATCCATTTATAGCACCAACACAGGAGCATTCTGTCCACTGATAATCAAGATTCTGGCTGTAAAGACAGTTTTTCTAAGCAGTTGTTTTCACCTTAACACCCCACAACAGCTCCTATCATCAAACTGCTAAATCTGCTCACCCATCCAATTCTCAAGCAAGTACATTCCAGATTTCCCCCAACAGGCTCTTGTAAACATACGCAAAGCTACTTCACTTGGCTTTGAATCTCTTTACAACACGTACGTCCAACTCAAGATCAGCACACTACAAGTGTGCAAAGTCTTATTTCCTCAGCCAACTCGATCATACCACTTATGCTTCCCTGTTCCTTGCTGGAATGGCAGGATAGGGTCTTAACAACAACTCAGGTTGTATAATTGAAAAAGAACTCAGTAGTGTATCCACAGGAGCCACTAGCCAGCAGCACATGCATGTGCTGAGCTAGGCCAGACACTAAAAATTCGAGTAGGTGAAAATGTTTTTCAGCAGATGTTGCAGGCATTTTGCACTGAGGTAAAAAAAATTATCAACATAAACAAAACTTGACCAGCTGAAAGGTCATGCCCACAACATTGCTGTCATTGAGCACATGCCACAGCCCAGGTTGAAAAACTGTAAAACAATACAATATATTGCAAGCAGAATCTGTTACAAAGTAATGATATGAACCAGTTTATAATGGATAAACAATTGGGGCCAGGCAGGAGGGAGTGGGGGGAGTTACCCTGATAAAGATGGCAATGCTGACACCACTCAGGTCTGAAGACTGATTTTTACAAAACAATGCAATTTCGGAGCCCATTTCACAGTTACTTCTCTGACATGCGTGTTTCCACTGCTGGCACTCTGCTCCAGCTATTATGTTCACACAGCTGGCACATCCAAATCCGGTCCCTTTCTCTAACAGAACACGACCCTAACATCTCCTACAGCACTCTCAGCAAGAAAGCAGTTTGAAAAAAGTAACGTAAAAATATATTAACCCTTTCCTAGCTTAACAAGGAGGCTACTTAGTAATAGGACTTGGTGTCCAGGAGCTACAAGACCGGCTGCGCTCCCGGCTCCTCTGCGACGGGCTTAAATCCTACCAGCGTCTCCCGAGGGCCCCAGAGGGCTCTGTGCTTGAAATTACCTTTCCGCGCTAAAAGTAAGTGCGCTACAAGCATCGCCGTTACTGCTAGAGGAGTGCGTTACCTGTACTTGGCTAGTTCAAGCAGCATAACATAACGAGGGAGAGCGGCAGGCGCCCGGCGCAGGCACTCCTACGAGCGGGGCACACGCCTGAGGCGGCGCCGGCAGCCCTCGGGGATGGGCCGGTGGCTCCCCGGCAGCCAAAGCAAACGGCGCGGCGAGGAGCAGCGCTGCCGCACGGTCCCCGCCGGCCCCGCACGGCCCCCGCCGGCCCCGCACGGCGCTCGTTCAGGCACAAGCAACCGAATACGAAGCGCCTGCGACCGGCGCTTGGCGCCCTCGGACTTTGGGCCCCGCAGCGCTCGCAGGGCCGTCGCCTTCCCTCAGGCGAGCGCGGGGCTGCGGCCGCCGCGGCGGGACCCCAGCCGCCCCCCGAGCCGCGGCGGGACGCGCAGACCCTCCGGCAGCCCCCGCCGCCCTCCGCTCAGCCCGGCGCGGCTCCGGCGAGCAGCGGAGAGGTGCCCGATGCCCGACCTGCTTTGCCGCTCGCCCCGGCGCCGCGCCGCTCCGCCACTCGCCCGCTCACCGCCTGCCGCGGCTTGTAGCCGTAGACGCCCCGCTCGGTGCGGTACCAGCGCCGCAGGCCGCCCCGCCACGGAGCACAGCGAAAGCTCGCCGCCGCCATGGCTGCTGCTGCCGCCCGCCAACCGCCGGCCCCGCCGCCACCACCGCCCCCCAGCCGGGCGGAGCCGCCGCTTCTCGCCCCGCGCCCCCAGAGGGGGCCGGCCCGGGCGGCGGGGGGGCGGCTGCGCCGGTGCCCCCCGTGGCTTCGACCGCCCGCACTGCTTGTTTGATCCTTTCCGCGGCTGCAGAAATGTGTGCCAGTGCCCTGGTATTTCCCATTAAAAGGCTGCCTCACCCTCCGGTGAAAGTCAAAGCTTCACCCTGTGCCTACGGCGTGCTGGGCTGTGCTTGGGCTGAGGGCGGCATGGTAACCTCACCATCTCCGCAAAACCCACCAAAAAAGGCCGTGAGGAAGAAAGTTGGAACAAAACCGAAAAGCTTTGCTTTTCAGGTGCTGCGAACCGTTTCGAAACACAAGGAGGATGAGGAAGGTCAGGAGCCGCCAGCATGGCCTGGCGCTGCTTGACCAACTGGGCTGCCTGCCGTGTGGGGCTGGCGAGGGGCTGGCGAGGGGCTGGGGGCTGCTGCCTGGCAGGCCCCGCACCCTCTCACAGGCGATGCATGGGCTGGGGGGGCAGACGGGGGGCGGCTGCACACTGGCAGGAGGGCTGGGGCCAGGGGGTGGCTGTCAGCAGGGTGAAGCCTGCTTGGAGGCTGGTGAGGAGCGGTGTACCCTGGGGGTCAACACTGGGTCCAGTTGTGTTCACCATCTTCACCAATGATCGGGATGATGGGGCACAGAGGGAGTTTGCCCATGAAACAAAAGCGTGAGGAGTGGCTGATCCATGACGGGGATTCTGCTATCCAGGGAGACCTCAGCAGGTTGGAGAAACAGGCCGACAGCCGTACTGTGCAGTTCAGCAAGGACAAGTGCAAAGTCCTGCACCTGTGTTTTGCTGATTGACTGGCTGCCAAGCAAAAATGAATTCCAAATCAAATATAAGAATAAATGCAGTTTAATATATTAGGATACAATAAAGAAAAATAGCATGCAATATGATAAAAGGAAACTACTAGTTATGTACAATATGATAAAGAAGCAACAGCAGCAAAGCACCAATTTGTTACTGCAAAGCATTACCGAGACTAAGAAAAGGAGACATGATGAATTCTCACCTTAACACCGCCCAGGCCCACCCTTCAGCTGGGAGCCCCGTTGCACCTGGCACCAGGAGTCTCTTGGTAACTGGGAGAATTTCTACGTGGTGCATCCACCCGTAGGTGAGGCTTCTGGCCCAATCCTGGAGCTTGCAAGCCTTCATAGTTGGTGAAAAACAAAACCAGTTTATATACCTAGTGTATGTAAACTTTTAAGTTTAGGCTAATTGCAGGCGTGCACTGTCTGATGATTCATAAGGCTCACACATGCCAGGGATGTTGGCCAGACCCCCAAGCGCAGTGGCGTTACCACCATGACGCAGCTGCACACAGTATTTATTGTCTGGATGGTCCTGCTCACATCTTGCCGGTTGAGGGGGCTCAGGACAAACCCCAGCTGCTCATTAAAGCTGTCCTTGAGCTCCCTGAGCTCCCTGTCCAAGTTAAGCGATCCCTAATTAAAGGCAAACACTTCTTCATAAGCAGTAATCAATGTAATAACTTTTCACTTCACCTTGGGGAGGTACAACCCCACGCACCAGCACATGCTGGGGGCCACCCAGCTAGCAAGCAGCTTGGCAGAGAAGGGCCTGGAGCTCCTGGCAGGCACCAAGCTGAACATGAGCCAGCAATCGTACCTTTGCAGCAAAGGTAGCAAATGATATCCTGGGCTGCATTCACTAAAGTACTGCCAGCAGGCCCCCTCTGCTCAGCGCTGGTAAGGCCACAGCTGGCTTCACCTGTGTAGAGTTTTTGGCTCAGTACAAGACAAACATGGACATAGGGGAGAAAGTCCAATGAAGGGCCATGGAGATGATGAAGGGACTGGAACATCTCACATGTGAGGAAGGGCTAAGAGAACTGGGACCCTTCAGCCTGGAGAAGAGAAGGCTTGGGGGTATTTTATCAGTGTACATAAATGGTTGAAGGGAGGATACAAAGAGGAGAACAAGTTGTGCCCACTGGCAGGACCAGAGGCAATGGGCACAAACTGAAACACTGGAGCTTCGCTCTGAACATTAGGAAACGCTCTGTCCCTGCAAGGGTGACTGAGCACTGGCACAGGTCACCCAGGGAGGTTGTAGAGTCTCCATCCTTGGAGATACTCAAAAGCTGTCAGGACAGCCCTGGGCAGCTGGCTGCAGGTCGCCCTGCTTGAGCAGGGGGATTGGACCAGATGATCTCCAGGGGTCCCTTCCAATGTCAGCCGTTCTGTCATTCAGTAAACTTTGTGTGAATGCAGCTGGCCAGTTGCCTTTCCACAGGTTTGGTTGTGCTCATGAATCTACTTTGTATATTGCCTTCACAACAGGGAACTCAAAGAGTATTTTTTTCCTTCACATCAAACCACGGTTATATGCTTTTGGAACAGGTGGAACTGCATTTTGCAACTGAATCAGTTATGACACCACAGCTGGACACAGATTTTAAGATATTCACAGTTCTTGCAGAGGGACCACTTGCGTTCCTTGAGTTCATATGGCTGGGTTTATGCAGATTTAGAAAAGCCAATTTGGGAGAAAAATAAAACTTTAAATGTTTTATTTAAATTTAATGCTTTAAATTTTATATTAAATTTAATGCTGCAAAGAAAGCAAAAGGATGCAGCTATAGAAGGACAGTTGACATATGCCAACAGAGTAAAGTGTAGTGGAAATATGGCTTTGGATATTGTTTTTTTCAATGTATATCAGAACAAAGAAACCTTGAAAATAATGTTGCAACGTTACATGATTTCCTGGCGTTGACAGTAGAGAGGCAAAAAAGGTTGATATAGTTAAATATTTCTTTCTGTGCTTGGGAAAAAAGACAAAAGTTGCAGACAGATTGCATGATGATGAAATACTTTTCCACAGTTCTAAAGTAAATATCAGTCAAATAGCATAAATAAATAAATAGCACTGTGGCTTTGCTTTAAAGCAGATAGAGACTTTGTTGAGTATTTCCCAACTAGCACTGATAGGAATGGGTTTGAACAGTAAATTTTTTCCCCAAGTTAAAAAGGACTAAAGGAGATGATTCCATCACACAATGTGGATCTTGGAGAAGTAACGGCATATTTGTATATATGGGTTCACTTACCAGTTTAATGAAGTCTAAGCATGTATTTATGGAATATATATTTCATCAAGTTAACTCATTGGGCATTTTCTGTGATTCAAAATTCAGTTAATAAAGATTTGAAGTGCTCTGCAGACTTTTGCCAGTGTAATCATCTTGCGTAGGACATGATTAGACGTGGCAAAAGCCTTGCTGTAACTATATCTAGGTCAACAGAAGATTTTGTTGACTTTGGTTCATGTCTAAATCTGAGAAAGTGGTGCCTGTGCCAGCAGAAACACCACTGCTAAGGGCATATGTTCTAGCTTTGCAAGGAGCCTCTCCTGGCCTGACCCTTCTGGCACAGAGAGCCTGCCCTAGAGGACTCCTATGTGAGGCTGATTCATAGTACCTGATATTCTGGATAAGAAAACCAGAAATGCTTGAAAATCAGGGTTGTATATATACTAAATAGTATGCAATTGACTACCTAGCAGATCTAAACTTGCAATATTTTAAACAGAAAATCATCAGCTGAGAGTATTTCTAAAGGGATTATAGTCCTTGCCACTTCAGCAGCTATATCAACCTGAAAAAACTGCCCACAAATTAAGTCCTGTCAAAATTTATCAGCTGGAGGTACATGGTGAAGAGAGGTTAACTTGGATCTGAGTGTCAAGATGGACTGGGCATAAGCAAATGCAATTTATTTTAACAGGATGAGACGCAAGCTTGTATACCTTGAAAGAGTATAGGCATTAAAACATAGCTCCTTTCCAGGAAATAGTGGCTATGAATTACCTCTGAAAATCATAGGACTGAAACAGATGGGTCTAAAAAAGTGATGTGAATATCAGCTCACTTGGCAAGAAAGATTATCTTCTGGATTTGGCTACAAGGAAATACTGAGGACACCTACAGATTCTACATTAGGTCAGTATTTGGCACGACTGTGATTCCTCTCTGAATACTGTGTCCACGTTTGGTGGCAGTTAATTGAGGAAACATATTGAAAAAGCTGGGAATAAGAGCTTCAGGAATTACAAAAAGTGAAAGATATGTTTTATATCTGAGGCTCAGGAAATGAGATCTACCTGGTTTTCTTTTTGGCAAGTTAGTAGGAAAACTTGATCAGTATGTACACCGATGAAACAGGTACTTTACAAGGAAAAGCCTTCTGAGCTATCGAAGGTAAAACAAGATTTACTTGCATGGTCTTTACAGAACAGAGTTCTGACACAGGTGTACTGCGTGGGAGTGTGGTATAAATACAGAAGGAACTTGTTTCCTTTCAAAATTTTGATAGTGCATTTTAGTCATGTTAGAAAAGGCAGCAATATCATGCTTCAAAAGAAAACAAGCCAACATTTCTTGATGGAATGCCACTGAAACTGATACATCAGCCTAACATAATGCTGAGTCCGCCTTTTCAAAACAGACTCAAAAAGGAATAATTCAAAGGCATCCTTTAACAGGCTGTGGGATTGGTGCCTTTGGAAAATAAAGTGCCAACACTTAGCCTGGAGTTAGCCTCCCCATTTAACTTCTTTTTTTCCACATTTAGCACATGGATCTTCTCTCTAGTGAATCAAGCTTAATCAACCTGGTAACTCCAGATATTTTGGCAAGTAAATGAAATCTTTGTGTAGTAGGGACACTGGAATGATCTGTGTAAATAATAAGCATGACTTTGCCCTTTCAAACTCAGAGATTTTTAGATGTGTCTGTGATTAATTTAAACAGGGAGGAGAGGTCTTTCCTGAAAAAAACCCACCTGTCTAGTCCTGTACTGGTGGGTAGAGTACACCTAAACCTCTACATCAGTGAACAGTCTTAAATTTGGACTGACTCTTGCCTCTGAATAAAAAGGTGGCTTTAACAGCTGAATAATCTCATTACGCACATCCAGGCCTGCCGGCTGGCACTGTCAGGTATTTCTGGGTGCTTAGGCGTGGAGCGGTGTAAACATTGTCCCACACTCAAGAAAAATGGATCCGGATTCAAAATGAGGATTAAATAGCAGATTATCATCTGGAATTCTGGGTTGTGCCAGCTTTTTCCAGCTTGAGCACCTCCAGAGCTGCCCAGCAGCTGACATGGAACTGGCACGCAGGTTGTGAGTGCCTCAAATCGGGGGGTTTTGTGCTGGCACGTTGACTGCTGCAAAGGGCCTCCGGACACCGGGTAGGCACAAGCGGCTGGCACACCGGACAGCCAGCAGGCCTCAGTGCAGGCACCAGCTTCAGGCTATGCAACACAGCCGACGACACTCATTAAATCGCTACTGATGTAGTAACTTGGTGTTACGCCAGAGTTATTCCCAGTGTTTTCTCACGGTGACAGCTGAGCGGCTCAGGCAGCGCCGCGCCCCGCAGCCACCCGTGCCCCGCAGCCGCGGCGCGGCCCCCTCAGGCAGGCCACCCTGAACATGACGACGAGCGCCATGCGACGTGACGGCTCACGGCCACCGACACGCCATCGCAGCGACAACACGCGGAGCAACAGGCCGAACAGTGCGCCGGGGCCCGCGGACACCCCACCCCGGGGCCAACCCCCCAGGCGCCGTACGGGCGCCCCCTCCCTCCGTTACTTCCGCCTCCGCCGCCTCCCGGTAACCCGAGCAGGGCCGCCCGCCGCCAGGACCCCGCCCGGGGCTGCCCTCAGCACCGCCTGATCCCGCCCGGCGGGAAGCGCCGCTGGCCGAGCCGGCTGCAGCCGCGACCACGGCGCGGTTAGGCGGCGCTACCTTTCCTGTCGCGGCCGGGCGGCGCGGGCGGGCGCGGCGGGCTCGGCCGGGGCGGTGCTGTCGGTCAGGCAGCGCGGCGGGCGCCCCGGCAAGGAACGAGGCGGGCGTCGTGAGGGGAGAAGAGCGAGGGGGCCTCGCGCGCCGGGAGGGGGCTGTGGCGGGCGGAGGAGTCGTCGCTCCGCGGGAGGCCGGGCCCATGTTCGCACCGGGCGGAGGTAGCGGAGCGGGGACGCCGGGCGGCTCGGAGGGCGGTGCCGGGCCGTGCCGTGTTGCGTGGGGAAGAGGGCCCGGGAGGCGGTGGGAGGGCGCGGGGGCCTGTCGGGGGCGGGGGCCGTGAGGCGGAGCGGGGCGAGGGTTCCTCAGGGCTGAGGGGTCCCGGGGCAGGGCGGGACGTGAAGGTGAAGGGGAGGGAGCGCTGGGGGGGGCAGGTGGCGGCTGTTCTCGGGCTTGCGGTGCGGGCGGGGGAGGCAGAGCCGGGGGCTGCCTGGCTCGCGGGAGGGCCTGCGCGCGCAGGTCGGCGTGTGAGGGGCGTCCTGGAGGGAGCGAGGGGGGAGGCTTGTTCGCTGAGGAGTCTTCTGCTCAGCGTGTATTTAGTGGCGTGTCTGTAGGCCTCTTCCCAGTGAAAAGCGTGTTCCTGCAGATGTGACAGCAAAACACTTTCTCCGGGACGTATGGAATCGAAAGTAAAACTGCCCGGCTGGTCAGGCAGGCCTGCCTCCCCTGCCGGGGCACAGGGGGGACTTCTCAGCACCGTGATTGCCTGGCTTGCTCAGTCTATCACCTTTCAAAAGTTGTGGTTAAGTTTACTTTCTTTTGATTCACCATGCTTTTTCTCTTATGTTCCTTTCCTCGCTTTAAGAGAGACCTTAATTGCGTTTCGATTCTTGAAACTTAATTTTCGAGGGGTGTGATTTGTAACAGTGGAAAAGTTTGTTCCTCTCTGAAGTTTTTTCACATGGTCAGGACTGGGATGTCTTACTTACATTCTTTCACCTCCCTTATCTCTTTTGTGATAGAGTAGCTGCATAAAGGAATGTTTATGTGATAAATTTCCAGCAGCAGTAAGAAAGTGTGAAAAAAATCTCTGTATGCTTTATTTAATAAAGCTGTATTCCTTCCCCCTCCCAACTAGTGTTTGTAAGGATCGAGGTTCTGGTTCATGGTAGTGCAGTCTGTGACAGTAGGCTGTTCTTACAGATTTGAGAGGGTTTAAGCGTATCAGGCCAGGGTGTTGCTGTTTATCCATATGTTCTGAATGGTGAATGAGTTAGTGATGCTGAATACCTTATATGAATCTTTGGTTTCCTTGAGAGTAAGTATATAGATTCTTGTTCTTAAATGTTGTCTGCATATTTCAAGACTTATTTCTTAAGTTTCTGAGCCTACAGTATCATGAGCTCAGTCCCATTGCTTTTTCAAATAGCAGGATTAGCATGAAAAAAAACTAAGTAGAAATTCAGGTACAATAAAAAATTTCTTAATTAGGAGTGAGTTAAGGTATGTCAAATAATAGAAAAAATTAAGGGAAATGGTTTTCTCCTGAAAAATAGCATCTGTAAGTGATGAAACGAAGAAGATAGAGTATTAAAGCTTCTAAATGTCACTACAGAAATGGACTGTCAAGAGTCCAGAAGCACATGGATGCTTGTCTTGTATCTGTCTTCTCTGTTCTTTCTGATTTTCAGTTGTGAGCACCGGTTCTTTTGATTTATTTGCTTATGAAGTTCATGTCATTATTGTGTCTTTTCATCGGTACATTCACATAAACATTAGGTATTAAATAGAAATTCTCTTAATGGTTAACTTTTTCTTACTGTTTTCTTGCCATTCTCTTAATCTGGACCAAAGTGTTTATCTTCAGCCTTATTTCCTGTGGAAATGGGAGCCAGGCTAGCCTGCTACCTGTCTCTTTCCATTTTTCTTTGCTTCCTGCAACTTTTGAACCTTTCAGCCAGTTTCAGTCAAATTAGGCAGATATTTTGAAGGTATAAACATTCTACAGGTCTTGGGAGAACAGGCAGCTGAGGAAAAGCAACAAGGGCTACATTACTGTTCTTGCTGAGGGAAGGGTGATAGCATATGCTCAGTGGACAGTTCTGTTCTGTCTGTGCTGTTGCTGGCACTCGCGCTGACCGCTGAATCAGTCTGTGTGTAGCTTGGAGGCAGCAACCGCACTGCCTGCCTCCTGCCATCAGTAGCTGTTAGGCATAAATGAGCTGGCAGTATGATCAGAAGTGTGAGATAAGCAGCTATGTACATAGCAGGTAGTAAGGAGTATTGTAAGATACGTGATACAGGACAGAAATCTATTGTAAAATAGGTTGTTGGGATTATTTTCGTAGTCAGTGTTCGTAGGGAAAAGTGGATAATGCTGCCTTGTGGCCAAGATGACAATGTATCCTATTATGTTCCATCCCTTTTCTTTTTATCCTATCTTCACTATTTTGCTTTTGTACAAGCCAAATGTCAGATATGTCTTTAAAACAGAAATCTGAGTTCCTAAATTTAATAAGGGTTTGAGAACTGTGATGATTTTTGTAAGCAACTGCATTAAAAGTTACATGTGTAGCTGCATATCTTGTTTTGTGGGTGTTTTTTTTTTTGTTTTACAAATCAATTGAATTGCCCTACTGACAACAGGTGGGGGACAAAGATAAAAGCCAGAGTATTGGAATTGTGACTTGCCTTTCCAGCATGTCTTTAATCAAGAAAACATTTTTTCCCAATGTTTTCCTTTTAAACTTGGCTCCCAAGTTGTTATCTTCTGGAATCTAAATTTCTTTTTAATGAATGTGTTACTCTGTTCTTTTTGTTTAATAGGCTTCTTGGTGAAAAACATTTTGATACAATTATTGGAGAGTCTTACGCAATGTTCTAATGGACCTAATCTTAGTAGTAGGACATTATGGTGATGTTTAAATGCTAAAAGCTTCCCTTTCAAAACGCTTTTTTTAAAAATGGTGGGAGAGATGCTTTAGCTGTCTCAAAGTGATGGAATTTCCAATGTGCATTCATAGTGAGAAAAGATTAATAAATAGTTATGTTGAATTTGAAACGGGACTTGTAGAGGATTCGCATCCCTCAGATGAATGTGTGAGGAGCAGGTCCCACTTAACTGCCCTACAGGGCACAAAAATTAGTTTAGACCTCTAATATGAAGGGGTTTGGGGGCGATGCTTAGTTGTTTGGGTTTTGTTGATTTCCCCCTCTTGGTTAAGTACTCATTGCATAATAATGTTGTTTTAAGATGATGTAGATCAGTGTTTGTGAAATTTAAGGAGTTCAGATTATGTTGAACTGTGAAACCTTTTAGTTGTAGGCATGCGTTAGGGAGCCACATTTGCTAGTACTTGCTTAAGCAATGCCGATTTGATTGGTCTCACTTTTGTAAGTTGGTGTCAGAACAAAGATTTCTTCATTGGCGCTGTTGCCACTTGCTGCCAGAGAGGCCAAGCCCCAAATAGGTTCTCCATTGGGAAGCTGTCATTGCCCATTTCTGAATATACTGTGGACTTTTGTAAACAGTTTTTTCTTGAGAGGACCTGGACAAGCATATAAAAAACTGTAGCACAGTGTTCCTTATGGAATAGTATACAAGTCGTTTTATTGAGAGGTGGTGGGGGAAGGTGGAATACTTAGTTAGAAACAGAGATTTTCTTTAGCATGATGTCTTACTTATAAATATCTTTCAAAAATAGTTAAAAATAATACTAGAAGCACTCTACATTGGAATGCAAGTGTCTCATTATCCATGTGAATCTAGCATATTTTCATTGTCCAGTCTGAGTAAAATGTGAGAAAGGCAAAAGTAGGGGTGGTAATTGGGAATCAAACTGGTGTTACTAATAAAAAACTATTTAGGAGGTATCACTTGCAATGTGTCCCACCAGTCCTGCCTATGTATGTGCTTAAATGGAAGCACGTAAGTATGTGAAAATTACTTTTTGTTTTAAGAAGTTAATTTAACCTGAAGTAAATAAGGCTTAGGTGATTCTAGGTGCCTCTTTCAGTCCTGTCCAGCCCTATCTGATCCTGGACATGAGTCAGCAGAATGCTTTGCATTGAGGCCAGCTGCATTCTAGACTGTAGTAACAAGTTACCCAGCTGGTTGAGGAAGGTGAGTCTTTCCCTCTGTTTAGTGCTTAGCAAAACAAATTTAGACACCACATCCAGCTGTGCAGTCTCAGTTCCAAGAACGGCACTGACATGCTGGAGCAAGTTCACTGGAGGGCCACCGAGGTCATTAGGGGCTGAAGGACGTATCTGAAGAGGGTCTGAGAGAACTGGGTTTCTTAATCTGTAAGAAGAGAGAGGAAAGTCTCGCTACTGCTTACAACAACCTAACGGGAGAGTTAAAGAGAAGATGGAGCTGGGTGGTTCTTCTCAAAGTTGTACAGGGATAAGATGAAAAGAAATAGACATAAAACGGGGCATAGCAAATTCCAGGATGGCATTAGGAAAAGCTTTTTCACAGTGTGGTTATCCAGGCACTGGAACAGGGGCCCAGAGGGGACCGATGCATCTTTGTCCTTGGAGATACTCAAAACTTAGATAGCTAAGTCCCTGATCTGATTTGACCTTGTTTTGAGCAAGGGCTTGAACTAGGGGGCCTCCACAGTTTCCTTCCCATCCAAGCTATTCTGTGATTCTACCCTTGTTCACTATATGTTATCTTTTGTATCCTTAGTCAAATGAAACTAAAGCTTAGAGGGCTAGAAACCCCAAAGATGCTGAAGTTCCTATGAGTCTCCAGAATAGCATTGGTTGAGTAGAAAGAAATACAAATCGGAGCCATTGATAATGCTTGCTAATTGTTGTTTTTCTGTTACTTCCATTTGTTCTGCTGGCAGGGAGGTTTGTGTGTACATCTTAGCACAGCATGTTCTTCCAGCTGGTACTTGTGCTATGGGGAAGAGTGCTTGAGAAGACTGGGGAGAAATCTTCTCAAGCTGAGAAGGAGGGGGCAAGATGATGCCTTTGCACAATGAGGACAGTCAGGTATTGGAGCAAGTTGGCTGGAGAGGTTGTGCAGTCTGTATCCTTGGCAGTTTTAAAGACTGGAGCCTGGAGCTATCTTGTCTGACCCTCATAGCTGACCCTGCTTTGAACAGGAGATGGACGCACTTGAGGTCCTATCTATCTAGTTATCCTGTGATCCTAAGTAGAGGTTCTGGAAGAGGGAGTATGCTTAGGAGATGTGTGGAAAGATCAGTGAGGTGCAGGTGCATGCTGATGAATCAAATACTTATTTTAAAATTGGGAATACTTTGCTTTTGTCAGTCTTGGTTATTATTTTTTTCCAGATGGGCTTCAGTTTGTTAAAAAGTTTTGTATTCCTCTGGTTGTCAAAACTTCAAATGCTTTTACTTCACAAGTCTTGTTGAAGACAATTTTGCAGTATAATGCCATAACAAAATCATTAGATTTTACCTGTTGTTAGGTCCATTCCTTAGTTCAATAAAACTTACTTTAAAGCTGTATTTTATTCTGGCGAGACATTTGTGAGTTATCTTACTTAGTTAAGAACTAAGTGAGCATGGGTGGTCTGTGGAAATGGCTAATACATCAACAAGTTAAAAGTATTTATTTTCCTGTGATTCTCCAGACTTCCCTGGGTAACACAATGCCAGCTGAGAGGAAAAAGCCAGCAAATATGGATGAAAAAGAATCTACATTAAATAATAAAGAAAAAGAATTTAGTGAAAGGCGACCAGTAAACACCAGGGAGAAGCCGAAAGAAGATGTCAAAGTTGGCATGAAGAGAGAGACTTTAAAGGTTCCAGAAGATAAAAAGAAAAAACTGGAAGAAGATAAAAGAAAAAAGGAAGACAAGGAGCGGAAGAAGAAAGAAGAGGATAAAGTAAAGGCAGAAGAAGAGCAAAAGAAGAAAGAAGAAGAAGAAAAAAAGAAACTTGAAGAGGAGGAGAGAAAGAAACAAGAGGAGGAAGAGAAAAAGAAACAAGAAGAAGCAGCTGCTCAACTGAAGTAAGTTGTCTTTTAAGGGCTTAATTGTGCCAAATGCTGTAGTCTTGCTGTCAGGATTGTGGGCAGAATTATAAAAGGTTAACTGTTTGAGTTACTTATGTAGTGTTTTACATGGCTAGCTGGGTATGCTTTGTAATGTATGCCTACGTAGTTTTGGGTTTTCACCTCTAACACCTGTTACTTTAGTCTCTAATATGGGGTTTTGATAGTATTTTCCATGTGATGACCATGTAATGCACAATTATGCTTGAATAAATGTTGTGGTTTAACCCCAGCGGGCAACTAAGCCCTTCACAGCTGCTCGCTCACTCCCTTCACAGTGCGATGGGGGGGAGAATCAGAAGAGTAGAAGTGAGAAAGCTTGCGGGTTGAGGTAAAGTCAGCAAAAGCCACGTCTTTAAGCAAAGCAAGGAATTCATTCACCACTTCCCATGGGCAGACAGGTGTTCAGCCATCTCCAGGAAAGCAGGGCTTCACCACATGTGATGGTTACTGGGGAAGACAAGCGCCATCACTCCGAATGTCTTCCCCTTTCTAATTCTTCCTCCAGCTTTATATGCTGAGCATGATGTCATATGGTACGGAATATCCCTTTGGTCAGTTGGGGCCAGCTGTCCTGGCTGTGTCCCCTCCCAAGTCCTTGTGCCCCCCAGCTGACTTGCTGGTGGGGTGGGATGAGGAGCAGAAAAGGCCTTGATGCTGTGTAAGCGCTGCCCAGCAATAAGGAAAACACCACTGTGTTATCAGCGCGGTTTCCAACACAAATGTGAAACATGCCAGCTCCTATGAAGAAAATTAACTCTACCCCAGCCCAAACCAGCACCTTCTCCTGCCCTTATTCCATACTATTTACATCATGCTAAGGTCACTCTATCCATTAGAACATCATTAACCACCACCCCCTCTCCTGTCCTTTGATGTAATACATAGATGTCATTCCCTTAGTCTTTATATGACCCCTATAAAATGTCTACAAAAGTCCACAAAATGTCCATTGAGTCCATGACTTTGTGTTCCATCTGTTATGGTGGTCACTCAGGACAGGAGAGGTGGTGTGTTGCATGGAGGTGTTGGGCACCGAAGCCAGCTCAGGTCAGGTCACTGCTGCACTTGCACTGCTTCTTGTAAGACTTGTCCTCCACTAGTTTGGGTGGTTTCTGGTATAGTCATTCGTGTAACATGCAACTGAAATAATGGGTGAAAACAGTTTAAAAGTATTCCCATTACAGTCACCACCCCTGATCCATTTGGGCCAGTTTGTAGGATTTAACGTTGCAGTAAACTCCTCCCTGTGCTCCTAGCCTGGCTAGCAACAGGTAGTTTCTGCTATAGTAATTCCTATAACATGCATCCCAAAT
This sequence comes from Falco peregrinus, assembly GCF_023634155.1. Classification (NCBI taxonomy): domain Eukaryota; kingdom Metazoa; phylum Chordata; class Aves; order Falconiformes; family Falconidae; genus Falco; species Falco peregrinus. The sequence continues at coordinate 25,154,395 of NC_073726.1, forward strand.
CCTGGGTTACAATGATTTAAAGCTACAGTCTCCATCCCTGGTCCATGTGAACAAGACCATTGGGCTTTATGTTGCAGTGAACTCCTTTGCCTGTGCTCTGGTGTGGTCTTACCTACAGACTGCTGTCCCTTGTGGGTGTACCTGCTCCAAGTGGAGACTTACACCTGTGAGCCACGGTCTCTCCAAGGGTATGCCTGCTGCAGCATAGACTTACCCACATCCACAGATGCTTTGAGGTGCACCTGTTCCAGTGTGACATTCTCCATGGGCCACAGTCCCTTCAGAGGTGTACTGGCTGCACCGATATAACCATGGCTGCAGATGCTCTGAGATACATGTGCTCTGGTATGGACTTATCCACGACCACAGATGCTTCAGGGTGTCCTGCTCCTGTGTGGACTCATCCACAGGTCATGGTCCTTTTGACTTGAGTTCATACTGGAGTTCCAGCCTGTCCAGTACAGCAGCACCAAAACACTAGTGATGCCCTGGCCATCTGCCAGCCCAGGTGCATCACCATTGCTGTTACCATAATGTTCACAGGCACAGGAGAGTGAGATGATAAGCAATACAGCACTACAACAAGCAGTGAAAGCAAAAATCAGCCACTAATGAGGACTAGACTAATATACAGTAAGGCAAGCAAGTGCCAGGCTCTGTCATGTGTAATGGTTACTTGGGAAGACAAACACCATCTCACCAAATATCTCCCTGCTTCTTCCTCCAGCTTTATACCGCTGAGCGTGGCATTGTATGGTCTGCAATATCCCTTTGGTCAGTTGGGGGGTCAGCTGTCCCACCTGTGTCCCCTCCCAACTTCTTGTGCACCCCCAGCCTGCTCACTGGTGGGGTCGTGTGAGAAGCAGAAAAGGCCTTGGCTCTGTGTCAGTGCTGCTCAGTGGTAATGAAAACACGCCTGCTACCAGCACTGTGTCCAGCAAAAATCCGAAACATGACCCCATACCAGCTTCTATGAAGAAAATTAAATTACCCTAGTCAAAGCGAGCAAAATGGAGAAGAGCAGTTTCTGTTAAGATAGAGGAGTGTTAGCGTCATAAAATTGGGAAAACAGGCTCTAGCAGACCACAGGCCATAACAGGAGCAAATGTACTGTGAAGGATGGCTGTAGTCTCTTAGCATGTAAGCTGGCGGTTTAATGTGGTACTACCAAGACAGTGTTTCTTAGCATGTTATCAAAAGGTACTACAGTGTCGAAGATGGCATCTTTAGACCAATAAAGGCAAGATTTCAGACGTTCTTGTGTTTGAAATATGTCACTTCCTAAGACTCAGGCAATGTTATTGCCAGATTCTAGCTGGGACAGATGTATTTAACCTATTTAAAATTTTCTGTGTAATTTCAGTAGTCTGGGAATAAAAGATTTCCCTTAACTGTGTAATACAGTAACCTATTGAAAGGTGGTTGTCCTCTTCTGTAAGAATGTAATCTCTTCCTGGGGAGTAAATGGAGTTTTAGGTTTATATTTTTGAAGTCTGTTGGGATTAATATGTTCTGCATAGAAACATTTGATAAATTTCATTTTGTTACAAGTAGTACTTGCCTTTTGCAGCAAAAAGTTTAAACTGAGTTTATGAAGCAGATGCTTCAGCTTTCTATGATTAACTTGTTAGAACTACTGGAGGGTTTCCAACTATGATTTTTTTTTTTTCTTTGAACTGTTAACCTGGTTAAAGTTCTGTAAGAAAATGACTAATTTTTATTTCTCTTAGGGAAAAAGAGGAAGCACATCAGCTCCATCAGGAGGCTTGGGAGCGCCATCAGGCAAGAAAAGAGCTTCGCAGCAAAAACCAGAATGCACCAGACAATCGCCCTGAGGAAAACTTCTTCAGCAGACTGGATTCTAGTCTGAAGAAGAACACAGCTTTTGTTAAGAAGTTAAAAACCATTACAGAGCAACAAAGGGACTCCTTGTCCCATGACTTTAATAGCCTGAATTTAAGCAAATACATTGCAGAAGCAGTAGCTTCTATAGTGGAAGCCAAACTGAAAATATCAGATGTGAACTGTGCTGTGCACTTGTGTTCTCTCTTTCACCAGCGCTATGCTGATTTTGCTCCTTCATTACTTCAGGCTTGGAAAAAACATTTCGAAGCAAGGAAGGAAGAGAAGACTCCCAACATTACCAAGTTAAGAACTGATTTGCGTTTCATTGCAGAATTGACAATAGTTGGGATTTTCACTGACAAGGAAGGTCTGTCTTTAATCTATGAGCAGCTTAAAAATATTATTAACGCTGATCGAGAATCCCACACCCATGTTTCTGTGGTTATCAGCTTTTGTCGGCACTGTGGAGACGACATTGCCGGTTTGGTACCAAGGAAAGTAAAAACTGTTGCAGAGAAGTTTAACCTGAGCTTTCCTCCTAGTGAGATCATTAGCCCAGAGAAACAACAGCCTTTCCAGAATTTGTTGAAGGAATACTTTACATCTTTGACCAAACACCTGAAAAGGGACCACAGGGAGCTACAAAATATTGAAAGACAAAACAGGTGACACTTGAATGTTGCTTTTTATTTATGGAGAAAAAAATAGTTTTATTTATGAAATGCCTAGATTTGTTGCAGTATTTATAAACAAAGCCTGTTGGTGATGTGTAGACGATAAGTATATTCTGCAATTTATGAAAAAAAAGTTTTAGATATTCTCTGAATATTTAAAAAGCAAAACCAAAACAGACTCTGCATATCTTTAAAGAAAACAGAGGTTTACCTTTTGCTTTAATTCTCTTAAATCTGTTACTTTGGTGATGCTTCCTTAGCAGCTTGAGAGTAATGCTGCCTTCCCAGCTGGTACTGTCCTTTTCCCTTTGGCACAATCTGATTTCTCCCTTTCCACCCACATGCACCTAATGGAGCATGTGCCACCATGGCTTTGGCTTGTTTACTTTTTTCTTTTAGCCTATCAGTATGGAGGAAAAATTAGGTTAGATTAACAAGGTATCCCTTACACTTTAATGTGGGCAAATTTTATATATTAAAATGTAGGAGAGTATAGACAATTTGATTCAAATCCTCTTAAATGTCTATATGAAGTACTAATATTGAAGGGTCTGGATATACACAGCATTGGAATCTGAATAATTTAATTTCTACCATGTTCACATTGTTTAGTAATTGTTTGCTTTTCTTCAGAGCATCCTGAGTTGTCATTATTGGAGACAGCCTAAACCCAGCTGCTGGTCTTAAAACGCAGTCATTTTAAAACCTTTTGGAAGCACTTCAGGCAGAGAGAAATGAATGTGTTATTGTGTGTAGGCACAGGTTTCGACTAGGAGGCTGAACATCCAGAGCCAAATGTATGCTTAGAATACATTAAATTTTGATGTTCGTAAACCAAGGCTTTCAACTTGGATCCATTGTGCTGGTGGTATTGTGCTGCAGTCCCACCAGGTCTTGGTCAGCTAGGCATTTTATTTCACAGGACTATAAACTGACTTTTGAACTACTGTTAACTTGCAGAAGTACCTTATTAAAGTGTGCTATTAGTTATTATTTTTTAAAAGTTGATGAATATAAACTTTTATACTTTCACAGTTACAATTGGTTCTGGGATTTCAATGAGTGAGTGTTACAAAGACTGTATGATAGGAAATAAAGTGAAAAAAATCCCAGAGATATGAAGAATGCTAAGAAACTGTGAAGACGAAAGAACATAAGTGATCTGGGAAAGGGAAATATGCTTTAAATAAAAATGACTGGATAGAGCTCTGAGCAGCCTGGTCTGTTCTCATCATTGAGCCTGCTTTGAGTAGATCAGACTAGAGACCTCTTTATGCACCTTATTATCTGAATTACACCTATGAACTTGGGTGCAAAGCTTTGTTTTGGGGAAGAAATATGAAGAACTATCATTTATCACTGGAATAAATTTATTATTTACCTGAACTGTAAAGTGTGTATTTTAACTGCTTAATAAAAGTTGGGGAATAGGTTTTGTTAAAGAAACAAGACATCAAAAAACTTTCCAGCTTAATTTTATTTGCTTACAGCATGTCTGTAACAGAGAGGTGCTTGTCATTTGCATGCTATGGAGGTGCAAGGCATGAAGTCAAAGATAGAAACTTTCGTACTAAGAAGTCTGTGAATACTATAGAAATCTTCATAAATTGTGGATTTTGGGAAAGGGGATTGTGTGGTTGGTTGGCTGCTTGCTTTTGGGTTGGGTTTTCTTTGGGGGGGCAGGAGGTTGTAGCTTTGTGTTTTGTGGGGTTTTTTTCTGTTTCTGTTTGTTTGGGGTTTTTTGTTTTTAGAAAAGCAATGATCTTACCAGAAAAAAGTCGTCTATATTTGAAACCTGATCCACTTTGTAGAGAGCAACAGCTTTTATTCCCACTGTTATTCCAGAACCAATGAGGTGAACAGGCAGCAGACTGTTCCTTCTTGTACATCAATAGTGTCATATGTTTAGGTTATGATAGTTTGTCAGGTAAATACCTCTTGAATTTGTCTGTGTCAGAAGAGTGAGTGTGACATAACTCAAGCTGTACAGATTGGTTGAGTTAGTTGGAAATTAATATACTAACCTTAACAGTGCTTTAATACTGTGTTACCTGCTGAATCATTTAAGTAAAATTAAAACATTATTAGACACAAGGTTTTCTGCAAGTGCATAATGAAGAAAACTACCTTAAGTAGAAGGTTGTTTGGTTACCCAGCTAAGGGCACAGGAAAATCTGTGCAGGCTGGGTCATTGGAAGGAAACAACTTGATTCCCAAATTCTAGCGTGAGTTTTCGAAAACAAGAGTTAGATACAGAAGAAACTTCTTTTATCTAAATTAAGGATGTTTTTAAGAACTGCTGAACTTGTGCTGTGAGACTTCATGAAATTCTGAAGAGACATAAAGTAAGATAAGTGCTGTGTGCTATACTTTTAATTGTATTCAAAAATTAATTGTGCTTTTAGAAGTTTACTTAGTAGGTTTTAGCTTGCCTGAATTTGTTAATACTTGTCTTCTGGGAACTGAAACTAAGAACTGGAGCTACTGTACTGTTGTTACAGCACTTTGCTTTTTTGTTTTTTAATAATAGCACGGAGCTTCTGTGCTCGTGTTTGAGACTGCTGGTATATTGTAAACTTAAAATAGGTACCTAATGGATAGCTGTCTCTATGGAAAGGCTATGAATTGGCACTTAACATGTTTCCTGAATCCAAACTGAACTACTGCACTTGAGAAATTTTCAGTGATTATATTTTTTTTTTGCTCTAATTTGCAGGAGCAGGTAATACATGTTATATATGTGTGGTTTTGTAAAAGGGACAAGAAATAGAACTTCTGCTAGTGTTACTGCTTCTTGCCCTCTAGCAAGATATTTATGTCAAGTTTTGGTTCTGAGCAGATATTAAGGATTTTGTTGCTCACCCTGTGAATGTGTTGTGTACAAAGATGACTTTCATTTTACAATTAACCTGGAACTGAGAAGAGCTAAGATTGATATCCCTCAATGTTGCTTAGACTGCTTTGGAATTTTTATGCCATAAATTGTTAGGGTATTTTGGCAAGAATATGACTGTATACTTACTGCTTAATGAAAGCCTATTAATTATGTAATGATACAACCTGCTTTAGGAATTATGTCATTGCACCTTTTTTCAAACTTTTATCTTCTGATTCTTTCATCTCATTGCAGGGTGTGTTGTCAGTGGTCACAGCTAGTCAGTCTGATGTTACTACCATTATCCAAATTACTGTAAAACAAATTGGAAACTTGCTAAGGCAAGCTCATTCTGTCAGCTTCCCTTTGAACGTCCACATTTGATCTGAGTCCGTTTGTATCTTTGCTGTGGTAGGCCCCCAAACAGCTCCGTTGGTCCAGAGTGCGTCCCTTACTGGTAAAGAACTGACTGTGCCTTGTCCATATAAGAACGGTTCATGCAGAGTGGACCCTGCCACAGAGGGGAAAATGCACTTCTCGGGGGCCCTAGCTGAGGACAAACTAGAACATTGCTAATGAGCAATGAGCTTATTCTTAGTTAACTTAAAATCAAGAATGACAGTCTTTCATCAGTCTTCTGTGGCAAGCTTTGTACTAGCAGAGACTACTTTGTTCTGTATGTTTGGTTCAAACTACTGAAAGTTCTTGATTATTTTTTTTGTCTTGTCTAAAATCCAACATGGTCTTAATTGTAATTTGGTAAAGAACATTGGGTTGTACTGTTTTGCATATCATTCTGAAACTGCTTTATTGTGTACTTGTAAGCAGTGATTACGTTCCTTCAAATGCAAGTTGCTTTTGACAACAGATTTCAATTTTACAAATGATAATTTAAGTATGGATAGTTTCATAAAAGAAAACAAAGAGCAAATGAAAAAATAAATGTAACTGCTCTTAATTTGGACTGATGGTCTTGACATAACTTGGTTTGTTAGAGAGTTAATGGACTTGTTTTAACATGCAACTTTTTTGAGCCTCCTGGCAATGATTGCCCACTTAATATATTTCCACATTGTTCAAACAATTGTTACAGATGCAAAGCAACTTTTATCCAGCTTTCATGTAAGTTGAATGTTTTAATTTACCACAGAAGTCTTTTCATAGTGCAAGACTGTAACAGGATAATCATGGCAAAAAAATAAGTTAGCCTTTCTCTTTGGACTTTGAAGTTAGAGCTTCTGTTGACTGTACTATCCGCAATGATACCAAAATCAGTAGTTCTGTATGGCTGGTTGGAAAAAAACCAGAATTGCTCAAACTTTTGCTATTGTGATCTAAACTAGAATTCTTGCAGTTACCTTGAAGAGGGAAGGTTAGCTTTGCTCATTGGTAGTGGTTCAGCATAGCTCAAATATATTTTAAGAAAGAAATGGTCTTACTTTGATTTTTATAGGCGCATTCTTCATTCCAAGGGAGAGCTGAGTGAAGACAGACACAAACAATATGAGGAGTTTGCAATGTCCTATCAGAAGCTGTTGGCAAATTCTCAATCTCTAGCTGATCTTTTGGATGAAAATATGCCTGACCTGCCCCAGGAGAAACCAACACCTGAGGGTAGGCCATCTTCTAAAGCAAGTAAACAGAATGCTGGATTTCACTTGGATGTGGTGGGAAAGCTAACCAAACCCTTTCTGATGTTTGCTTTCCACTGATTTCTTTTTATTTAGGCTTTCCCCCTTAAGGATATAACCGAATAATACACTTTTTAATCAATATAATTAAACCTCATGTAACCTTAACTATTGTATATGCCACGTAGTTATGGTAACTTACTATCTCTTTAGATTTGTTTCAAGTAGCATAGGAATAAATAGAAAACTAAAAATGTTTTTAACCTAATCCATTCCATTTAATATAATGCATTTTTTAATATTTAAAGAACTTTGTGTTAGAGTTTTGAAATCTAAAATTGTTCAACAATGGGTTTGAAGTGTATTTTGGGTCATGATATTATGAGCTGGAACATATTGTTAAACCGGGTGAGTCACTAGGTGGCTCTCTGGCCCCCTGAGGAGAAATGCAGCATTAAGCTGGCAGAGCTATTCAGTGCCTTAATCTCAAATTTTTAGATTTAGAGATGTTGTTGAAATGATGACTGTACCTTTAGTCTTATCTCTTGATTTTGAGCTTAAAGTTGTATTTATTGAATGCCTCTAAATTTAAATTATTCGTTTTAAACTTCTGTTCTTAAACTGTAATGGGGTACAGTTTATCATACTCAAAGTGATTACTTTTTATGCTAATGGAGTTTAGTCTGTTACAGCTTTCCTTTTAATTTACCACATAATGTGCTGCTTGATTTGACTTTCACGCTGATACTGTCTGTGTTTTCTATCATTGTCAAATTTACAATTTTAAGATAACTTACTGATGTATCTAGTATTAAGATTGGGTTGTTAAAAGCACTTTATACATTGCAATATTTAAGTGAAAACAGTAGTAGTAATAAATGCATTAATGTGTTTCTAAAAGTATTGTTTTTAATCTTTCAAGGGGCCTACCATTAGGAAATCAGAAATGTGTGCAAATAACTTACGGTTTCACTCTTTTTGCAGAACATGGACCTGGTATTGATATTTTCACACCAGGAAAGCCTGGAGAATATGACCTGGAAGGGGGTATCTGGGAAGATGAAGATGCTAGAAACTTCTATGAGAATCTCATTGACTTAAAGGCTTTTGTGCCAGCAATTTTGTTTAAAGATAATGAAAAATGTTCCCAGAACAAGGAATCTGGCAAAGATGAATCAAGAGGTAGAACGCTTAGATGAGTAGTTTTTTAACATATCTTGTCCAACAGGTATACAAATTTGATGGAAGTAATGAGTCTCATGAAATAATTTGTGGTGATCAGAAGAGTACACCAGTTTGGATGAATTTTTAGGGAAGAAACTGTGGGATAAGGGTTATATCTGGGTATGGTATTAAGGAAGAAAAAAAAAGTAAATGCATTGTAATAGTGATAGGATTTTAAATTTAAAATAATTGGAGATTAAGCAGTGTGAGTAAACATTAACTTTTCTGTGGGAAACCTGAAAGTTTACCTTATTTGAAAGATGGTTAGTGTTCGTTTTGGTTTTTTTCCACTAAACTGTTAATGGTAGCTAACTGTCTCAGTACGAAATTCCAGTAGATTTAAAGATCTGGGTGGTTCCTCATTTCTGACGCAGCGCTAGGTTCACAGCCAGGCATTAGTAGGCTTTCAGTTATAACAGGATGAAAATTACATTCACCATCGCTGGCTCAAAGTGTAACAAGGTGCATCTTTGGATAAGAGCAGTGTTCTGGCATTGAGGAAATGCCAGCAAAGACACAGGCCACGTGGTTTTCTAATACACGTGCAGTAGGTCAGGGCTCAGTATTAATGGAATTTCAACTTTATAGCCCATGGCCTTCTTTCTGATTTCTAAATTCTGAACTTTCCCTGTGAGGATAATTAGGTGTTGGAGCAGCTTGCCCAGGGAGACTGGAATCTCTGTCTTAAAGGATTTTTCAAGACAACTGGAAAAAATGTGAGAGAAATCTGATGTGAATAGAGTGCTCAGCCACTCTGAGCAGAAGGTTCAACTGGAGACCTCACCAAGGTCCATTCCAGACTAATTTCATCTGTCATTCTAAACAGGTTGCCTGCTTTGTGAATCTGCTGTTTCCATATGACGTGTGCACTGTTTAGAAGTTGTCACATTTTTGTTTGAAGAATTTAAGTATTTTAATAAAGTTATTTGCCTTGAAAATTACTTTTTTTTATGATGTGTAGGCTGCAGGTGAGGTTTGAAGGAGGCCTGAAAGAATAGCAAAATATGTAGATAGCAGTCTCTTGGAAAAATGCTGTATGCTGGACTGGTGGTGTTGTCAAGAAAAATATTAGCGATTCCTTTCCGAATTTTCATCTAGAGATTCATAGATTATTTGTTTTCAAGGAAAATACGATTTTTATTTGACCTTCTACATAGCGCATGATTTCTTTAGTATCTTCCTCCTGTTCTGCTGTTTGCTTTTTTTTTTCCCTTTGTCTGCGTAAAACACTTTTGCTTACCTTGCTTTGTCCATTTTGTTACCAGTTGAGCTATGAAGAATATGCAGTGCAGGCATTAGAATTAGTATCTTTGAAACTGGCTCTTTTTGAATACTGTTTGTGAATACTCAGTTACTAGGCTTTTGGAGGATGTTTTTTTACCTGACCTTCCCAGTATGCATGTTTTGTTTGCTTGTACTTTCATGTGATGGCCTGGCAATTACATTTTAAGCGCTTTTGGACTTAGATTGCTACATTTCTGAAATCTTGTTCCATTTCAATGTATGCATGTCATCCAATGAAGATGTACCAAGTATAGTTTGAAACAAACCAAAGCACTAAAAACTGTTGGCAGTCCTTTACAGGCCCCAGTGCAGGTAAACGTTTACAATTTTTAGGCATGTGGTTAAAGCTGCATGGAGGGTATCAAACCACTGAGACCCAACAGATGAGACAGTGTCGTCTCAAGAAGTGGGTATTCTTTGTCCCATTTCCTTTTAACAAGATGAAGACACTTAACAAAATGCGAGTCTTCCTGTATTCTAATCGTGACTGTGTATATTTAATAATTTAATATTTCTACTGAACTTTTAAATAGATTCAAAAGATGCCAAAGATAACAAGGAAGCATCTGGGAGTGAGGATTTGGAGTTGGAGCTGGAGAACCTGGATATTAATGATGATCCCCTGGAGTTAGACTGTGGAGATGAGGCAGAAGATCTTACAAAAAAGCTGCTTGATGAGCAAGGTAAAAAGAATGGTTTTTAGGAATTCTTTGGTGTTCCCTGGTGGCATTTTTTGAGCTTGGTGGTTTTTAGTCAGTATGTAGAGTGACTTCAGGGAGATTTATTTAGTTATGAAAGTAGTTGCTAGAAACCGTTAGGATTGTGGTCAGAAATGCAATCAAAACGAGACATTCGGCTACAAGTGAAAAATACATGGAGGTTTATATAGTGAAAGTTACTGTTGCCCTCATACAGCTTTTAAAAACGAATGTGGAGGCAGTTGTCTGAAAAGTGACTAGAAAGGAGTATATAGACTTCAATGCATAAACGATTTTTTCATCAAATGTGCTTAGGGTACTAATAAATTGTTTTCTGTTTTTAACTTCCCTTAAAATCTATGATTCATCTCTGCCTTTCTGTCTTGTTATTCATTAAAGACTTTTCTTTTGATGTTACAGCTTTACACAGCAGTATTTAAGAATTCTAACCTCTAATTATGCGTAAAGGGCTGCAAATGGCATCTGTGAAAATCTAGCTGTGTTAATTTTACTAAGGGAAACAGCAGCAAAATGATTCTTGAGAATTTTTCTTATGAATTGCAAGTTTTTGTTTCAGTAGTACTAAATAGGGGTAAAGCAGGTATTGAGAGCTGTATAAAGGAGCAAGTGAGGAGTTTTCTTTGAGCCCAGTTGGTAAGACCCATCGGTTTTGCTGCTTTGGATTTCCAAGGGCCAGTGCAGATTCTTTTAACTTCTGAAGCAGGAAACTTGTTCTGTGTTTAGAATGTGTGTGTGTATGGGAAAAATCACATCTAGAATTGACTGGCTGGAGATTCTGTGGTTTAAAAGTGAAAATCCTACCTGATCTAGTGAATTTATAATCTAATCATCCTCTTGCTTGAATCTGCATTGGTCTTTAAAAGCTAGGAAGTTAAAGCCAGAACTTCAAGCCATGGGGTTCACAGTGAAAGCAGAGAAGTTCAGACCCCGGCGAACGCATGTGTATCAGTGTTTAAAGCATGGGTTCATCTGATCAGGCTCATGAATGGATCTGTCAGTTCGGGCGTTGAGTAGCGTGAACAACTGAAAGTGCAAGTTTCTCTCAGGTGGCAATACGGATGGGTTAGGGCATGTCAATCTTTAAATTGGATGACTCTCTTGTGTACCTAAAGTTAGATGAGCTGAAATTCATCTTGGGACTATGCTGGTCTGTGACACCTCACAGATTCAAAGAAGTTAGCTCCAGAGCCAGATCTTTTCAGACTCCTCCTGAAAGATGGAAAGGCTGTAAGGGACCTTTAAAGCAGTCTGCCTGCCCTGCAATAAGCAGGGACATCTTCAACTAGATCAGATTGCTCAAAGCCCCGTCTAGCCTGATGTAAGGTGATGACTTGGGGTGTAGATTTCATTGACAGAGGAAATAAGTAAATTACAGAGGGGAAAACAGGATAAATGGGGTAGACAGTCCAGTCAGACAGTGGGCACTGCATATCTTCTGTTACTTCTGCATCACTTGTCACTTCAGTCTTTTCTCCCCCATCCAAATACGAGGCAGACAAGGCAGTTTTCCAAAGTGTATGTTTTTAAAGCAGGTCTGCCCTGGTTGGAGTCTATAGTTAGCTAAATTTAAGATATGACATGTAAAAGGAAAGTTGATGCAGTTAGTTGAAGAGATTTGCTTACCAGGAATTCAGCTAATTTATTTTGTTTCTCTATTGTGTTAACTTTGAGTGAATCTTAATTTTCTTGTTTTCAATATGCTCAGGGAAGAGAAAGGGAGCAGATAGCACTGGAGCTGAAAATAGTGGCGGAAAACATGCTGCAAGAAGTGAGTTTTGAGGTTATTTTTAAGAGAGAAGGTAAAATGGTAAAAATGAAGCTGTGTGAATGAAGACAAAGATGCTAAGTAAGGAATGGACAGGGTGAAAGCCATGAAGGGTACTGGAAGCATGAAGAGTGATGTTAATACATATTGATCTAGCACCAGTTTTTATAAGGTTGTTCAGCAGCAGAGAAGATGTGTAGAAGGAAGTATTAAGTCACAGAATCACAGAATGGTTGGGGTTGGAAGGGACCTCTGGAGATCACCTAGTCCAACACCCCTGCTAAAGCAGGTTCACCTAGAGCAGGTTGCACAGGAATGCACAGGAATCTCAAAGTCAATCCTTTTAATTTTACTACACTGTTCAGAGAGCTAGCAATCTATCAGAAAACCTATCAGAAAAGCAGGAATTGAAGAAAAATCTAAAAATAGTCATTAAGAAATATTTTTTGGAGTTGTGAGACTGGCTTCTGAACACATTCCTCAGTGAGGCTTTGATTCAACAAACAAGATCTTTAATACTATGCCTGAGTGTTGTGCAGAGAGCGGGATCCAGCCAACAATTTGCTTATGGTGTTGGTTTATACCATCTGAATGTGAGGGCTCCTGCATCATCAGATTCATTACAGAAATTTGTCTTACAGAGGAATAGCTACTAGCATTACAAAAGCAATTCTATTTCCACTGTCTGGGTGATGCTGTACAAAGTAGACTGAAGCTTTCAGGCAGAGTGGATTTTCTAGGAGAGAGACTGCTCTAAGTTTAGAGTTTTGCAAAAAGTAAAAAAAAGATGTTGCCAATAAGGGAGCCAGGGTTTTCTCAGAAAATGTATGTGTGTAGGGAGAGGGGAAGGCAAATAACTGTTGTTGCTGAAGTAGAAGATTGTTTGATACTGATCGTTGCAGGAGAATGACTTCAGTAAGTCCTTAGTGTCTTCTAATGCTTTCTCAGTTCTGCTCCCTGGAAGTTGCAGGGTTGCATCCATTTTTGGTTAAATATAAAGGTGTTTAAAAAGAAAAGAGATTTACTTTCAGTCTCTGCAGTGATCATACTGCATGATTTGATCTGCACCCAGATAGACTATCACAAATAGTCTAACTGTAACTGTTACACGTAACTACTGGTAGTAAATATTTAAAAAGAGGTAATGCCGTTGTAAAAATGTGGTGGTGATGAAACGGAACTCAAGAGGATCAAGGTGAAAATCAAGAAATGAGTGATTTTTTTTGCACGAATTAAATACCTAGAATTGTCATTTGCCTTAGAGAAGGAAGCCGTGACTGTTTCATTTCCTGTCACTGTAAAATTCTTAATTTTCTATCTTAAGTCACAAACCTGATTCAGGTACTATAAAAGAGCCTTTCCACTTCAAAACTATCTGTGTACTACGATGAGAAAGAAATACTTAGAAATACGGTTTAAGAATATCTGTGGCCCTCCAGTGAAGGAGAGGACCAGTGAAAGAATAGCTGTATTTGGGAACTGTTGAGATCGAATGTGGTAGCGGGGCATCTTGAAAGATTGTCTTGGAAAGTGACTGAATTGTCAAAGACTTATTTTTTTTAATTTATTTCAAGAGCATTGAGTCAGTTTGAGTAGAAGATTGAGGTGAGACAACTAATTGCTCTGAGGGAAAAAGGGGAAGATAAAAGAATGTTCTGAAGTGTGCCTATAAATACCTAGATGGAAAAATGCCTTAAAACAAGACTTGCTAGTAAAAATTATCTGGCTTGAGCTGTTGCATGCATCCTAGTGAACTCCAGCTCTGATTAGATGGATGATGAGAGTCAGGGTTCCATTAGCATTTAAAACTTTGTGGTAGTCTTTTGTCTGAGCCACCTGGAACACCTTCCTTTTTTCTGCCTTTCTTAATGAACCCTTCTTTCTTGTTCTTCCAACTTCTAGTTGCCTGTGCCGGAGAGGAGGAAATGTTGTCTGCTTTAATCTCTAGTACCTTCAAGACTGGGAATCTGGCAGTGTTCCTTGGAGCAATGCTTAGCATTTGTCTACCTAAGCTCAACCCCTGCCCCTAGCAGTTTACAAAAACAAGAAAAAGGAAAAAAAAAAAGTCCTACAGTGTAGCATCTTTGTTATCTCTTTGCCTTTCAGTAACTTGAAAAAGGAATGGGTGTTCTCATGCTGGTTTTTCTTACTGTTTAGTCTGTAAAGACATAGTGACTTCACCAGGTGTTGGGTATTTTGTAGTTTATTTGAGTGTGATTTCAACCACCACCACCATATTCTCCTCTGAAGTCTGTGCCTGTTTTCCTTTCACATACGTCTTGGGTACTTCTGTTACTACTGAACATCCTCAAACTGAAAGAAAACCAAGCTTCATGATGATCCTTATTTCAGGAAGTAGTGTTCTTTAGTGTTCCTTTGGCTGAGGAAGGGTTCTTTCTGAGTGTTTGTGTTATAATTCATTGTTTTGACCTGTGTTGTGCTATAGAGCAAACTAAATGCCTCTCTAGTAAAATCTGGACATTTTTTGAGGCATACTACGGTTTTCCAATTGGAGGGTAACTAGGGGGATTGGTTTGGTGAGATCTTTACAGTTAATGTTAGAAAATCTGGATTTCAGTGGTAGAGTTGGCCTGCAGTCTTCTACCTGAGTAGTGTTATTGACTCAGTCAGTAGATACAGGTCACTGTCACTGCTCCCCATGTTGCTAATTACACAGAAGCATTTGCTTGAAAAACAAGTTGTCACTTGCCTTGCAATTGCTACATGATCAACCCTCCCTTCTTGTTGCTTTATGGTTCTATACTCTTGTTTCTGTAAGCTGAAGGAATTAGGTTGGCCTCTAGCTTTTAGAGCCTCAAGTGAAAAGATGTCAAGAGCATACCGGATGAAAGAATGATCTGAGTGGACATTTTTGATCAAAAATTCTATTCCTCCTGCAGAGCAAACATACATGAAAAAGTAGAATCTTCAGTTGCATTAAGGTGTTTGGGGTTTTTCATTCCTGTATTATTTTCCTTCATGTTTGGGCTTTCTTGTGGTCCTCCTTTTATCACCTCAAGAAGTTACCATAGTTTTCTAGGAATATATATTTGATGCTGCTGCTGACAGTATAAATTAGGAGGGAAGGAACTTCATTAATACAAATACAGGTTTTGAAGGTGATACTTCTGACTTTTGTCAGCATAGACAATCAATGGATTTTTTTTTTTTTGCATTAAAAAATGAAATTTTGTATTCATCTTTGTATCTTTTTTTGAATCTGTGGATGAATGTTTAACTGATCATTACAAATGCATTGTGTTTTGGGAATGTGATTGTAAATCATGATATTTCATAGCTTAAAGATGTGTGCTGCTTGTTTATTTCACTCTGTTAGAACAAGAGGATGAAGAAGCCAGTACTGGATCTCATTTAAAACTTATAGTAGATGCTTTTCTCCAGCAGCTTCCAAACTGTGTCAACAGAGACCTCATAGACAAGGTATAGTCATAGTTTTCATTTTTTCCACTCTTAAAAGCTATAATGCTAGATCAAATAGATCAGAAATAAAGATTTGAAGTTTTGGAGTTTAGCGGTAGCTGAATTAATTTTTAACCTGGAGGAAATACTTTCTTTTTCTCACTTAGCCATTGCCCAAATACCATGTGATACTGATTTAGTCTGGCCATTTTCTTACATGTGTGTTTGTTTTGGAAGTAGACTTGACTTTTTCCTTTTTTCCTCCCATTACTGCCTGACAAATTACTCTTCATCTACCTACAGCTGCTTTCGTCCTTGTGTTCATTTAAAGAATCAGTCTGTATTCCTGTAACTGGACGTGTTTTCTGGCTATGTCAGTTCTAGACAAAAATGAAGATTTTTCTTTCTGGTTATTTTTAAAGCAGCTGCATGTAACAGCAATAGCTCTAAAAGATGCTTTTGAAAAGCATGCTATATTGCTTTAAAAAAACCTACTCCATTAAAGGTGAAGTACTGTATTGACTATTCTCTTTATAGGCAGCAATGGATTTTTGCATGAATATGAATACAAAAGCGAACAGAAGAAAACTAGTACGAGCACTTTTCATAGTGCCTCGACAGAGGTAAGAACTGAATTGGAACAAGCTGGATTCACCCTTTGGTTATTTAACTTAACATATGATATATGTGTATATTTTTTAACTGCTTAAGTAACTGAAAACCAATGTATGTTCCAAGTAGCATTTGTTTATTACTGATGTGCACTTCTGGACCAATTTATGCTAGAGCCCCAAAGAAATATTTAGGATTCATGATGAAGCAATTCACACAATATTTTGCCACAGCAGTGTAAATTCTTTTAATAATTACTTCCGTTTTCTGGTACTTGCGTGTTTATAGTGAATCTTTTCATTACTTTTTTTTAACCATGAAACCAACAAAACCTACCTTCTATCAAAAAAGGAAAATATATTTAATTCAGGAGAACTTGCACCGCTTTATGTAAGAACCTGTGAATAGTTAGAGCACAGTGTAGTTTAGGTAGGAGGATTTTCTGTGGTACGTTAATTCTGATATAGTACATAGTTGTTATAATAGCCTTGTATCTTCTGCAGCAGGAGAGGATTCCACACCATCCAGTTTAGAGAAAGCAAGTAGAATAGTTTGAGCCTGGCCTCTTCTGTCCGTGTAGAGTTTTGCTGTTTTTCCTTGTCTCTCTTTGTGTAAGCAAGGTCCCTGCACTTCCAGGAAGAGCCTTGCTTACAAAATGATTGCAAATGTTAAAATAAAAATGTTAAATTCATTGGAAGAATAATATATTTCTCTGCTCTCTGGTAAACTTACACCTTTAATAGGTGTAACTTAAATAGGTGCAATTATGAAGGAGTCGCTCTTCCAGCTCCACCTTGCCTTGTTTCTCCTGGTTGTTTTGATCCTGATTTTAGTTTCAAGTGTTTCATCAACATCTTGGATATCCTGTTAAGAGTTCACACCACTTTGATTCCATTCCCTTTTAACACTGGGGGAAGAAACATGGTTTGAGTGTCCATTTTGTCTCAAAACTTGTGTAGACTACCGCTTTGAATAAACACTTTGTTGTGGTGTTTTCCTTTTAATCACTTCCTACACTGTGTTTTCAACCTTAATTCTAGCTTATTTCTACACTCCATCTGCAATAAGCATCTCCTGTGCTAATAACCCTGCTCTTTTAGCTGTATATAAAGCAATGGTTTGTTTGCTGACCGTATCCATTAACCTGACTCTTATGTTGATACTAGGTTTTGCAGTTAGATAGTACACATAATCTTCCATTCTCTTATGCATTCTTTTCTCTAAAAATTAAGGTTTTGACGTCTCAGTCTTTGGAGGCTTTGATAGAGGCCTGATTGTGCCTGAAATATGACTGATAGAGGAGGCAGGCAGCTGAATATCTTCTGTGCTAGACATAACTAGGTGCTCTTCAGTCCGAATGACGGTGTAGAGGAAATGATGTTTCCATTTATCAGCCTGCTGGTAATCATGAAATGCATCAGAACACAGTTTGAGAAGAACTTTTTTTTTTCATGGTCTATGACATCTGCAGCAATATAAATCAGCAGGATGACTTAAATTATTGTCTTCAGCTCTACCATAATAGAGGATTTTCCATGTTTGCAAAATTAAAAGGGGCTTGTTGGCTGGTCTGTGAACATACAGTAATATTTGTACTACTGCTCTGTATTTCTTTCTGGTGCTGTGGATTCCAGATAGGTTAAATTGATTGTTAACTCTTAGAATCTCCTTGAAGATGCATTATTTTTTTTGCATAATCCACTGCAGTGTGCTAGATGATAATGATCTGAAGGAACTTGTTGACATTGTCCCCAGTGGAAGAGGTTTTTTCAAAGAACAACATCATAATGGCTTGTAAATCCAGCAGCTTGGTTTCACAGATACCATGAAAGCAAAAGTTAAATTCTTTTGTGTATTGTAGTACTTAAAAAAAGGAGATGTGTCTTTGATGAGGCTGTACTAGGAACACAGTAAGTTCCCAGAAACATATATAGTCTCCACATTGTTGCTGTCCTCCCAGTGGTAGTTTCATTATCCCACAAAAGTGTTTTATAATAATTTTAAAAAGATTAATTTTTCTGTAGGAACTAGTAGACTAGTATAGATGGTGTGGTTGGCTCAAGAAGCTGCTATCTTCGTGACAGTTCAATTCTCTAATAGTTGGAACTAATACTGAAATGGCTCAGCTGATCTTCTCACTGTTGCTTTTTAATTATAAATATTATTGTTAATATTAGGAAATATTAATATTCCACGTACAAAAAGGTATTTTAATACCTTTTTCTGCTGTCTGCTCAGAGACCTACTGGACTGACTAATGCTCCATCTTCCAGCTGTAAGATCTGAAGTTCAGTAGCGTATATCTGCCTGTTCTTTTGCCTGCATTAGTGGTGCCTGTCCCTGGACTACTAAGCAGGAGAAACAGGATGTGGACTGAGCTGCTTGTTCTGAACCACAGACAGTTGCATTGAAAATACCTGCTGAATTGCCCATAGATGCAGATGACTTCAAATGGCAATCTAGCCGTATTATTTAGATTTGCTTTATTACTGCAGTTAGTAAAGGAGCAGTTCTGCTTTCTGTCTTGAAATCAACGTTTATAATCCTTGTGGAATTGTGTATATGGCACACAGTACTAATGGCTGCTATAAAATGCTACAAATTGACTTAGAAAATTATATAATACACTGCTTTGAAGGTTTGTATGCTATGTTTTGACAGTGGTTTTGCTTCATTTATCTCTTCATTGAGCCACAATGGTATGTCTTTACCTTCCGTTATTGTTGCTGCAACTGGTTTTTACTAATTCCAGGAGTTTGTGCAATATCCTTCTGGGATACCATGGGAGAAGAAAGCTTGTTGTGGTTATGTCCTGGAGGAGGTTTTTTTTGTGGGGGTTTTAGGTTTTGGGTATTTTTGTGAAAGACTCAGAGGAACAGTGTCCTTTATAGGGTGTAGATAAACCAGTATATTTTCCAAAGCATTTAGTCTCCAAGCATGTAAGATAATGCTGTCCAAGTCTAGCTATTATGTTGGCAGCAGTAATAAGGTGTTTCAATAACCGAGTCAGTTCTGTTTCTACTCTTGAGAGATCTTAAAGAGTTTTAGGAAATGTGCAGGGACAACAGTTTTACCAAGAAAGTACAAACTGGTTTCATGTAGGAGGAGTAAGGCAGACACCGTAAAGTTGAAGTCATTATGCAGTGTTGCCAGGGAGCTTTCTCGCTGCTCCTAGGGTTGGATAGATTGGGACAAATGCAGGATTCTTCAAGACAGAAACCTGAACTTGACAGAAAAGGACAGTGTTTCCTGAACTAACTGTAGATTAGTGTTAGTATACAACATCATTGCACTGCTCTGTAAAATACTTATGAATGGATGGCATTTATATTTTCAGCTGCAATCTGAACCTCCAACCCAACAGAACAGAAAGCCTTTTAAAAAGATTTTTCAATGTTAGCATACAAGTGGCTTTCAGATTTTCATTGGAGGATTGCTTTAAAACTAATGATTAGCCTTTTAGTTCAGGACTACATAGTTTGCAATAAAGTGACAATACAGTGATTTAACCCATACTGCTTGCAGCTTTAGGGTATTTATATGTAATTCTTTGCTATCTAACTGAATTATCTTCCTATACAGATACATGTAATTATTTATGTTTAACTGCATACAGCAATTCTGTCACATTTTTCAGCTTCAATGTGCAAAGTTTAAAATGCCTTAAATTCAAAACAATTCTAGCCAAATGCTAAACAGTAAATAGGAGTTGTGGCTTCTGATTTTTTTGCTGTTGCCATCTAGGGTGATCTCTGAAGTTGTGAGTTTACTAAGGAAAGGATCCGTTGTTCGTCATTCAGAAGTTTTTAGCATTATCTTTCACTGTTATTAATTAACTGCTTCTTGAGTGTTGTATATTTCTGAGCATTTTAACTGAAAAAATTGTAGTCCTGTAGCTCTATATCCTGAGAATCCTCAGGTTCTTTTTGTTCAATTGAACGTGACTTAACAGTATTTCAGTGGCGTGTCTCATTTAAGGATAAAACTGAGGGATGTGCTTGAGATCAAGGAGTTTATGCCATGGCAAAGAAAGAAAAGCAAAAAGTGGTTATCTGGCAGCGTGCAAGGTCCGCTGCATCATTCTCTTCCCACTGAACAGTGCCGGTGGCAGTTTGTACCTGTTCAGGCCCTGTGAATACGCTGCATTTATCTGGTTTATGATTATTTTTCTGAGGCAGGAGTTCTTGCTGTGTTACTTCATTCTTTAAGCTGGCTTTCTGGGAGCATCCCAGTTAATAAATGTAAAAATGCCCCTTCAGTCTTTCTGGGTGTAGGTGTTTTTTATATATATATATATTTTTTTTTTTTTTTTTTGTACTTTTTTATATAGACTTTCTGGATATACAATTTTCTAGAGAGATTGCAATTAGGACTTTAATTTTGAGTGAAGTTGTTTTATTTTTCTGAGGTTTTTTTGTTTTGTTTAACATTTGAAACTTACAGGAAAAGATGTACTCAGCACTGAAGTGGAGTCCATGTGATCCAGAGTTAACTAGATTTAAACCCAAAGTGTGTGGTCAAAATGACAATGGTCAGAAGTAGTGGGGTTTTTACTGTGATACTTTATATTTAGGATGCTTAACAGGGGCTTCAAAGAGTAACTGACTCATCCCTGATGCTAGGTCTTGCTTCATAATGTAGAAGAGTAGGAAGGGAAAGCAATCCCGTGGGATTCCTGTTGGGTTTTTTTAATTTCTACCCGCCTTCTCAAGGAAAAGAAATGCTTTTGGAGAAAAGAAAACCCGGTTTGATAAGCCTTTATGCAAGTACCAGTAGATGGTGCCACTGATCCTGTGAGAGCTCCACTTCTGAACATGAATTTGTGTCTCCCCTGTGAGAGAGGGAACAGATTCAATCTCTGATTGCCAATTTCACTGTAATTGACCTAAGGCTTTTCCTTATTATATTTCACCTATTTCTAAATACCCAGTCTTGGTATTCTTCCCCATGAAGAAACCTTTTGTATTCTGTAAGGGAATAACAACAATGTGCTCTAAGACTTTAATTTTCCCCCAGGTATGTTCACTTTACACAGAGATGAAATTATTAGCTTTCAGCAGGCAGGTACTTGTTCAGACCAGAATAAAACTTTCAGCTGTTTCTCTTAAAAGAGATACCATACAGAAATCCCCTCAGTTCAAATACACCTCCTCAATTCAGCCAAAGTCCTTTCTTAGTTGAGCTTTTGTAGGTGTGTATGAAGTAATGAGACTTTCACTTTTCTGAGAGTTAATGGCTAAATGCTTAATAACATCATAGTAACTTGCTGTGGCTAGTCGTTCGTGACTGTGTGTTCCAACAAGCTTGAAAAATGTAAATACTGCTTCAGTTATCGATTAACAGGAAAGAATAAAAACTGTTAAATAGGTAACTGGGCTACCTGCAATGTTTCACCAGGAGTTTTATGGCTGCTTCTTCCAGGTAGTATATTCTGACGCTTCTAATCCACAGTTGAAATAAATAATTATCCCTCTTTCTGTGAGTGGATATTAAAGATCTTGGAAATGTCTCTAGTGACATAGCAGTAGAAAGGAGAGGGGAGGTGGTCGAGTATTCTTTGTTTTGGGGTTTTTGTCTTTATGCTTTTCCAGTTTTACTTCATGCCAGGGCAAGCTCAATGTATCAGCTATGCTTTTAGATTTTTTCTCTTGGTATTTTTTTTTCTTTTCCCTAGCAGTAGGGAAAACCTTAAAACTTCATAAAGTGTAAACTCAAGATCCGTTTTTCCCTTATAGGCACTTATAGGCAATTTCTCACTTGAGGCATGCAAATTTAAGATGTTTCTGTACACTTAAAACAGTAGGCTCATTCTGCAGTTCATGTGTTTGGAGCATTGACTTACATTCTGAAAATAAACCAAGAAGACTTCTTTCAGCTCGTTAAATAATATTACGAGGCCTCAGAGTGCAGTTGGTTTCTCTGCATTTAAGTGATACATACACATTGACACAAAGCAGCAGTGTTACGTTTTGTGTCCTGTTACAGGATGGTGCAAACCAGGTTTAAGAGCACTTATCCCATTTCTACAACCAGATAGTCTTTGATGGAAAGGAACAAAGTACAAAACAAGGAAAATACAAATTGCCCTCCAGAATTCCCTAAGGGAAGTATGCAGTACTTTGAAATGGGTATGAAGGCATATAATCCAGGAAAGAAAAAGAAAATAAGGAAAGTTCTATAGAAAATTTTGAAGTAATGTTTGTGGGACTGCTAGCTTAGTTTTGGGGAACAGGGTTGCCACATCACATCTGCTGAGCTTTATTTTATGTAATAACTACTGCATTCATGTAGAAGTTCACTGCCTTAGAAATAAAGATGTTTTTACCTTCCTGGGTATGTCCGCTGCTACTCAAAAAAAAAAAGTGGTAACAAATGGAGTTGTGGAAGAATTTTTCGTTTTGAATGTTGAAATGGGTTCTGAATTTTGTTTGTATCTGGTGATTTCTTAAAGGTCAAATTCTGTAGGTAAGGTGGTGTTTGGCATTTCACCTAAGGCAGTAGTTTTGAAAGGAAATTAACTTCGAAGGATTCCAGTAGGATGTGGTGGCATACCTTCTTGTCTTGTTGTTTTTAAATGATGCTGCAGTCTGAAGTGTGAGCCCATAAAACTGCATGTACGTAGTTCTGTCGGTACACATACATTCATTCTTGTCACAAGTAAAGTGGTGCCCATATTTGTAGACAGAAATGCATTTCTGTTTATAAATTAGTTGTCTATTTTATAAACTCCTTTGTTTGCAGGTTGGATTTGCTACCATTTTATGCAAGACTGGTTGCCACATTGCATCCGTGTATGTCTGATGTAGCAGAGGATCTTTGTTCCATGCTGAAAGGGGATTTCAGGTTTCATGTATGTTTTGTTGATTCAGTTTTTTGCATTCAGATTAACCAGTCTGCTAATAAGTCATCCCTTGGGGAATAAAATAACATTTGTTTTTATGTTGATACTAATTCTTAAATTCAGTGAATATTTGTCAGCCAAGCAAATTTGTTCTAGAATTACAATTTACCATGTATGCCTGCATATATATGTATTAAAATGAACTGTACAACAGTTGCAAACAAAACAAAAGTTGCAAAAATTAGAAACTGCTTTAACAGTAAGCGTTGAGTCTTCTGTAAATTAATAAGTTGCATTCAAAATGAGAACCAACCTATTCTAACAACAGGTTCCCCACTACAAGGTTACTTTTCTAATGTAGTTGTTATTATTGTAATGTAGTGCTTAAGTCAAATTATTTTTTACAGTTTTCATCAACCAGAATTTTATATTCCTCACAAACGTATTTTGTGGCATTGTTTCTTCCACATTCTTCTAAGTTCTGTAATCAAATCGGTTATGGTGCACAGTGATGATTCCCTCACTGTTTTCTGAGATTTATGGCACAGATTTCAAATTTTTTTTCTAATACTGCTGTTAAAAATGTGTATGAATTGATCAGATGTACTGAAGTCTTAACTATCTGAAGTTAAGCTTTTTCTGTTGGGGAGAAATACCATTTTTTATTTTGTGGATTATGTTTAGAGGTAGATATAAATTTGTACTTTGTTAGTAAAATTATGCTGGATGTCAGTAATTTTAAAAAGAAAAAAAAAGTCTTTACTTTATTAACCTGGCTTGAAAAAGCTGCCAATGTTTAATATTTTCTTATGGACTATACAAGTGGTCATATTCATATAG
This sequence comes from Falco peregrinus, assembly GCF_023634155.1. Lineage (NCBI taxonomy): Eukaryota > Metazoa > Chordata > Aves > Falconiformes > Falconidae > Falco > Falco peregrinus. Next base: position 25,178,125 of record NC_073726.1, read on the forward strand.
AGACTGTTTGTTGATTTTTAAAATATAGAATCTAGAATATTTAACCACTACTTAAAGTGGGGGTGGCCAGGTGGATGCATGTCTATAACATTAAGTATGTCAGAGGACTTCAGTATTTTGGGGGGATGGGGAAAGAAAATGAAAAGCTTCTAAAGAAACAAGTTTGTAGAAACTTTTAGGAACCTCAGTGATAGGTAAAAACAGAGCATAAGGAACCACACAAATACAGACACTGCTGAATTCCCAAGCTTATTGTACACATTCAGGTCAAAGTAATTTCTAAGAGGTAGGTATTTTTGAGGGCCTAAAATAAAACTTTTTTTTTCCCCTAGGTAAGAAAAAAGGACCAGATCAACATTGAAACAAAGAATAAAACTGTGAGATTTATTGGTGAACTTACCAAGTTTAAGATGTTCTCCAAAAATGATACTCTCCACTGTTTAAAGGTTAGTGTTGTGACAGTCCTGTATTACTGTATGTGCTGATGTTGTGTCCTGTTCCCCTTCGTATCTCTGTTGATGATGTTATCCATTAATTCATTGCTTAAGATGTTTTAACCCTAATGTCTGCTGCTACTGTATGTGAGGAGACTTTTTTATAGCTGTTCTAGAAGTTAGAATGTTTTAATTTTTGTAGTGGTAGGAATATACTAAAATAAACTTCCACCTTTGGACATAATCAAATTGCTAATAATTTTCTGTGTGAAGTGATGGTAGACATTGCTACTTATCTACTAGACATTGCAAAACTTTCATTATGTTGATCTCAATTAATGTTTTTACAGAGAAAATAACAGTAAGGGGGAGAGGTTAAAGGCAGAAAGTTTTTCAGTGATGCAAGGAAAGGCTTATGTGCCATTTTAGCAGATGCTTCTGTTGAGGAACAAAAATCTGTGGAAAGCGTTAACCTCTAGGCATATAGTCTCGATTTGTATGCTGTTAAACGTTCACATTTATCCTTGATGTCAAATACCAAATTAAAAATGGGTTTAAAAAAATAAAAGTGCCTTTCATAAAAGGTGGTTGAAGACTCACTTGAATTAAGATGGCTTCTGGTGGGAATAATTTCATTTATATGGACTCATTAGGTATTGAAGCTGAATGCTTAAATAGTTACTCATAATTTTTCTTCTCTCATCTATAGGTTATTGTAAAATGCAAAGCTCTATTAATTTGTAGTTATTGCTTAACTTAAACAATACAATTCAATTAGATGTGCTCTGAGGTTATGGTGTCCTTTTGCAGTATTATTTGGTGATTTTCCAGTCTAGCAGCAGGAATTTTAAAGGAGATGTGCCTGAGTTGGAAGGAATATGGGAGAAATTACAGTGTTTGTTTTAATATTGTAGTCTTTTTATGCTAGACTTAGGAACTGTCCTGTGTTTCAGCCTTCTGGAGTCAGAATTTGGGGTCTAGACAGTTCTTATATTTTTTTAATAAGATGAATATTTTGGGTTTTGTTGACATCTGATCAGTAAAATCAATTAGCGGTTTTTTTCTTAAAGACTATGGAATGTAAAGTCTGGTAGATACAACTTACTGTTTTCTGCAGTTGAAAAAGATGCTTAACATGCTGTGTTTTTACATAAACATATACCAGATGCTTCTGTCAGACTTCTCTCATCACCATATTGAAATGGCATGTACTCTGCTGGAAACCTGTGGACGATTCCTCTTTAGATCACCAGAATCTCACTTAAGAACCAGTGTTCTTTTGGTAAGAGGAGACTCATCGTCTTATGGGGGAGGGTGTCATGCACTTAATTAAACCAATTCTTCTATTTTCTGGCTTTGTGAAGTGGTGTCACTGTAACAATGATTGTGACTAATATCTTAATTGTCAGTTACAATGTTGAAACAATTGTAAGTGAAAACTTTCATTAAGTTTTATCTTGGCTGCTCAGGGAGGATAAGATTCTTTAATAAAAAGAAGACAAGTATGGGAGGACAATGAATCAATTTTCCTGAAATCTTGCCTTTTCATTGCGGAATGGGGTTGAGATGGACTAGTATTATATATGTGCGAGTCCTGGGCTGCTTTGGCTCTATCAGCCTTGGTTTGTAGTCCTATGGACCTGTCATCTTGTTATTTATAGCCTGTCCAGTGTTGTCTCAGCTCTGAGATTGCACCTCCTGTGAGAACAGCTTTCTGAAAGTATGCTGGAGAACTCCAGCTGACCTATAAATCTGTTCATGACTTAAAATGTAAATAAAGAATTTAGTTTCTGAAGCAAAAAAACTATTGTTTTTCAGATAATTCAGAGATAGGGCAAAACCAGAGGATGAGGTTGAAAGAACATGGTAGCTGTACCTGAACATGCTTGAGATGCTATTTGAGGGGGAAAATGGTGGTAAATCGAACCAGAGATAGTAAGATATTTCAGCTGGAGGTGAAGATAGCCTTGAGAGTGTGCCTTTATGCGCCCTGCATAACAACCTGAGGTTCTGAATTTGAAGAAAAAGTTTATGAAGATGCTAGAGGAAGGGGGTTTAGAAATGGAGATTGGTAATTAAGGTGAGAGTAGAAGTGGTATCTGTAAGTCTAGGTAAGTACTGGCAAAGATTTAAAAATAACAAGGATTAACTTTGGGTCTTTTTTTAATGTATGAATTTGAGCCCTGAATAATATGTTTACAGGCTTGAGACAATCCTAAAAGTCTGTGTCCAAGCCAAGAGACTGAGTCAAACATGTTTGAAGTCCATCAACAATAGATACTACCCATAGGAAATTGCGTTAAATTAAAAGCAACTTAAGCAGATACAGACCTACTAATAGCCCATGTTGCTGTATTAGAAGTATGACTAGATGTTTTAATGTTCCCTTCAAATCTGTGCACTGCAGGAATTATATAGACATGTGTATCTGCAGTAAAGAAAGTAGTATTTGTGTTTGGGGGAGAAAGTGGACATTTTACCCTTCTGGAAGGGAGCAGTTGTAAGTGTTTGGAATCTCTTTCTGTAGAGACACAGCACTTAAACTCTGAAATATTGCTGGGTCTGCTCTCTCTCCTCCTTACCAAAGCACAGGCTTATACTTGACATGTCATTTTCTTGACTCTATAGCCTCCCTTCTCATGCTGTAGAGTTAATGAAGACGTAGTTGTTACATACTTGGGTACATCATACGATTTCTTTTCTACAAAATGCTATTTCTTTCTGAACATCTTAGAATGTTGTAGCGTTGTTTCAGTGGCATAGTCAGTCACAGGAGGATAGAGATTGGCAAATAATTTGCAAGTTCTCAGCTCGTGATTTTTGTTGCAGTGTACTTTGTATCTTGAAAGGCTCAATCTCTCAGTTTTCGAAAGGTTTGCCAGCTGATGTGTTTTATCGTTAAATATATTCCTGTCCATAATGAAGTATTTTCCCCTGAAAACACTAGCCCATTGTCTTTAAAAGACACTTTACTCACTGCTACCAATTTCTTGTAGTTAATAAAAATTTTAGAGGTCAGGAAAAATCAAATACCTTTACCAGAGTTGCTTTTTGTAACAGACTGCTTTTAGTCTTATGCACTGCAAAAATGCTGATTGTTAGCTGTATTGCTGAAATCTGTTGGATGAATGCTAAACATGACTTGACTGTGAAGTGTGAGACAAACCACAAATGCTCTGTCAATAACTGAGGCTTAAAGCCTCACAAGATTTTGGATAAGTAACCTTTTCTTACACATTGAGGAACCAGGAGAAAAGCTAGAGATGACAAGTAAGTTTGGAATATCTATTAAGATGTAAAATAAGCTTAACATTTATATTCTACAACCATATTAACAGCTGCCTCTTCTAATGTTGCCCTGTAGAATGTAGAGATTTCATTTTTACTTAAATAGTGTGGTACCAGTTAGTGTATTCTGTAGAAAAGATGACTCCTAAAGCAAGCTAATTAGGATTTTGTGGTAAAAGTCTAAGGAAGTGTAAAGCTGATCTTACCAATGACTCTTACTAGTAGAATTAAGGCCTGTTGATCTTCCAGATAATTATTGGTCTTAAATCTTCACTGCTGACGATATATTATGTAGTAAGATGTCAAACAGGCCATATGTCTCCTATTAAAGACAATATTGCTTTGTCCTGGTGTGGAAGAAAGTCATAGCTAAGAATGGATTTTGAAAGTTATTTAGGGAAAATTAATTATTAGGCACTAAATTGTTCTGTGAGAGTGCCACAAACTTAGTGGCACTAAGTGACTTCAGAGAAACATTTGATGGTCACATTCTGGGTTTGTAGAACTACTGTCAGGTTTCGCAAATTATTTAAAGATTCTTTTATCAGGGCAATGTTTATTTCTGTTAATCATTCTTGGCAAGTCTTTCAAATTCAATATCCTTTATGTAATTTAAAATACTGATGTAAAACTAGCTTGGCTTTAGGGTTGGTCTGTTGATAAATAGATTATTTGAATTGGATTATTTTAATTGGTGCTTTGGAAGGAAGATCAGTATTATCTTGATCTATGTTTCTTTAATATAATCATTTTAAAATGTCAAATTCTTGTCTTATGCTGTTCTGGCCTTGTTAAAAGAATACCAAGTTTCGGTATTAAAAGACTTCTGATGCATTTTTAATCCTTTAATTTAGACAATTGTCTTTTAAAGCTTTAGGGCAAGATCACTTTTATTCATAAACATATAGAACTTAAGCTACACAGTGGCCGTTTCTTGGGGAGACTCCTTTCGTAGAGGGAGTTGAAACTGTGGGAGGATGTGACAGTGTAATTGTAGAATTACAATTAGAATGAGACTGTTAATTCACTATAACAGTGCTGTGCTTCCAAGAAGTTTAGAATTTTGATTTTGAACTGTTGAACAAGTAGCAGGGTAGTGTGGGTAGTAAAGGGAAGGAGAAGCTGAACTGTTTCAGTATCTTATTACAATCTTTATTACAATCTGATAATGTAAATGTTAGTCATGCTGAAATGCTTTTCTGAAATGGGCTTTTCCTGCTCCTTATGTTTTACTTGGTGACTTCTCTTTTTTTCCCCCCCTTCTCTCTCTTTTTGTTTTTTTTTGGTCTGCTTTGCAAAAATTCTATTTCTTGCAATGCAGGTTGATGTTATCACCTTGAGGGGGGCAAGAGCAAGACTATTAACCAGGGGAGCATCTCCTAATTCTCCCCAGATTTTCTTTTGAAATGCATCTGCAGTATACACTACATACAGAGAGGTTTTGGTACCAAGAAAAAAACCAAACACTAAACCCTTTTGCTGTTTTAACTTTTGGATATTTTAATGTTATTTGTGATATCTTTTTATTAAAGGAAAACCAGAAACCTAATCTTTAAATGTAATGCTTTACCTTTGTGATTCTTCATTTTAGACTAGGAAAACGAGTTAGCCTAAAGTGCTTTAGACTGCAGGTCTTGCTTTTTTCTTCTGAAATGTGTCAAGGTTTTTTGTTATTGTAGGCAGTGTATTGTTACGGTTTCTCTTTGTTGCCTGTCCATCTGACTTGATGCCGTAAATGGAAAAGGATTGAAATACACATGGTTGGTTAAAATAGTGATGATTTTAAACAGAGATTAAGATTAATACCATCCACTTAGAGTTAGAATACATACTTGGGATTGCTCAAAAAGATTATGAATTACAGTGATTTTGAGACGTGGGGAAGTGCCTATTGTCTCATCTGGGAAGAAACATTTTAATTATAACCTGTTATTTACAGTATAATGTACAACTTTTTATAACAGGAGGACAGAAAAATTATGTAGTTTTAGTGAGTTTTTAATTTTATTTGCAAGCCCTTCTGCCATTTTCTCTGGTATGCTTTACTTTGCCCCACTTCATTTTTCAGTTTATAGTAAAGCATGATAAATGTCATTAAGGCAGTAAAGATGTATTTTCTCCCGATGCATCTAGAAAAGGTGAAAAATTTGCAAAGGTGACATTAACGTATATGATGACACTGTTAGGTTTTGGAACTTTGTACTATAAGTGGTTTTTCCCCACAATTTATGTATGCATTTGTTAAGCATCTGTAGGTAAACTTGCTACTAATTGACAGAAATTTCCCATTTGGAAGGGAGCAGTCTCAGGGAATCAAAGGGGAGGCCATTTGTGTCATGGAAAGGGTTAAAAATGAAATGCCTTAGCATTGTTGTCAGATTAGTCTTCCTAGGAATAGAGCAGTCTAGGAGGAAAATCACATTATTTGTTGAGTTACTATGTTACACAAAGCTGCTCTTCCTTATTGAATTAGCAGCTGAAACTCAAGGTTAAGGAGCTGTTTAAGTATATTTACAACCACTGTCTTGTAAAAGAAACTTTAAATTACTCAATCTTATTGGAAAGTCCACCGCATGAAGAATTGTACTTCTTTACTAATGATCAAAAAAGGTTTAAACCCTTTTCATTAGTTTACTGGACTGCATGAATGTATATACTAACATTTGGGTATAGTGATAGAACAGTACTTACACCTTAGTTTTGTTTATCTGTTTGATGCTGTAAATTATTGTTTAGCCAACCTCTATTAAATAATAGTCTAAAATGGTGCAGTTTCTTTTTCTGTTGAACCACTTTAGAGTGATTTAGAATATATGGGATCATATGTTGTACATAAAAATGCAGTGCAACTTACAGAATTACACACATATATACATAAATACACATATGTGTATAAAAATATTTTATAATGGAATTAAGCTCATTGTCATCTTTAACTGTAAAAATCAGCGGCTTAGAACAGCTACTTTAGTTCTTGTACAGAATTTTTAGATACAAGAAACTTTTAAAACCCACAAAATAAATCTTAAAGTACATATTCAAGATGAAATATGGAGAGAAGATTGTATTCAGTGAGGAAAATTAGGACAAACCTGACAGTTAAGCACAGTAATTAGTGTTGATGTAGTAACCTTTTACTTGTCTAATTTTTTTTCCCCAAAGTCATACATTGTGGTCGACTGCAAGAAAAACTACCTATTCTGCTTGGGTAAACAACAATGGAGCATGTAATAAGGAAAATGTCATTGCCTAAACCATTGAAAAGCAATGTGAAACCATCAGTATAAACTTTCTGGAGTTGCATACTGATGTAGAAAATAGATTGCCACTCTTATGATAATTCATTATGCTTGTGTCAAGACATCAATATTTCAGTTACTTTAGTTAAATAAAATCATGTTTTGAATGGAATTGCTAATAATCTTATTAATCATTTATCTAAATCATAACAATTAGATTTCAAGTTAAACTTTAAATACTGTCCTGAAACTTTTTTCACCATAGGTGAACCATTATTAAAATGGGGATTGTAAAGAAAAATGATCCTGGAAATAGCAACCCAGAACTACATACATGCATTGTCCTTTCTTCTCTCTACCCAAGCTTTTAACTTACTTTTCTGTGATCTTTCATGTTTCCTTTGTCCCAAACGTAGATGTAAAAGCCTTTGACTTGAAAATGTAATATATCAATGTCTTTAGTTGAACATTTGCATTTATTTCCAGGAACAAATGATGAGAAAAAAACAAGCAATGCATCTTGATGCACGCTATGTTACAATGGTAGAAAATGCATATTACTACTGTAATCCCCCTCCAGCTGAAAAAACTGTGAAGAAAAAACGTCCTCCTTTGCAGGAATATATTCGTAAGCTTCTTTACAAGGATCTCTCCAAAGTCACCACAGAGAAGGCAAGTCCTTTTGAAATCTTTAATACAGGTTTTACTGGAAGTGATATAGTACCTACAGGGTTTGGGGAGGGTTATAATTTTTTTAATTGCAAGCAAGAGAGATCAAGTAGGAATAAAAAAATTTTAAGATAGCTTAATTTATTTTATTGGAATGCATAGAAGTTCCATTCATGGACCTGTGTTCTCCACAGCGTTAAGTGCTGCACAAATATAGAATGAAATGAGAATCTTTGTGCTAAGTACCTTGTGTTCAGAGTAAGAGATAAAAGGCTACAGTTAAATACAGACTGTAAGAGCAAGGAAATTACAGAACAGATTTGGACAGCTTCATTAGTAGCTAGAGAACAGAAGTTGGGTTACATGTATGGAGTTTTCCATAGCTACTGCAGATCTGGAGGATGCTTGAAAAAGAGAATGAGATTGCTTGCAGGTGCCTACAGAGATTTCATCCCAGCTGAGAGATGTGGGGATGACAGTGAGTAACCTGTTACTTTGCCTGCTAAAATGTTGTTTGTCTTAAAATTTGGTTTAGGTCCTGAGACAGATGCGCAAGCTGCCTTGGCAGGATGCGGAAGTAAAAGACTATGTTATATGCTGTATGATCAACATCTGGAATGTGAAATATAATAGTATTCACTGTGTAGCCAACCTCTTAGCAGGGTTGGTCTTATACCAGGAAGATGTTGGAATTCATGTTGTGGATGGAGTACTAGAGGATATTCGACTAGGAATGGAGGTAAACAACTGACATTCTTACTAAACTATATTCATCTACTTATGTTGAAAGGAAAATAGTAAAATAATCTTGCTTAAAGAAAGGTGTCCTTGGATTCTGGGTTGTTGTTTGATGACTTTTTTACCTCAGTTATTTGCTTTGTGTGGGTTTATTTAAATTAAAAAAAAACAACACCCCAAAAAAAAACCCAGCAAACTGCAGACATTACTAGGATAGTTGCTGTGCTCCCCTTGTAGTAATGGCATACAATTTGTTCTTTCACAGTGTAGTCAGATTCATGCACCTTAACTTTGGAGACTAGTCCATATTTTGATAGGTGAATTTACAAGAATTCTCTGGGCAAGATAGAGTGTGTGCTAAATGTATGTGAACTTTATAATAACTATTAGTTGACCAGCTTTCATAACTACTTTTTAATGTTTGATTTTGTTAGTGTATGTAGCCAGAAGTAACCATCTGTAATTATAACAAATGCATCAATTTTTGTATACTACTTTTTTCTTTAAAAAAAAAAAAGCAAACCAAAACCCCACCAAACAACAAACCTTTTACAAAGATTCTGTTGTGTCTGCATGATAAAGTGATTTTTTTGTTTTCTTTTTTGATAAAGGTTAACCAGCCAAAGTTTAACCAACGGCGGATCAGCAGTGCCAAGTTTTTGGGGGAGCTTTACAATTATCGAATGGTGGAATCAGCTGTAATATTTCGAACTCTGTATTCTTTCACATCATTTGGTGTGAACCCTGATGGTAGTCCTAGTCCACTGGATCCTCCAGAGCATCTTTTCAGAATCAGACTAGTTTGTACTATCCTCGATACCTGTGGGCAGTATTTTGACAGAGGATCCAGCAAACGTAAACTTGATTGCTTCCTTGTATATTTTCAGGTATGCTAAACTAAATTCTATGTAGTTCTGTAGATTTCTCTAACAAGCCGAACATGAGTCACTCTGTTACTTACATTGTTTTCTAGCACTATAGTTCTTAGAATCCTGTCTGTCTGATAGCAGTTTTATTTTAAAGTGATTTATATGTAGATGTTACTGTTCCAGCAAAGTTGCAGGACACTGGGGGTAGCGGTAGATTCACTGAAGGGTTTGGGTTCCCCCCCTTCAGGGGATCTCAGCAAATGGGAAAATGGGCTGACAGAAACCTTGTGAATTCCAGCCAAGGTAAGTATCAGGTCTTCTATTTGGGATGGAATAGCTCCATGCAGCAATACTGCCTTGGTACTGACTACTTAGACAGCAGCTTTGCAGGAAAAGGTCTGGGACTCCTGTACTGTATGAACATGACATAAAGTTTTTCACCATTAGGGTGATGAAGGCCAACAGCATACTGTGTTGTGTTGGCAGGGGTGTAGCCAGAGGTTTGAATGATTTTTTTTCTTTTTTCACTTTCCTTCTTGGCACTTGTGAGACCACATCTGGAGCACTGTTTCCAGGTCAGGGCTTCCTGGCAGATGAGAGGAGAGACATCAGCAAACTAAGCTGGGTCCGGTGGAGGCTCACCAAAATGATCAGGAGGCTGTCAGTGCTCACATTTTGGGTTTACTCAGCTTGGAGAAGAGAATGCTCATTAAGTTGCTGTCCTCAGCTAATAGTGTTTGTAGAGGAGGAGTCAGAACTTCTCAGGTGTGCACAGTGAAAGGATGAGAAGTAATGGTCACAAGGTGCAGCAAGGAAAGTTCTGATTCAATAGATGTAATGGGGGGGGGAAGGATTTCGTAAGGGGGGGGGGGGGGGGGGAGGATTTCATGATGGGGGTGTTTAAACACTGGAATGTGTTCCTCAGAAAGTGGGGAATTCCAGCCCATGGAGTTCATGCTAAAAATCTTTGGCTTTTAATTTCTTTGTCTTTCTGCTTCTCTCTTCAAATTGTACTAAAACAAGGATATTTTAAAAAAATAGGTGATAACGACTTATTTCAGACCTCCAGAATGGATATCCTTCATCTGTATACAAGATGTAAAATGATGTTTTGAAGTACAGCATGGTCTTGTTTTTAAACCCAGAATAAACTTGTCAGTGAAAAAGTCATTGTATTTTTGTTACACCTTACGGTTTCAGACAAGCGTTCCTTTTGACCGTGTCACCTTTTAAATAAAAAAATCTGTTGCTTGTATGTCGTTTTCAGATGTGATTTTTGCAACACCTTTGTTCTTGGATTCCACTGTTAGGTTCACTTAGGATCAGCGTTTATTTCTTACACTTTTATTTTAAAGGGTATGTGCTAATTTTATTATGAAGCAAACTGTATCAGTCACTTCATGCTAGCTGCAGTCTTAAAAATTTTGTGATGTTTCCCCCCCTTTTTCCTCATAATATGCCTTTGGGGGAATTAATTTTTCTTGAAAATATACAGAAGAAGGAGTTGAAAGCTGGCTGGTCAAGCGCTCATCTCTCATAGAAAGAATCTACCCTTAGAAGGTGCTTTCTTTTCAGTGCCTTTTTGCTCAGTCTTCATACTTCTGGCAAGTGTTATGATAAAAGGATCATGTTCTTAATGTTTGTGATACCAGTGTTACCAAACAGTGTTTAGTGATATCAAAATATCTGACAGTTGTATGAAATAGGAGAGCAGTGATGTGAAATCTTTTGCGTTTTTTACTGTACAAATATAGGTAAGCATTAATAACTTGTATAGTTTATAAATGCCACTGTGCATATAATTTATTTTAATATTTTGTGTTCTAGCGGTATGTTTGGTGGAAGAAAAGTCTGGATGTTTGGACAAAAGACCACCCATTTCCTATAGACATAGACTATATGATCAGTGATACTCTGGAACTGCTGAGACCAAAGATAAAGCTCTGCAATTCTCTGGAAGAAGCTATCAGACAGGTGCAAGACTTGGAACGAGAATTCTTAATAAAATTAGGTAAGAAAGTGTACAAGTGAAATGAGTTGGTTTTGATAATTCCTGTCTTTCTTTAAATGGTCTTTTGTATGGTGGGTAATGATGGGTAACATTGTTATTTGCATGGTACAATCTTTTTAGTCTCATGATAGGAATATTTGTGTAACTTCTTTGCATTTCTCTCATCACCATGGAGATCATATAGACTCTCCATAACTCTACAGTGATGAATTATTTTTTTTAAAAAAAGTCAATACCAATACTGTTAATATAGTAGTATTTGGAGTGGGAGAGTGTGTCTGTTTGTAGATACATTATATTAGTATATGCAGTAGTATGGTGCAAATGATGAGGAAGAAAACTGAATATCATCAGAAAACTTTAGAAAGCATGCTCTACTACGAAAAGCAAGTAGTATCTGTGCACTCAGTTCCTGCAGCCTGTTGGGTTGGTAAGCCACTGATGAAAACCAGCTTGGTCATTTTGGTAGATTGGTTGCTTGCAACTCTGTGTTCCTTCCCAGTTCTGGATTTCACCAAAGTTAATGTGTCAAAGTAAGCATTAGTTTAAGACTACAAAAAATCTGGGAACAGATTTTGCTTTTTAAAACACAATCAGGTACCTTGAGCATTACACTTCCTTTGGAATAATTTTGAATGGACTTTACATTTCAGTAGAGGCCAGAGGGTGATTTCCTTTTCATGAATTAGAGCTTTGGTTAGATTATTAAAGGTTTTTTTTTTCTTCTTAATATTTACCTTTTGGCAAGGTTCCATGCTAGTTTGTAGTTCTTGCTAAGATTACAGTAATATGTATTTATAAATCTTGCTGTGTTAAAAATCAGTAATTCCTGGAGAAAAAGGTTGGGTTTGCAGTACAGCTCAGTTGACAAAATACTGGTGTGTATCTTAAACTATCATTGTCATATTAACTTTTAGAACTTTTTACAAATCAGTTCTTACTAATTATTGAATAGTACTGTGCTCATTTCTCATTAAATGGAGTTGTTTTCTAATCTTCTATTTTTATTTGAAGACAAGATTGTTCATTAAAAGCTTTCATATGTAAATTTTACACTATTTAAGTGTTAATTAGAGCCTTAATAGCACTTCATCTAGTTAGACAAATAGAATTTTTAAGAATAATCCTTTAATCCAGTTGGATAAGTATGTGTAAGAGCCAGGTAAAACATTGCAAATTCTGTTTTACGTGGAATTTGTTTTTTAATATGCTGTTTGTTTAATTGACATGCCTTAAAATTACCTATGTAGTAACGTAGATAAAAATTTCCTTATGGTATGATCTAAATACCAGCTTTTATGCTTTCCAAATGATAACCAAGAAGCAATTTACAAGTAGTGACATAAAATGTAATATTCTTTTGAAAGACACTTGGCACTTCTCTCCTACAAATGCCTTGAAAAGGTTATGATGATAGGTGCAAGCACGTCTGAAGGAAATGAGGTTTTTAATACTTGAGCAAAAGCTCTAATAAATCTGCAGTTCTTGATTCAGTTTGTCCCCACGGTTTCCCAGCCCCATGGACAGTAACACCAAGAAGGTACTGTGCAAAAGACCATGGTGTGCTTTGCTCTTTGTCAGTCCTAAGTGTAATTCTATGCAGAACAGTGGGTTGGCTTGTTGCCTGCAGAGTGTGCGTTTGGGACTGACTGTTGGTTCCTGTGCTGCTCTGGTGGGTTTTCTACCAGTAAGAATTAGGGTCAATTCAAAAGGAACTTGTGCATAATTGTGGAGCAGCACGTGCTTTTGAAGAGCCCAGTATTAATAAAGGGGGGGGGGGGGGGCGGGGGGGGGCGGTGCAGAAGAATGCTTTGAAATGTCTGGAATATGAAGGAGGAAGCATATGTGTGTGTTTACACAGAACTGAAATCCTCAGTAACTACCATAAAACCGTATATACTATTAATTTTATTTCTGAGTTTTGTTTAATTTGAGCATTGCTCTGAAAATTCACCTCCTTCTAAAGCTGATCTTTGTGATGTTAGTCAAATTTTTGTCAGAGATCTGGCTGTGTGTGTCTGCATATTGGATCTCTTAAAGACAGCTGGAAGAGAAATAAAAAAAAAACCAACAAAAAACCAATGAGATATGCCCTCAGAATCTAGACTTCTGCTTGGGAATTGTGTACTCCTGCATTTGTTCTTTGCATATGGAGAGAACAAACGAGGAGTGGCATGAATACAGAACTGATGTGTTCATTTGCTCTCCAAAAGACTTTACGCTAATGGCCATCCCCAGGTGTGGTCAGTATGATGTCAAAACATGAATGACGAACTGCATAGTGACTTGTATTGACTCCTTAGTAAAATCTTTCAAAAATTGCTTGCTTAGTTCTGCTGTGTTGCAGAAGACTGGTATCAGCGTTGCTTTGTGCTAGCTCAAACCATGATCCTCTGGAGGCTTAAGTGGCTTTGTAAATCAATGAAACCAAATTAAAAGAATGTATGAGAACAACAGTGTATGTGCTGGAAGCTTGTTCTGTTTTGCATTGGATGACTAATTTTTTGCAGTGACCGTTCTTGAAAAACAGATTGATTCCCCCCCCCCCCCCCCCCCCCCCGAATCAGAACCATGCTCAATTCTTAATACTTTCTCTGAAAACGATTCTGATTGAAGTCTATTTCTAAGACTAAGTTGGACACTGAAAGAAGCTAAAACTTACTGTTCACTGCTGTGGGAATGGTATAGATAAGGGTATTACACTGAAGGATACCTTATTAAAAGAAAGCAGAGGTTTAGGGAGCTACATTTGGTAATGTGCACACAGAGTAAACCAAAACGTCTTGAGAGACAGCAAGCAGGACAGGTAAGGAAAACTAGAAGATGAAGTAAAACAGTGAAAGAACTATCAGTCCCTGTCTGCAAGTAGGGTGAGCATACTAGATAATACTTTTGGAAGAGACTGGTTTCTTAAAGACTTTATATATATACATCCTCGTAGGTTCAAGTGCAGCCTCAGAGCATGAAAAGAGTGTCAGAAAGTTTTATTACAGTCTGAGAATATAGTTGTTTCGAAACCTGTAAATTGGCAGTAGTGGTGAAGTACTGTAACTAAGACTGCAGGGTCTTGATGTGTTCTGTGGTTCTGCTGGCTTTGTAGAGCATCTATAACAGTGCTTATGTTTCAGTAAGGTTGCACATTTAGTTTGTGGATATTTTGAAGCAGTTTGCACAGTGCAGCATCTTGATTCTGTTTTATGGGAGACTTTAAACATTCTTCATAACGTTTTCCTCCTTTTCTGGCAGGGAAATTATTACCCTTTGTGAGTAAGGTAGCTATATAGAAAATGTTTCATTCAAAAGTCAAGTATTACAACCCATTGGAAGTTTTAATGTTCAGTAACAATGGACTTTTGCAGTGATCTTCCACATATAACTTGAGCGGTTATATGTGTTTCTACTTCTTTCTCTTTTTCCACATTTCAGGAATTGTAAATGACAAAGATTCCAAAGATTCCATTACAGAAGGAGAGAACCCTGGAAGAAGATGAAGAGGAGGAAGAAGGTGGAGCAGAGACAGAGGAACAATCTGGAAATGAAAGTGAAGTAAATGAGCCAGAAGAAGAGGTGAACTTAATAATTTACTTGCCTTGCATAAAAAGAATGAGTAATCGGTATTTTGATTACTCATTATTTTCTGAAGCCCTTCTATCTCATGGAGTTAGCAGGTGAAATGTGGGGTGTGCACAACTCATTCAGTACTCTGAGGCTATTTCCATCCCAGTTTTGTATATATGGAAAACTGAATACAGTGTCTGAGGCTTATTCTAGAGAATTTATGGCAGCAATGTGAACCTGATAACTTTGTTCAGGGTATGTGCTGCTTCTCAACAAAAAGATGCCTTTACTTTTTGGCATGAAAACACTTTCAGATAATTATCTTTATCTGTTGTAGAAGCAAAAGCATTGACTAGATGTCTGAGCAGTTGTGTAGGAAAAATAACAGGTGTTCAGAGTATGCCTGTATAATGTGAATAAATAAGAGTTATGGAGCATAACAACCTTCCTTGTTTACTCTGCCAATCATATTTTGAATCAGAAATGGTGGAGCCAATAAAAAAGATGTGTACATAGAAATTCTAACTTGTCACTATGACACAGCAGTTTACGTGGTAGTGGTAGTGTTACGAGAAAATGAGTTCATCAAGGTAACAGGAAATACTTTTTCTCCTTATGCTTGGGTTTGTTGGTCTACTAGTAAGCTTTCTTCCAATCCATGCTTCTCAGTGTTAAAGTTCCTGAAGTTTGGCTGGGTTTGTGCCTTTTACCACAAATTAATAGTATCGTTAGAATCAGAAGTGGTTGTGGGGTGGGGAAAGGACCGCTGGAGATCTTCTTGTCCAGCCTCCCTTTGCTCAAAGCAGGGTCACCTACAGCAGGTTGCCTGAGGCAGTGTCCAATCAAGTTTCTAGTATCTCCAAGAATGGAGGCTGTACAACTTTTCTGGGTAATCTGGTCCAGTGTTTAGGCACCGTCACAGTAAAGAAGGCTGGTTTTCTTACATCTAAATGGAAATTTTCAACTTGTGTCTGAGTCGGGGCCCAACTGCTTCTGGGTCTGTCACAGGGCACCACTGAGAAAAGTCCAGCTCCCTCTTCTTTGTTCCCTCCCTTGAGGTATTACACACATTGAGAAGATCTCACCCCACTCAGAGCCTTCTCCTCCCCAGGCTAAACACCACCACCTGTCTCAGCCTTTCCTCCTATGACAGGTGCTCCAGTCCCTTAATCATCTTTACAGCCTATTGCTGCATTCACTCCATGTGTCCATATCTGTTGTGTATTGGGGAACCCAGAGCTGGGCACAGCACTTCAGATGTGTCTTGCCAGTGCTGAGCAGGCAGGAAGGGCCGCCTCGTTTGACATGTCAAGAACATGTTTTCCCTAATGCAGCCCAGGATGCTGTCAGCTGCCTTTGCTGCAAGGGTGCATTGCTGGTTCTTGGTCAGTTTGGTGTCCTCCGGGACCCCAGGGTCCTTCTCTGCAGAGCTGCTTTCCAGCCTGTACTGGTGGAACAGGGTTCTTGCTCCTCAGATGCTGGACTTTGCATTTCCCTTCATTGAACTTCATGAGTTCCTGCCAGTCCATTCCTCCAGTTTGTCGAGTTCTCTCTGAGTGGCAGCACAACCATCTCGTGTATCAGCCATTGCTCCCAGTTTTCTGCTGTATGTTTGTGTGGAAATGTCAGATAAAGCTGAGTGAGTCCAGACCGAAACATTAAATGCAAAACATAACACATTTACTGAGGCTGAACTGAACTAAACAGGTTTGGCTGGGGAGCGGGTAGGAAAGGTACAGAAAAGGTGAATGAAGAATCAGATGCAAGTGGCCTTTTTTGTTTTAAAATAGTCAGAAGTTATTCATTGAATATTTCAGGAGGGCTCTGACAATGAGGAAGAAGAAGGTGAAGAAGAGGAGGAAGAAAACACAGATTATCTTACAGACTCCAATAAGGAAAATGAAACTGATGAGGAGAATACAGTATGTATTGTAGCTTAAGATAAGTGAATGGAATTTTGCATCTTTGGTTTTCTTTACTGAATGTTTTTTCCCATGCTGCTCCTAACATGTCTGGGAAAATACGGCAAGAACACTCCTTGCTATTCTTTCAAATACATTTTAGAGTTATTTTTATATTTGCAAACTTTCATGATTACCTTCTGAAAATATTGACGCTGTCAACTTTACTACAACATGTTTTCACAGGACTGTGCGCTTTCACAGGTGGTAGCTAGTCTGGAAAAGATTGCATAAATGATAGTTTTGCAATCTAGCAATGGTAGCAAAGTGGTATTATACAACAAGGTAAAGTAGTTACGCTCCACTAGATTTCAAAACTAAAAAGGAGACAAACTACAAAGTGCAGAATTGCTAAAATACAAATTTGGGATTGGTAGATTGTAACACCTGTAGCAAAAGAACCCATCCGGTTGAGCCTGAACTGCAGTTACAT
This sequence comes from Falco peregrinus, assembly GCF_023634155.1. Taxonomy (NCBI): domain Eukaryota; kingdom Metazoa; phylum Chordata; class Aves; order Falconiformes; family Falconidae; genus Falco; species Falco peregrinus. The sequence continues at coordinate 25,195,325 of NC_073726.1, forward strand.
AGTAAGGAAAGTAATGAACATTACCAGTACCCTAACACATTGTTCTAGAAACAATGTTATGCTTTCCAAATACTGAAGAGTAGTAGTTGTCTTGAAAAGACCATCTAACTTTATGGACTTACTGGAAAAATTAGTTAAATTAGGTGTGGTAAGGATAGAGACTTTTCTTTGTATTTTTGCTGTATCTAGAATGTGTACATACATATCTGTGCACATACACTAGTATGTCAGAATGTTATGACTGGCCAGCCTTCATAATAATTGATGCAATAAGGGTCAGGAAATATTTCTTCAAGAAAATAATTCAGGCTGAAAGCTTTTTTTCTTTAACAATCCAATTGTTTAAAGCTTTTGATTATGTATGATATATAATAAGCAATAAGGATATTGTTCCACTTATTTCTAGACTGCATATTTGTATTTCTGAAACTAACGTAGTAGAATGTTTATTCCCACTGCAATAGGAAGTAATGATTAAAGGAGGAGGACTTAAGCATGTCCCTTGTGCAGAAGATGAGGACTTCATTCAGGCATTGGATAAAATGATGCTGGAAAATCTTCAGGTATAGATATTTATTTTCTTGAATTAATATAATTTGCTGTACAGCTAACTATATTCGATTGTTTTAATTTTAAAAATTTTTAAATTAAACTTCTAAATATAATTCTATATACTATAAATATATATATAAATATTAATTATTATTTTTTAAAATAAGCTATTGAAATGCTTAGCTTCCTATAGTAAAGAACATGATTTTTTTTTTTCTTAACTGTGGCCTCTTCTCTGTAGTTGACACATTTGGATAAGTAGCTTTTAGTAAAATAGATGTTGTGTTGTTTGCCTAGTGAATATATGACATGCTGACATATATAACAGCTACATCAGATACTATACGATGCTTCTGACTTGATCCTAAAGCATCCATGCCTAGGTTTTAATATGTTTAAAATGTAGCTGCATTTATGTTTACATAACCTTTAAGTTCTTTTTTTTTTGTTCCAGTCACATCTAATCAATAGTGTTGAGTATAGCAAACCCTGTATGAGGAATACATTACTAAGAGGCTACAAGAAATCTTGAATGTAGAATATCCTTTCTCAAGTCTGTCTAATCAAGTCTCTAGATTTCTTTCTTTAGAAGGTTGTTATTCAGAATAACTTTAAAATTTGAAGTACTCTGTCCCTTTAACTGTCTTCTTCACAAGCAAGGAAACTAAAAGGAAATGTAATAAAGCCTAATACATTTATTTCTATGTTGTTCCATTTTCCTGGGAGATTAAACCTTTTCTCAGTCATGAAAATATGCATGTTGCCAGACTTAACTGACATTTTTAGTATCTGGTCATTTATATAATTTACCACTTTTTTTTTTTATAGCAACGGAGTGGTGAATCTGTTAAAGTACATCAGTTGGATGTTGCTATTCCTCTACATCTCAAAAGTCAACTGAAGAAGGGTCCTCCGCTTGGTGGTGGGGAAGGAGAGTCAGAGTCTGGAGACACAATGCCATTTGTCATGTTAACAAGAAAAGGCAACAAACAGCAGGTAGGAGTTTACATAAGGCCGAGATATTGTTTAAATAACTAAAATCCTTTCACTTAAAGTCACACTGTGACTTTTGAGTCACACAGGTGTTTTCATTCCTCACCCTTTTCTCAGAATGGGGTACAGATAACTTACTTTTGCTAAACAGAAAATACCATATGTAGTTTCTTGGAGTTCTTGGCTGTTAATAGAAATCACGTGGAAAAACTCTGTGGTTAAATTATACCATTGCTAGTTACATTTGGTGATTACACCAGTAGGACAGTAGTATGTCTTAAATGTATTTGAAGTACAGTTGTGGAAGATGAATGGATGCGATTGATGGACTGCCACTGAATGTTGAAAGGAGTAGCAAAAAATAAAAAGGAATATTCCAGAATCTTAAGATTCTACAGATTCTTCTGAAAACACTTTCGGCTTCAAGTCGAGATATATGTCATTTGCTAAATTCCATTTCCTGAGTAACTCCCATTTGGCTGAATTTGTTCACCTTGCCAAAAAAGTCATTATCTCTGAAGACATTTATAGGGGACTATTCCAGAACACACTGAGTGAATCTGTTGGAGAAACTTAAATGGAAATAATGTAGATAAACCAAACAAATGCCTTGCTTCATGCAGCCAAGCTATATATCTGTCTTGGCTCGTTTCTTCAGTATGTTTGAATTTTCTTAGGTCAGCAAATGCATAGTATACAAATAAATACCTGACATGTTCCACATGCATTTCTCATCATGGTTTAAGTCTTCGAAAGAACCTTTTCATTTTTGTTGTGTAAATTGATGGTGAAAATGAACGCGTTTATATGGAAAGGAAACCCAAGGCACTGTTTCATTCCATGCATCTGTACCATTTAAGTGTTTAGATCCCTGTAATTACTCTGGACATTTGTTAACTGAATTGTGACAGTAGTGTAACAGTTGAGGTATATAAACCCAAAGTAGAGTCTTTCTTTTCTTTCATATGAAAGACATTTCAAAAATTAATGTAGAAAGTGATGCCTCTTATAAAACACTTCAACTACTGAGTGTGCGCTGTGCTAACTGCTTTCAAAGTGGAAGTGGCGATACCTATTTGAGTGGGCACATACGTGCTTGCACTTAGTAGTGGTGATTAACTGATTTCCTTGCTATGTTTCTTTGGTTATTCTGTTTTCCTGGAACTTGAGTGTGGTATATCAATTTGCTGTGGTTTAACCCCAGCTGACAACTAAGCCCTTCACGGCTGCTCGCTCACTCCCTTCACAGTGCGATGGGGGGAGAATCAGAAGAGTAGAAGTGAGAAAGCTTGCGGGTTGAGGTAAAGTCAGCAAAAGCCACGTCTTTAAGCAAAGCAAGGAATTCATTCACCACTTCCCATGGGCAGACAGGTGTTCAGCCATCTCCAGGAAAGCAGGGCTTCACCACATGTGATGGTTACTGGGGAAGACAAGCGCCATCACTCCGAATGTCTTCCCCTTTCTAATTCTTCCTCCAGCTTTATATGCTGAGCATGATGTCATATGGTATGGAATATCCCTTTGGTCCGTTGGGGCCAGCTGTCCTGGCTGTGTCCCCTCCCAAGTCCTTGTGCCCCGCAGCCGACTTGCTGGTGGGGTGGGATGAGGAGCAGAAAAGGCCTTGATGCTGTGTAAGCGCTGCCCAGCAATAAGGAAAACACCACTGTGTTATCAGCGCGGTTTCCAACACAAATGTGAAACACAACCACATGCCAGCTCCTATGAAGAAAATTAACTCTACCCCAGCCCAAACCAGACTGAAAGTTCTACAGAGATTTTGAGTGGGGCGTTTTAACTGTTGTCATCGGGCTGAGGAGGGATTTAAGAGAAGTCTATTAAAAAAAAAAAAAGGGTGTTTAGCTCTTTCAGGATAATTTACTGGGAGTATCTGTAGTTACCAAGAATTTTAAGATCTTCGTACTCTGTGAGGGGAAAATATTGCCAACGTGTGGCTTAAGAAGAAAGCAGGACTTGTTCAGGAGTTTTCCCTGCTCCTCCCCCAGTATTTGGTTTTGGGAGTAGGCTCTTCCTGCCAAAACTCCTCTCAGTGTTTCTAGAAATGTAGAAAACAGTTGCTTTGTAGACTACTGCAGTTCTTGAGTCAGTGAAAGCCTTCTTTGTCTATAGTTCTGTATTCAGAAAAATAAGTCTTAGCAGTCAGTTTTAACAGAAAAATAAGCAGGAAAGAAGAAGAGGTGGAGTTGAAAAGAAAATAATTATTCCTTCTTACGGAACTTTATTTTAAATCTGCATGAACAGAATGTGCAGAGTTTTGAAGTGATGGATGCCTGCTTTAGTGTTAAGTTATAGCTGTAAACTTTCAGCTTTTTAAAAACAGTCAAAAGGAGTTTGCAGACAACCTTGGAAGGCTGTGAGTAGCTTCTCATCTGCACTGCCACTGGAATGATAAGCATCACTGCTTCACTACGACATCAACCTAATCACTTGCTATCTTAGCAGTTGGTTTGGTCTCTGTGTGCTTTGTCAACAGTGCTGCTGAAACTAGAAATTCACACAGTAAGAGAGTACTTGCTGATGAAAATGGTATGTGCTGTGCTTCCTTCTGGAGGCTAATATTTGGTAGTTGAGGTCCAGTCACTAAGTACTCAGCTCATGTGCCAGTGTTCAGCCAGATTTTGGTGGGGCATTGACAGCTAGTTTTTTCAAGCAACACAAGAACAACTGAAAGCAGCATACAACCCAAATTAATAGTCATTACGGGCTGATAGTGACAAGGACACAATATTTTTATCCTTTGTCACACTGTGATTTACTAAAACATGCAATAGCAAGGATATTGGGTAGACCAGTGTCTTGCAGTAGATGGGTGGGTTTTTCAGCTGTCAACTGAGCAAGGAAGTTGTATAACAAAACTTAGAAAACCAATAGCAGAGAACTGAACATTGTTACTGGAAATGAGACAGTGGCATCATGATTTATCTGCAAGCCATGAGAGGACAAGGGGAAATAAAGAAATATTGCTATCATAAAGGATCGGAGCTGAGGTCTGTCTAATACCATTAGATGTTTTTGAAACTGTCCAAGAAGTTTTGTGCCAGGTAGGTGTGAGCTAAGGTGAGATTTAGACAGTAAAAAGCAAGTCACGTAATGTCCAGAAACTTGGTTAACACCTAAGACAAAAGATATCCTTTTGTTTGAAAGATTTCTGTAAAAGAGTGGCAATATCCATTACCTTCTCCTACGTGAAGTTCTTTATCTCAGTAATGTTTTTATGAAATCTGTAACCTAGTCTTCTGAATGATAATTTTTCTTCTTCAGATTGCCATCTTCAAAGTGAAGTCCTTATGTTCAGTCCTCATCGCACAGATTTTGTAAGAGGTTTTTAATATACCTCTTCATTATTTGCAAATCAAAAATATTTTGTTTGCTCACTAATCATCATATCCTTTAGCAATTGTCATCAGTAGTTTGATTTGGGATGGGAACTGTCTGAATGCCTTGGGACAGTGACTCAGTGATACTTTGTTAATTACCAGTCTGTTGTTTTTCCTTTCTTTAATATGCACCCTTAGTTCTCTTTTTTATACTTGAAGCATTCTGTCTGAAAACACTTACCAGTCCCATTAAGCTGATAAATCCATAGTACTGATAAAACATAAAGGACATATTAAAATGGATGAGGAGCTTAGTGGTGAAGCTAAGGAATTATTTTTATCATGAAATGCTTATAATGGGTTAGATATTTATGTAGTTTGTGTAAAGTATTTGACAGTATCTGGGAACGTGCATAGTATTCTCAGTAATAAGTACTGTTTTCTGTTGGAATTTGAAGAATTTTCAGTTTTGTTCTTCCCTGCACACCTTAATAACAACCTTGTATTAATTTCTAGTATAATATGCTATTACCCTCCCCTGGCCCCTAAAAAAAAAAATCTTCTGCCTGATCTGTCTCATCTAAATAAATGTAGTTTATAGGGTTTCACTGTACCCAGGTTTTTGTCAAGTCTTTGCAAGGGTCTGTCTTAACTGTTTCAAACGCAGTTTATTTTCAAATGCTGCATCTGAGTACTTGGTGTCTTCTCACACTCATTATTCATCTGCTGCTAGTGGGGCACTAACTATCTAATAGATACCTTGAGATTTCTCTAGTAATGATTGCATTAAATACTAACCATACATAGTGAGGATTTTGCTTTTACTATATACCTTCCAACAGAGGTTTTGATAATGTATCTTTCTGTCTCTAGCTTTTGACAGCGTAGCAGAAAAGAACACTTAGAAGTTTGCTCTGCTTCTGTTTCTGTGGAAATAGATTACAAGAACAAGCAGCAGGATTCAGACTAGTACCAGTTTGTGGAATATTGAGAGTGATTATCCTTAAATGCATTACCCTACATATAGCACGAAAATATTTCTTTCTAATACACATGCAGTTGAAGGAGGAAGTGAAATTTTTCTAAATATGTTCACAAACTTTAGCATTAAGACGTTTCTGAAAACTATTATTTCAGTTGCAGTTAAGATTAAGAATCACTTTTCTGTTCTGGAGCTTCTGTGGAAATAAAAACTTGGATTATCTGAGGCTAGGGAAAAAGAAAGCATCTTCTCTATGCCTCTCTGAAAAGCTCAGCTGTATTTTTCAGAGAGAGGGTACTTCCATAGGAGTGGTACTAAGCTTACCTTTACCATAGCTTATAGCAAATCAGATAATCGGTTGAATGTGTAGTGTGAGTGTTTGCATGTGGGGGAGGAGGAAAAGACTAAATTTGGCACCACAGTTGTCTCCAGACTAGTAAGAAGCCCTGTGGAGCTCGAGTCATCCCTAAAAGGAAAAGTACCAGCCAAGGAATGAATACCAGAGGATATCTGAAATGCTTGGAACCTTTCTTCTCTGTTATCACAAGTGATAGTAGACATTCTGCTCAGGGGCTTCATCTCTTTAGAAAATAGAGACTGTTGGAGGGAGATGCAGCTTTCTGAGCCAGCCATGGTGCTTTTATCTCAAGACTAGTGTCATTCACTGTGAGGGCATTGGCTTGTATGAAAATGAGAAATAAAGCATACAGCTATGTGTTTCTGGAGAAAGTGGATCAGTTTTGTTCCCCTTAAATACTGTGTGTATAGTCTTTTGCCTTAGCGGCACGTCAGCATTTTTTATGTTCTCAGTGCCTTTAGGAGATCCGAGTGTCTTGTATTTTCTCATGGTTCCTTATGTGAAATAAGAGTTTAAAAAAACTCCACAAACAAAACCAAGAAACAACATACTTCTAGTAGTAGAAGTAGAAACTTCTGTAGGAAGTATCTCATCACAATGACGTAGAAATAACCATAACCCTTCTGCATTTTGGATTGCTTTGGGGTTGGGTTTTTTCTGTGATGAGCACTTACAAATGTATTTTCATTTGCAGTTTAAGATCCTAAATGTACCAATGTCTTCCCAACTTGCTGCAAATCATTGGAACCAACAGCAAGCTGAACAGGAAGAGAGAATGAGGATGAAAAAGCTCACTTTGGATATCAATGAACGGCAAGAACAAGAGGACTACCAGGGTATGAAAATCACCAAGTATTTAATTTTTATTTTTATTTTCAGAGGAACTTTCATGGATCTAGAGAAAATATTGTTTGTGATAACTAGCTAGCAGTTCAAGTTCTGAATATTGGTTTGCAATACTTCATGGAACACCTGTATTTTAGTTTGTCATTCATTATTTTACTCTTTGGTCTCTGTGCTTGAAGAAGTTTTTACAGCTTTTGCATGGAAGAGACTTTTCAGGTGGGCATCAGATCTCAGCATTTCCATTTATTTTGGGAAAGAGAGTAACTGAGACTTTCCTTAAAAATAAGATAACACAATATTAATCTGTTGTTTGTGGCATTGTCTCCATTACTGCAAGGCAAGTGAGTTGGATACAAGAGGAGTTGATTCTGTGCAACTTAAACTCTGCTTTTTAGATACTAATAGTTATTTTAGATATTCATAGTATTTAGAATCTTCATCAGTCTAGCTAAGACTTGCAAATACAAAAAGGTAGCCTTCACCTGAAAAATAAAAACTGTCACCTCAGCTTCGTATTGCTAAGGGTTCTAGAGTGCTACAAATATGGAGCATAAGAATATATTAACAGAAATAAAGTTTTGTACAAATTATATGATCTAATTTGTTTTTTAGAGGTATGTAAGGCAGGCATTTTGGTACTTGGACAGATTGAAGCAAACAGATAATACAACAGATCCGATAGCCCCTAAACTGATGCATTTGATGTGTTTGGTTGTTGGGTGGTTTGTTTTGTGGTTTGGTGTTTTCTTTTTTCAGGCTTAACTTTCCTTGGCTTACAAAGATAGTAGATAAAACCAGACCAATAAAGTTGATCGTAATCAGTTCTTGCGTTAGTGTTTCCATTTAACATCTCCAAAGTACTTGCTCTGTTTTTTTGTAAAGATGTTGTAGTCTGGTGGTAATCACAGTATAAGTAGTTAATTAACAGGAAATCTCATTTGAGGTTATTTAGTGAAAGGTCATCATTCATCAAGAAATGGGAAACTCAAAGCAGCTCTAATTCTAAAACAGAGTGGAATCTAACACTTCTTTCAGAACTTTGATATTGCAAGTTTAGTTCTTGTACTCATAAAAGTGAGGTTTTTTCCAAAGTGAGTGTCTACAGAGCTCTGAAATGGTAACACAGTATATTCTTAGTATTAAATAACCTAATCAACTTATTTTCTGAGACACTCCCCTCTTATAATAGCCCACCTGTGAAAAAAAAGGAAGAGAAACAGTAGACTCTAGAATTAGACATTTAGGTGCTTTTCTCAGGCTTTTTGTGGGTTTTTCCTCATTAATGATATTTCTGATATTTTTACTGGTCAGGTCATTTGGGGGTTTATGCCTTGGCATATGACTTTGTTAGTATCTTTATAAATGTCTGTTTAATCTAAGACTTTATTGTGAGCAATTGTGCTTTTTATCCAAAAAAGGATCACATTGATTATGTCCAAGAGAAATGAATCAGACAACTGCTACTAATTGATAACCAGTAATTGGTAATTGTTTTCTACTTTCTCATAGATTTTCTAGGTGTCCTGTATAAAGCATTAATACAGGGGTAAATCAATGTGGAAGAAAGAGCTTTTTCCATAACTGGTGTCCATTTTTAAAATGGGTATTGATTTTTTTTATTAACCTGGATAATATACACAGTAAAACCAAACTAAAAGGGACCTTTTAATCAGGTTAAACAGGCCATATTCATTTCTCTTTGGAACTATATTTTATTTAGATATTGTGCATTTAATTGTTACTTTTGAAGTGTCAGCTTGCCTGTAACCAGTTGGTACATACCCATTGAAAGAAAAAGTTGGTTTTAAATTTCTGTTCCAAGCTTTGAAGTTGCCAGTGGAGGAAGAAGTCTCAGTTTCTGGAAAAATGCCTCAGAGTTGTCCTAACATTTGCACTTTGTGGTTTTTTTTAATCTGCACAAGGTAGCTAATAGGTTAAAATTCACTAATGTACTTCAAAGTAGTATCAGATAATTATTTAATACTTCAGCAATATTTGTTAGTAATTTTAAAAATAACATTTTTCATTTAAAGAAATATTAGGAACTGGTGAGTCTCTAATTTAGGCTAGTATTTTTCTGTGTAGATAACTTTTTTCTTCACTAAAACCAAAGGTAGGTTGACATGCCTTCAGCCTAGCTAATACATTGTGCTCCCCTGCCATTTCTTCCTTCTGTTACCTTCTCCATTATGCAGTTTCTCAGTTACTGACTTTTCACAAACCCCAATATTTTCTTTCACCTACACTGGAAAACAGAAGAGACAGGCATGTGTGTACTTGCTCATTCATTCCTTGCTTCTACTGTCTAGCTGGCAGTGTACCATAATCTCTTCTTATTTTCTCCCTGAGTCTTGTCATTGCCAACAGAGATCTCTCCCGGCATACAGAATTGGTTTAAAGGATGTTATTTCATGATGTTTACAAAAATGGACTGTCAGTGTGTTGAATGGCTTTCTTTGCCTTTTCCAGGTGTCAGTAGGGGAGTATGTGGAGCGTGAATACATGGTTTGTTAACTGTTGACAGCAATATTGTCTATTAAAATCATTCATGATTTCCCAGTTTCTTAAAGATTGGGTGGATAACTTACTGAAAGCCTCATGTGCATTTTGTAAATGGCAAAAGATTCTCGTTGAAGTCTCTAGTTTTGCCCTGTGCAAGTTATTGTGAGAGTAGCAGGAGTTTGTTTCTAGCAGATGATGGCTATGTGTCTCCAATGAGATTACCAGAGATTAGAGAACTAGACAGAGCAGACTTTCAAACATAACCTGTTTAAAAGCTTATTCGATTTTCCCCTTCATTTATTCCATCTGTCTGTTTGCTGAGTAATGCAGATTCTTGCACAGGTGGACTGTCAGAAATACTTTCCATTAGATGCACTAACATATGGGCAGAGCTTATGTGGAGGTTCCTATGATGTATTCATAATTATATTTGATACTTAACCAGTAACTTAGCCTGGTAAAGAGCAATTTTGTATCATTAAAAAAATGACATTTTAGAAATTTTTAGCAAATGCCAAAGTACAATACTTACCTAGCCTAAACTGCCTAAAATTTAGATGTCCAGGTCTAAACAGGGTGGTGTAGGCTTCTTTCTACACTCACCTATTTTTTTCTCACTGATCATAAAGTGAAAAACTCCATCCATGGGACAGCTGGTGTAATGTAGGTCAGCTGAGTCACCCTCTTCAGGTTCCTGTCTTCTCTGTAAAAGGATCCTATTATGGCCAGCTTAGACTTCTCAGTGCCTAATTTTAGGACAGGTTTCTTGCTGAGTCTTTAATTGGCAGTAGCATTGTCTGGTTGTTACTATTTCAGGGTAGTTTCATGTTGTGGCTTCTCATATGGTTGTGAAGCTTTGTCCCTGATCACTGATAAAAGAAGTGGTGGCTGATAAGTTTACAAAGAAAAGGTCACAGGCCTTTTTTGTGAGCACCTATGATGGAAAGCATTGCTGGCAGTTGCTTCTGTAAGAACATCTGGAAATGCAAATTCTTATTACGGGGTAGCTTGGATTTGTCGAAGCTCTCTATGCAATTTAGTAACTTTTTAAAATTAGCTGTTGTGGAACAAATTGAGTGTTAACCCTGAAGTATTGCCAATTGTAAATAAGATGTCTTTTTTACTACATGGTGGTGAAATATCCTTGTGTAAATTCCTCTTTAAAATGATGCATAGAAAATGTGTTTAACTTTCTTCTGTGTAAAATTACAGAGATGCTGCAGTCTCTGGCACAGCGTCCAGCTCCAGCAAATACTAATCGTGAACGGCGGCCTCGTTACCAGCATCCGAAGGGAGCACCTAACGCAGATCTAATCTTTAAAACTGGTGGGAGGTAGGACAATCTTCTTTTAAATGTGGTAATTCCGGTTCTAGGCAAGTAATTACCTTCATAATTGAAATAGATAATGATCTGTGTACTTGCAAGTGCATTTGTTAGTAGTTTCCATTCTAAAGCACTCAGTTAAAATACTGAGCAGTGTTTTGTGCTTCTAACACGGTGTCTATTAACACCTCCTTGACACAGGTTTGGAAGCCAGAGGATTATTTTTCAGTTGTGAAATGACTGGGAGAATCTGAGCCTCTTTTTTATAGAGGAAAGGATGCAAGTCTGCTTTCTCAGTGAGAGGGGAGAGGATATTATTGAATGTCTAGAGAAATTCTCATTGTGCTTTTTCAGTTTGGTGAATGTGAATTTGAGAGCTATACCTCTGTATTTGAAGCCATGAATGGAAAGTAAATATAGTAAAGGTGGGGAAGGAGAAGGAGAACCATTGATATATGGTGTGTGAGAGCATACCAAAACCAGTATTAACATGAAAAGAATCATTCCAGATTGCCTAATAGTAATTCTGAGACTTTAATGTATCTCAGTGTGTCCTTTCTCACTCAAATTAAGCTTGCAAATAAACTATTAAATTAACCCTGCAGCACAAATTTGAATAGACAGTTTCAGGTGAAACACAGACTGCTTTCATGTTTCTGTTTTCTTTGCAAGTTAATTTTGGCCGTGGATACATAGGAGCAACAACTGGGAAGGGAGAGTTTACCTACTAATGGGTCTGTCTTTGTAAACTACCAATAAGTTAACGTAATATACTAAACCTCTGTTACAGTACCATTACCAAATTCTTTCTGGTACTTTTTTATAGTTACAAAATAACTCTGATGATCACTCACTCTAATGAGACCCTATACAGATACTGCTTGAACAAAACAATCCCTCTGTTTTTTGAAAACAGGCTGCAGTTTAAAATAATATTTTTTTAAAATTAACCAAATATAACTCAATAAAATGATCAGTGCTGTCCTTTTAGCTTTTTCATAGCACTGTGGCCTAATACTGTCACAGGAATAGAAACTATTCAGTTACACTGAATTGCCATATCGGCAGGTGTTTCATAAATAACTGTGCAGCCTTCTCTTCTTTGGGTCATCTTTCCCAAATGCCTTGCAACCTGTATGGGGAGCACACTGCAGTTCTTTAAAAACAGCAGCCAGACCTGCAGGTGCAATATTTGCAGGATTTTTTTAAATGAGTTCTTTTGAAAGCTTTTTTTTTTCAAATGTTTTAGGGAAAATACAGTTTAGGACTTCGCTGTAAACTAGGTCAGACATTGTCCAGCAAACAGTTTAAGTAGTGTTTGCTTGTTCAAATAGCTGTGCCGTGTGCTTACAATTCTGATGTAGTTTTATATTATGTAATTTACTCTTTGTTCCTTTTAATCTGTAAGCTCCTTAGAGCAGGGACCAGGAAATTTGTTTTAGCAGGCATATTTTATTTGTTGTGTCATGCAGTGCTCAGGCTTGTGGTCATGCATCAGTTGAGCCATCTTAGCCTGTAGTAAGGGAATTTTGCTTTTCTTAACCCCAACTGAAAGATATTTAAGCAGAGATTTTCTTACCAGAGACTGTGGGTCCACCAGTGGCTTACCACTTCAGGTATAGATTGTCTGTCACCTACGTTTTTAGAGCTTCTGATTTATAGGGAATATTAAAGATTGTCTTCTGACTTTGAAGGGTGGACTGCAGTCTCTGCCCAGACTCCCGTCATGCTTTAGTTAAGAAGTTACCCCATGGACTTAGAGGACACCAGAGTGTTTCCGATTTGCTGAGAGATCTGAGCTATTAATTTTAGTATCTGTTTAGAGAAGTTTTCACTTTCCTACGGGATGCTGTTATCACTTGTGATGAGTGAGCTGTGTTGCATTGTTTCTTCATATATACGGAAAACTGATAAATTATTTTCTTACAATAGTAACTCGAATTTATTGGAAATAATAATGTATGTTACTTTCTTTAAGGTATGCAACTTTTTATTTTAAATTTTCTGAGGTTAGGGATAATCTGAGCAAATAAATCTCCTTGTTGATTCCACTGTAATGTACAATATGATGGGTTCTGATAGCTGAAGTTGAGATGAGGACTTTCTTGCATTTTAAGTACTGTTGAGTAGAGAAATGTAAAGGTAAAAACACCAAATCCTTTTGTGCTGCTGACATGTCCTAAGCACCATGTTTCAAACATCTTTTAGCAAGTAAAATCCAAATAGACCTATCGTAATGGATGATTCAGAGATTCATGAGGGCAGCACTGGTTGTTCTCTTGTATGTTTTTGGCCTTGAACAGCTGGATCTGGCTTTGCAGTTAGCCCTGCTGTCTGCACAGGATTTGGACTAGATGACCTCCAGAGGGCCCTTGGAACCTAAATTTTTCTGTGATTTCAGTTTGGGCCTAGTGGGGTGCTAAACCAAAACAAACCCAAAAAAACCAAAATCACCCACAGATGTGATGCCTCTTTTGCCTGTGATAAACCCACAGTAAATGAAAGAATTAATTAGTGGCTGTGGCTATATAACATGCACTTTGTTAAAAAACAAGAGAGAAATCTTCCACAGTGTTTACTTTGTGATGTATGTACTTTTTCTATATTGAATTAAATGAAGTGAGATTTACAGACTTTGTCAGATTTCTTCTTATTTAACATGTGCAAAATCCTGGATCAAAAATTGGAGTTTATTGTTATTTGCTTGTAATCGCCTGGTTTAGCCTCAGGTTTTAAGACCTGCTAATCCTGCAAGGAGGAGATTCTTTTTGGGACTCGTACATTCAAGACTGACTGGCCTTAAAGATAATTTACTGTGACTCTTTTGGAAGTAGGGTTCCTTGATTTGCTTCAGCAAACTGGGAAGGCAACACTTTCCACTTTTGCCTTCAGTTCTGTAGCATTTGTGTATTAAAAGAGGACTTTGGCCTCTCACTTCAAAAATATTTTTTTCCTTTCTTTAAAGAGGATGAATACCTGATAAATGGCTTGCTTATAAAGTGAAATGAAAGCAACCACATTTTGTGAAATCTGTTTTAAAACATTGATTACCAAGAATTGCAGTGAGTATTTGACCATAGAGAAAGTGGGCCTTACCAAGGAGGTTTTTTGTCTTGTTAAACCTCTCCTTATTAAAAGCAGTAACCTCAAAACTCACTGCTGTTCTGAAAGTATAGTAAAGAAAGAGGACCTGTTTGTGTCTAAAGGTTCATTGGGATGCAGCACTATGATAAACTAAACGATATTCAAGTTAATTGGTAATTTTACATCTTCTGTTTGCATCTGACTCTTACTTCTGTTTAACCCACTTAATAAATAAAAGTGAAGCATAACGGCAGTAACAGAATGTTAGGATTTTATTAGCTAAATTTTCTCATAATGAATAGTATTGCATTAATGCTGAAAAGTCAGAGCATGGGGTAATAAGGAAAAGTGTGAATTTAACACAATTTCCTGTTTCAGCTACTGGACAAACACACTTCATACATCACCTGCCATGTAGCTGATGTATTGACCAATATTGTATTTTGAAGGTTTGAATTCACTTCTTACTGACATACCAGAAGTCTTGGGCAGCCTAAATCCAGTTTCTCTGTTAGTCTCAGTCTGGCTGATTGTCATAGACTACCATTGTCATTTTCTAAAATGAGACAGACTCCTGGGTGTTGGTGTGGCACTGTCTTCAACTAACAAATGTATTTCTTGGTTATTCATGCTGGTTTCGAAATTTTTAGTTGTAATTTTCAATGATCTCTTGTATTCTTTAAAAAAAATAAAATTGAAAGGTCATCACTTTAGCAGTAATATTTTGCTAGTTTCAGAGATTTTTATGATGAAGTGGCTCCCACTTTTACATTCTAGATATAAGTACTAGATACAGATACTAAAGAATTCAGTCATCTATTTAATTGTGTGGTAGCTCAGTTGACCTTACTCTTTGCCATCTTTTTCACTACTAGTTTCATCTTGACCTTTTCTCAGTTGTCATTCTCGATCCTGTACTACATCCTTTTCCCTAATACATACACATGCTAGTGTAGCCTTCCACGAAAGCCATCCAAACTCAGCAGGGAAATTCCAGCCTCCCTCTTCAGCTTTTTTATGGGAGGAAGCCCAGGGTGGGAATATGAAGGGCGTAGGGGGATGGCCAAGTCCTGCAGCTTCTTTTGATGGTCTGCACTGGAATTGAACCAAAAAAAGTAAGAAAAGCCAGGTTCTCAGGTGTTTGTCTTGGCAAGGTGGTGCTTGTTGGGCTCTGCAAATGTAGGTGGGAGTCTAACCCATGTAGCAAAGGTGGAGAGACCCCGATCACAATTAGAGTTTAGAGGGAAAGGAAGGCAAGATTTTATTTATTTGCATACTAGTTTATAATGACTCTTTGTTTAAAAGAGTTATTTCAATAATAATCATACTAATAAAGCAGACAAAAACCTCTGCAGTTTTGTGGCCCTCTGGAAACTACCTTACAATCCTCAAAACACCTTCCTGGTAATAACCCATCTGGCATACTATGACTTTGATTTTATTTAGTCAGGTTATTTAATTTTTGTTGAACAGATGAGAATATAAAAAAGAACTTGCACAACTTAAGATTCTCTTACATAGTTGAGTCTAGCTTTTGTGGATTGTTTGAATCTGTGCTGTTTACAGTATGGAAGTTGGTAATTCAGATTTTGTTAGGAAATGCCATGGGCGTCTTAGTATTTTATTAGTCCGGAAACACATGGTCTGAAATATGATTATTCCAGATAATATATTCTTGCACTGCTAAATTGATAACAGCTGTTTAAAGTCCAGTGCTATTTCTTTGCAATACGAAATGGCTAGGCTCACATTCTACAGAACGTAATTTTCAATTTTGCTGTTGAGAGCATAGTCGCATGAGCAGTAGCAAAGTGTTTAGAATGAGTCTAAACACTTTACATTTGTTGATGTTTCTCTCCAGCCCGTATTAAGGTACAGTAAGTCTTTAATCTCTGTTACTGCATTCATTTCTGTCGAATCAAATCACCTCATGGTCTGATACGTGAACATACTTGCGTACTGCCATGGGGAAGACAAGGGATACTTTGTCCAATGCCATAGATGTGTGAGATAGGAAAGAAGCAGACTGTGGCTTGACGAGTGCTTGAATTTAAGTTTCCCAGGATTTACATTGCTATCTGCCAGTATTTTTCTTCTCTTGCCAGTATACAGGAATGCATACGTACTGTCAAAGGGCAGTTTTGTGGGAGAGAAAACAAAGATCTGTCTCTGTAAGTTATCTCTGCTGTCGTGCAGGGAGCAGCTTGGAGCAGGAATCTGAACTTCAGATTGTTTTCCCCTCTGAGAAATTGTTTGTCCCCTCCCAAGCTCATGCATCTGAAAGCAAGAAAGTGCTTTCAGCAGAATAAAGCACACAAAGAAAAGAGCTGTTCGTGGAAGAGTGTATGCTTAAAACAGAAAAATAAATTTCAGGTGTTCACTGTATTCCTGTTTGTGGTTAATGTGATTAGGGGAGAGAGGCAACAGAGAGCACCAAAACCGAGATTAGTCATGAAAAGCAAAGCACCAGGTGAGTTCTGAGAGGAGGTGTTCAGAGAAGGAAGGTGCCTGAAATTTGTGAAGAAATACAGTACTTCAGAAATGCATAGGGCATTGTGGATTGATGGAGGACCTGAGGGGATTAGGCAGAAGTGTGCAGTTTAATTTCAAAGGTCTCACATGTTAAGAAATAATAAGGTTTTTTATATAATCTGGACACATCGGTGATGTGCAGAAATTACTTGATTTAATGTACTCTCCTGGGCATGTTTCATTTTAAGCCATAATGTTGTCTTGCTGACTTAGACTCTCCCAACTTCACATGTGCAATAGGTTTGTGATTATTTTGTAGCGTATACTACAGTGTAATGTTTCTGTGCATTTTTATGAGTTCCAGTTTTCTACTGTGGCCATGGTTATGTAAAAGTGTATCTATGTGTTTCTCCATCACATGGAGTATGTAGGCACTATTAATATTTACGCAGTGGCATTGAGAAGCTCACTATACGATTTTTACACAAATTAATAACTGCGTTGGTAGCAGGAAGTAGGGGAGGAGAGTAGATTGCAGAAAAAAAGATATATTTTGCACATAGATTTCAGGATTTTTTTTAATTACAACTGTGTACCAAGTTTGACCTTGCCACAGATACAGGTTTGAATCAAGTTTACTAGTTTGGAGAGAGATGCCATGTGAAATACCTGTGTTTGGAAAAACTACAACTAAGATTTTTATGAGCAGCACCTTGCCGTAATCCACTGAAACACTGCTTACTCTCCCTTACCTGCCACCAACATGCTGGTTTGGATGAGAGTAACTTTTATGAAGTTAAATACACGCAGCTAGTCCTAGCCTTTCCCCTTCCCTTCCCATCAACAGCAGAATTATTTTTTTAAAGGGACATGTAGAGGTAAAAGCATGATTCTGCAATTCATTGATGTTGGAAGTTTCTTCTCAGTTGTAACATTCTGCAAGTGAAATCTCATTCGACTAAATATATTAAAATTATAATTCCTCTCTTTTGCAAACACATAGCCAGTGTTCCTGATATTGAGTGTGCCACAAAGAATTGGAGTATTATATTATGTTTCACTAAAAGGTGGTTAAAACCAAGTAATAGAAGCAATACTGCAGTAAGTTCTAGTGATGCATCAGCTCAGTACTTCCTGGCAAAAACATACAGTATGTTGAAGTAAAATACACAAATACTGGGTAACATAACAAAGCAATACATAAGAATACAGTATCACTGTGAAAGCTTTATAGTTACTATGTCCAGTTAACATACTTGAAACATTTATCTTGCAAGTTTTTCAATAAAAACTAAGTTTAGATTAAATTACTGTTCCACAAATGCTTGGGGTTTATGCACTAATGTAGAGAAATAGGAACTGTTTCGTTTACATGGTAAAAGACTTGGGTGTGTAGCCCTGGAGCTTTCTTATAATAGTGTCTAATTTTAACTTTGCTTTGTACTACTAGATTTTAATTTGCAGTCTAGAAATCAGATGAAAAGCAGCCCAGGTCCAGTAACCGACAGTGGTGATGAAGTTAGGGATACTGGATTAGCGTTACTGCTAGATTACTCTGGTCTTGTTGAGTCACATGCCTGAAAATTGATGTAACTTTTCAATGGATATTTACGTTCTTAAGAGTAATTAAATGCGACTTTTTCTAGGTTGGGACATGATTTTGTGAACAAGGGATGATTGAAGATTTTAATACAACTGTTGACTCTAGAAAGGTTCTAAATGTTTATTTGACTCTGGAAAGCCCTCTGACATTTCTGCAGTACTTCTAAACATTAAGAAACTGCACAAAAAGATGAAAACGATTTAGTATAACTTGTATTTCAACAAATTGACAAATCAGTTGTGCACTTCAGTAGTTTAGCATCTCATCTGGGAGAATAAGGCAGCTATTTCTGAACAATTTTAGATTCGTCTGCTGAGATTGTATAGGGGACTTTTTCCTGAAACACATTATCTACCTTCTTATATCTGATGTAATCTTTTGAAAAAAATTAGTGCAGGTAATAGAAATACCTAACTTGAATATGTATAGGGTAAAAGAATATCAAAATTGCTAGCAGTTGCTTTCAGTGGTTGCTAACCTGCATAGTACTGGATATATTATAACTAAAGTATTTCTGTTATCTTTCCTTTTCTTAGGAGACGTTGATCCAGCAGCAAGCGTCATTTCATTAGGTCCTGTATCTCTGATGTTGTGGATAGTGGAGTTCTCCAGTGATTAAATGAGAGCAGTGGACACATCTCAGCATGTCAGTCTAGAGCGTTCAGAATCAAAACCTGGGACAGGCTGGGGCCATGGGGCAGAGACAACAGCCTCCCCTCTTCCCCCCCAAATACACACAGAACAAGTGGAAGCTTCCAGTCATGGCCTACCAAAAAAAAAAGAAAAAAAAAAAAGAAAAAAAATAAAAGGAAAAAAAAAGCTTTTTGTAATGGGAACCACATTGAGGGTTAATCTTTTTGTAAGAGCAGAAGTAAATGAATGAGATGGTTAACTTGACTGGTGAGCAGCTTGGTGAAAACAAAGATCAACCTGAAATTCAGATAAATCACACTGGAATGGAAAAGGTCTTGGACAGCTCAGTATGTGGGAGAACAGAGTTCTAAACTTGGCGCAAGTTACGTTATCTCCGAATCAAGCGCTTTGTGTTGGAAGGATATTCCTTGGGGGCTGCAAATCTACAATAGAAAAATGTAGAGCAAACAGTGAAATCTAAAAGAAACCCCTGACAAGTAGGTTAACTTATCAAACACTCCTCAGCAATACAGGTTTTGGTTAAGGAATAGCCTTTTGCTGCCAGATGAGCAGGAAGGAGGAGGTGGGAAGGTGTGAAAAACTTAAAGAGGCAAGAAGGTAAAATATCTGTTGAGGTTTAAAATAGAATGTGAAGTTGATTAACACAGGGTGTTGACTTGAACTGCTTGGAACAGCCTGACACCAGCCTAAGGACAGGGATATGGTTGAGCCCGTTGTATGTATCATTGAAAACCAAAATGTGCCGGTCAGCGTAACAGAAGGATGTCAAGGAGTGGATCCAAATATTTTGTTGATCTTCATGGGCTGATAAGCCTCTGTGTCTATTGAAACAAACAAAAAGTTTAAAAAACCCACAAGATTTAAGTCTGGAAACAAGTAGAATTTCTATTTTTTCTAAGTAGAAATTGAGGTTTCTTGGTCTGTTTCTGACAATCTGTTATTTATTAGCATAGATTTTTGTTTGCTTTCAGGTAGAGATAGTTAATTGGGTTAAGGAGCTCATCTGTATGTTACTACTAATTTTTTTTCTAGCTCTTTTAAAATCCTTTTTACCACTGTTTTTGGTTTCTGCATGTAGGAAGAGAGACTTGTAAAATGCAACATTTCATACAGAAATGCCGCCCGATCTTCACCAGCTTCAGAAATCTGATCTTTGCCAATGCTGCAATAAAGTGTTGTAATTTAGAATTGGTGTCTGTCTCTTTACGTTGACTTTGTCCTTCTGAAACGATGTTTTGAAGAGTTTGTGATATATCATCAGGCTGTAGCTTGGACAAGTAATGTAAAAACAGATGGCATTTTACCAAAGCAGGAGGATTCCTACCCCAAGAAATGTACTGGAAGCACACCTACCAAATGCAAGGTTTTCTTGTTCAGCAAGGAGTTGTGAAACAGGTCATCGTTTCACATCCCATAAGCTGTCATGCTGACAGTGGCTCTGAAAGAAGTGGCTTAACACCACCTTGTCTGCAGCAGCTTCCTGTTGCCCCCTTGGTGTTGTGTGGAGCCGGGGCTTGCTGCAGCCACCTGGGAAACTGAACTGGAAAACTGGCCTACCTTAATTCAAGTGATGTGGTTTGGACAGAAAGATTCAAGGTTGTTGCAATGTGCCTACTTAACGTTGTGTTCTGTAATCACAAAATTGAACAGTGGGAGTGAACAAAGTGCAAGCGCAGCTTTAAGTCTGCTCCTCTCATTTGTGCGCTGTAACAGCAGTCAGGGTTGGGAGATGTTCAAATCGTTGGAGCGCATTTTCCCCAAGGACACCTCTGCTCAGGCTGCTGGTAGACAACTTCCAGTTTGCAGAGCGTGGCTTGAAGGTTTTACAATGTCATGTGTAGATGCATTTTGCTAGATTGCTGCCGGATATCATTTAGTAAGGAGGCAAGTATCCTGAAAGTGTACAGTCACCTTAAAACCCCCACGTTGTCACAGTTGTTTGCAAGTGTCCCTGTGCTTGGAGAAGGTCCTTCACGTGGCATGGCTGTGGGATGTACCTGCCCTACAAGGAGGAGTACATTGTGGGAAGGCCAGGTCTTCGTTTCAACTGTTTCTTTTCCTATGAATTTTTTCCACATAGAATTTATGGGTATGTTTATTAATCACATTTGTAACTCTGAGCTCCTCCAGGAACATCTTCTTACGGCAGTATGACTGTATCCAGCGGGCCAATCCAATTTCCACTTCCCTGATGAAAAATACCTACTAATTCGTAATAGCAAATTAAGCATCTAATTGTGGTTCAAACTGAAGTCAGCTTCCTTTTCTGAACATGCTGCTTAGTTTCAAAAGCATTTAATTTATCTGAATTGAATAACTGCATAAACATAAAATGTGAGTTCACCTTAGTGTTTTGTGTGTGTCAATCTAATGTCTTGGATGGAATTTGGATCGATGGAAATACATTTATAAAATTACTCGCTGAAAACAGTTGGTGGTCAGTTGGGGATTTCCTGGACTTCAGGCTGACCTCAAAAATCTTTTGAAGTTTAATTTCAAAATAAATTATTCTGATGGTATGCTGAATAGAAATCTTATGTCAAAAGTCATTGCGAGTGAAACAATGATGTTTGAACATACACAGCAAAAAAAAAATATTTGCATCCTATCTATTCTTTGCTTCTCCGTTGTGCTGGCCCCACAGCCTCACAGATGTGGTGCAGCTAGGTGCCATCCTGCTGCTTGCAGAGCAGTTTTTCCACCCGAGTCACGTACAATTTGTTGCTGTAGGGGTTACAGCACCCCATAGTCATTTTATTTCATTAGATGTCATTGGAATGTCATTTCATTTTATGTCATTAGAATGCTTTGTCATTGTTTAAAGAATATTTAGTTGAAAATGGCGAGGTGAGCAGCCTGCTTTCGGTACAGGAACAGGGAAATAACCTGTATTTTGATCAGTGCTTGTCTTACCTGTGAGTATCGCTGCTTTATCCTGATGACATTTTTATTTTTATTAATGAAGTTTTATCTAGTATCATAGATTTGTAGGATGGTTTGGGTGGGAAGGGACCTTAAAGACCATCTAGTTCCATTCCTCTGCCACGGACAGGGTCACCTCCCACCAGCCCAGGTTGCTCCCAGCCCCGTCCAGCCTGGCCTTGAGCACCCCCGGGGATGGGGCACCCACAGCTGCTCTGGGCAGCCTCTGCCAGCGCCTCACCGCCCTCACAGTAAAGAATTTCTTCCCAGTATCCAATCTAAGTCTCCCCTCTTTCAGGTTAAAGCCATTCCCCCTTGTCCTGTCGCTGCAGGCCCCTGTAAAACGTCCCTCCCCAGCTTTCTTGCCGGCCCCTTTAGGTACTGGGAGCTGCTCCAAGGTCTCCCCGGAGTCTTCTCTGCTCCAGGCTGAACCACCCCAGCTCTCCCAGCCTGGCCTCACGGCAGAGGGGCTCCAGCCCCCTGAGCATCTCCTCTTTGCCTGGAGTACGGTGACCTGCAGGTGCACCAGGTCACTGGGGGAATCACACCAAGTTCAAGGTGTGGCATTGTTCGATGAGAGAGAGGATGTTCCTCCAGGAATGTTTCTCAAGGGATGCTAGTTAAATATGCTCTTGCAAAGAGTATTTCTAGAGCAGTGTTCCTGAGCATGCATGGAAGTAGTTAAATCTAGGAAAGCATACGTAGATGGAGAAATTCTTTCTTGCATAAAAGATTTCTGTTATCGTTCTCTGGAAAGAATTTGGACTAAAGTCAGGTCTGGATATTTGAAGTTGTGCCTTCACAGATGTGAGGCTTGTTGAGCTGGCTTGCTGACAACCAGAAAGTGTGTTGCATGATGGTACTTCATATATTTTTTCTGTGGCTTTGGTGTTAGATGGTAATCTCTCTTCCTGCAGCTCTCAAGCCCCCAAAGCTCAGGGCAGGGGCTGGGGAAATGAAGGCCTTCCCACTGGAGGAGATCAGGTTTGTGACCAGCTGAAGAACCTGAACATATGTAAGTCCATGGGACCCGGTGGGATGCACCCTGGGGCATCCCAGAGGCTGGAGCCCCTCTCCTGTGAGGACAGGCTGAGAGGTGGGGTTCTTCAGCCTGGAGCAGAGCCGGCTCTGGGGAGACCTTACTGCATCCCTTCAGGATATAAAGGGGGCTTCAAGAAAGCTGGAGAGAGACTTAGCAGGGCCCGTAGTGACAGGACAAGAGGCAGCAGTTTAAAAGAGGGGAAATTTAGATGAGGTATCAGGAAGAAACCCTTCCCTGTGAGGGCGGTGAGGCGCTGGCAGAGGCTGCCCAGAGCAGCTGTGGGTGCCCCATCCCTGGGGGTGCTCAGGGCCAGGCTGGACGGGGCTGGGAGCAACCTGGGCTGGTGGGAGGTGTCCCTGCCCATGGCAGGGGGGTGGACTAGGTGATGTTTAAGGTCCCTTCCCACCCAAACCATTCCAGGATTCATGGGGCATCACTTGGAAGGCTGTTGAGCTGAGGTACTGTGTTGGTCCTTGCTCCAGGATGGAGCCGAGGTGGCTGGGAAGCTCTTAAATGGGAAAGTGGTGGGTTCACTGGGAATGTCCATAATCACAGGCAACACCTTGAACTCCAGCTGGTGCTGTCTGCTGTCTTTCTCTACCATTGCAATGCTGTAACATGATAAAAGAAGAAAAGGTATAAATCTTTTTTCTTCCTGACTTGCTGAGTTTTCAGCTATATGTTGCTATAATTTTATTAACTTTCTAGGCCTTCAAAGGGAAGAACTGTTGTCCTCTTTGTTATGGAGCTAAAAATATATACAAGCACATCGACGCACATGCCGCAGTGCACACACACAGAATGTAATTTTATGTATGTTAAGGCTTAGAAAAGTACTTTTGTATTGTGGAGATTGCCTGATTTGCTCAAGTTTTCAGGTTTTTTTGATTTGCCCTTTCCAGCAAAGCAGTAATTGTGGGCTTGGCAGGGGCAGCACGATGAGAGCTGCGAGGAGTTACACTGCTGGACTCGGCAGTTTGCTGATGCAGCCTTCTCTGTGCTTGACGTGGGAACACTTTTGACTTCAGTAAATGTGGTGCTGTCGCAAAGTGCTGACTTGGGGAGATCACCCAGGATGGGCTCGGTCAGCTGGCAGCATAGCGTTTCACAGCTCGTCCAGCTGTTCAGCATCAGCACCGACTCAGGACGGCTGTGACCAAGGGCAAGCCATTAGTAGTCCATGCAGGTTGGACCTGAAGGACCAGCAGCACTGGTGGCACCGGCAGCAGTGGCTGCGCTGCCCGAGCAGGGTTGTTGAGCTGCCGTCAGCTACACACTTGTTATCAAGATGGTCATTGTGCTTTTCTGTCAGAGGGGTATAAATTAAAGTAGATGAATGAAACAGTGAGTAAAAAACTGTGATAGTTACTATTATCCTCAAAATGCGGTGCTGTTGACCACATATCCTAGCCAGGTGAGTGAATATTTTCAAAATAAATATGATAATAATGATACCACAAGCCTGTTGTTGCCCCTTAATAAATATTTTTTTTTCCCTTCCTTTTCAGCTTCACCACTAATTTTTTCCACACTGAGGTTTTTCCTCAGCCACACGCCATTCTGCCCCGCTGAAGATGCTCATCTGAGATGACGCTTCATAGTCTCCTCTCAGAACTCAACTAGAAATAGCTTTTTTCCAACCACTGGTAAGGAGATCCCAATGTGCTGGGAGCAGGAAGCTATTTTGGGCAGGAATCAAACAAGTGAGTAAATGTCAAAACATTTACTTGTATTGTTTGGATTATAAAGTTTGCTTTTAAGTTATTGTTGGGGTATGATTGTGCCATTAAAACACTTGGTGTTTATCTATGTCATTAGAAGAACAAATGGTGTTTTGTTAAAAAGACTCAGTCCTTCCTTCCCTCCCTCCACTATCTGGATCCAAGCCACCAGGCAAATAAAAAAATGGTTCAGACATTTAAAAAGGAGAAAGAAACTTAGATTTTGCTGATGTTTATTTGTTCTTTGGCATTTACCTGCAAGAAAAAAGTTCCTGTTGCGTGTGGGATAAAGGAGAGTGGCCTTTTCTGCTGGAAACAAGTCAGGGTTGACAGCCCAAGAGCTTGAAAACGTTGTTGTATTTATCTCTGAATTGTCTGCAATTTTTTGGTAGTACCTCAAGGTTGTCTTGGTAAGGACACCCACGTCGCATTCTCACGAATGGGTTTCACAGCCCGAATACTCGTGAGGACCAGGGAAATGATCTTGAATACTGGTGATGCTCTTCTCCACTAAAGGTACCGTGCAGCCCTAGGGTCAGCAGTGCGATGAGAAAGCCACCGGATGCCTGTATTTTGGGTCACATGGCTGTGGTAGGTACCTGGCTGCGCGCTCTGCTCCATCCATTTGGTGTAAGTGATTGAAGTTTTGGGAAACTTCTGACTTTGGGAAACTACTGATTTTATCTACACGGTGTGAAATCCTTGGCGCTATGTTTGTCCCCAAGAAATAACACCGCTGGCCTGTTCTTGATGGATTACCCAATATGTTAAGGCTGGTTTCATTGCTCAGCTCTGTTTGCAGCAGATACATGTAGCCAGTTCTCCTCTTGCCATCGGATCCCCCTTGGTAACACGGGGATGGTTTTTGTGGTGGCTTGTCCTAATGGGCTGTCCTTCCCCGCATGGCCCAGGGCCATTCCCGTGTGCTGATTGCCTGAATGCATTTTTATCACTGGCCTTCCAGGCATGACTGCAGGGTGTTCTCTCTGCATCTAAGAAGCTGTATG
The DNA here is from genome assembly GCF_023634155.1 of Falco peregrinus. Classification (NCBI taxonomy): domain Eukaryota; kingdom Metazoa; phylum Chordata; class Aves; order Falconiformes; family Falconidae; genus Falco; species Falco peregrinus. The sequence continues at coordinate 25,220,722 of NC_073726.1, forward strand.
GCTAAACCTGTTCATGCTGCTGTGTCCTAGGCAAGCTCCATCACACCTGGTGGCTGTTTGGCCACCCCCACTCCTCTGTCCATGTAGGCATCCTGGCAGTGACAGAGGTGAGGACCCTTGTTTCAGGGTAGACAGAGCTTGTTGTAGGAATTCATGTCATCTCACTTATGTATTTAGACCGCAAGTTTCCTTCCCAGACACTGGAACTTGAGCTCTGTGTGCGTGAGAAGGGGTTCCCTCTGTGTACTGCTCTTCCTCAAAATAGGAATTTGAACTGGAAGAAGAAGACCTTAAAATGCAGAAAGCTCCATGGAAGCACCACCAAAGGTGGTGTGAAACAGTCAAGGAGTGATGCTGTAAAGAGTGATGTTTTGTTTCCTGCCAGTTCTGTGAAAAAAAAAAAAAAAAAAAAGCCCTCTGGTACCCATGAAGTCTCATACAGATGCAAAATTGCTCAGGTCCTACTTCTTGCATCTATCAGGTGCCTGAGTGTGGAAATCAGCTGAGATGTCTACACTGTGTAGAAGGCATCAAAGTCCTGCTACAGCTGGTGGAGATCAGATCAGTGAAGCCTCAGCAGCTACTAGGTGTCTTCTTTAGGGTGACTTCAGTCACTGCCTAGGTGTCACGGGTGAGATCTCTGTTGCAGTAGTGGGAGCAGGGTGTCCCACATGTGCATAGCCACCAAAATTCACATCTTCATCTGGAGCTGAGTCCCGTAGGTGACTGAGGCTGTTTGAGGTGTTACCCAAGGCATCTGTGTGGGACTGGCAGATATGATATGGGGCTTGGGGTAGACCTGTGTCCTCCTCCAGTGGTAGCAGAGGCTCAGACAAGGTATGCTAGGGCATGAAACATCTCAAAATACCTGTGAGCAAGCAAATTGGGTTGCTCTGACAGCAGTCAGCTCACTGCGGGAGAAGAAATGCTGAAACAGAGTTAATGAGAGTCTTGATTTTGGTAGCATTAGCCACTACCGTCAGCTGCGCCTCCGCTGCCAACAAGGACAAGCCTGTGCAAGTACAGGAGTTGGGGATACCCAAGCAGCCTGCTCAGGACTGTAGTTTTCCACCTGCTGTTCCTACTTCCTAGGGCTTGCAGCCACCACTCAGTCCCTTAAAAGCCTCTTTTCTGGTTAATTTAGTTAAATCAAAATCAAATTTAATCAAAAATCCCCATTTTGGAGATAGGCGCTAATTTCTGAACCCTTGGCTTCCTTCTTGGGCAGCTCCTGATCGAACATAGCAATGCCACGAAACGGCAGTGAGTGAGGGACTGCAACCGCCTCTCCAGAGCCAGAGGATGCCCTGAGAGAGCCAGCTTCAGAAACCCTTCGCACCGGCAGGGCCAGGATGCTGCGCGCACTGTGCCTGCCTGGTGTCGGGGCTGCCGCTCATCCTTGCTTGCATTTCTTCAGGGAACAATTGCTGGAAGCCCCTCCGGCTGTGATGGGAAGTCCACATCTGCTCTACGAGGAAGAGCTGGTCCTGGCTGCAGAGCTCCCCTGTGTCTCAGTGTCACTGCCCAGCTGAGCTGGTCATCCTCCTTGCTGCGCCAGTATCCAATTCTTAAAATTAGGTATATTATAGATGTATAGATATACATACATGCACACACATACATCTCTCGTATGTCTGTTTGTAGCAAGCTAAAGATCAGGTGTTCTCTCCCGGGAAGCAAGAATTGAATGCATCGGTAAGGCTTTTATAACTGCCTGAAGAGAGGTTTGGTGCTTAGGCTGTATTAATCCAGTAAGTGGTTATTAAACTGCTATGAGTTGCATCCCTGGAGTGACAGAAATGAAGCCCAGGTAACCTAGTAGTGAGAGGGACTTTTCTTATCTCTGCTCTGGGAAGCTTTTCCTGTGGTGGTGGGGCTATGGCTTCCTCCTCAAGCCTGTGGCAGGAAGAACCCTCTCCTGGGAGGAAGACCCATCGGTCAGCCTGGTCAGGAGGAGCAGTCTGCTTCTTTATGAGAATTCAGCCAAGCTGTTCCAGGCAGACACCAGTTCCTTATCCCTTCTGCGGCAGCCTTTCTTTTCCAGTGGAAAGACGGATGCAACAGCAGGACTTAGACAAACTCTCCCTTTCTTACTGTAACACCTGAGAGGTGTAATCGTCGGTGGTTTATTATTCAGGTGGGTCCCAAATCCCAAGCCCTGTGAAACTAGGGGTTTATTAGTAGCTGTGAGTCCTACCTAACGTAAAACCAAACCAGCTTTTGGTTTCAGGGAAAGCATCGCTGTTGCCTGCAGGGTGACACGCCGCAGAGGAAAGTCTGTTCTTGGCACAGCCAGTGCAGAGCCCGGGCATTTATTACAGGATGTAGCAGGAACTGCCGTGCTGGGCACACAGTGCCTATTTCCTGGGCTTGAGCATGCTGGAGAACTCATGCCATAAATAAAATTTAAACCTAATCATGCAAGGTAAACCTGTTTAGGAGGCAGGAAATGTTCCATGGTAATGAAGTTTGTGTCATGAAGCCTGAAGACCCTGTCGATCCTCTACCTTTGTGCTGGCTTGTATATCGGAAATAGAAATGTGCTGACAACTGTTTCCTAAGAAATGAAGAAATACTCTCCCTCCTGCCATGACGGCTGGTAGGAATACTCTTTTCCTTCTGGTGTCATTCCACCCTCTCAGCATCAGCACAATGGGTGGCTTATCTTCGTTAATCACAGTATGAACAACTCATTGCACACGTGAGTCTTAGCTTCCAGGCTGCTGGTTTTTCTCCTGGGCTGGCAAGGAAATGCTACTGAAGTGGTAGGTGTGCTGGTGGGAGAGGCAGGGTGATTCAGGATTAGTGTATAAACCTGGCAACCCAAAGGTCAAGCTCATCTCTGCTCTTTTTTTCGTGGCTTAACATCATTGTCCTTGTTTCCCAGCTGGGAAACGCAGCCCTTGCCCTTCCTCGTGGGGACGGATAAGCCAGCAGAGAACAGATAAAAAATGACACATATTTCTGATGCTTACAATAACAAAAGCTCAGAGTAGAGAACTTCCATTGAAATGATGGGAAAAAGTACATCACGAACATTTGATGGTGAAGTTGACCTTCCCAAACCTCTGAGGAAATGAGTGATCCCACTACAAGAGCTCTCCGAGGCTGAATCAGAGAGGGAAGTGACTTGCATGGGAAGCCACCGTCAGCAACAGGAGAGGAGTACTGTGACAGCTGCCATTAAGCACAAGCGTGCGCTACACCCAGCAAGAGCTGGGGTCCCCGGAGCCCCGTGCAGCTCCACGCTGGCTCCCCAGCTGGTGAAGGATGCTTGCACCCTGTCATACAGCTGCACTGAGCTCCGTCAGGTCCCTGTTACTCCTGGGCAGGACAAGCCATGGTTTATGGAGATGGGGCCTGTCCTAGGGTCTGTGTGGGGCTTTGGCAGGGAGTGTGGTGATGCTGGGGGGGTGGATGTGAGCTTACTGGGAGAGCCTGGCTGTAGTTTTCTGCATAAACTCACAAATACATGTGTGGTGTTCAGCAGTACCCGCTAAGCTGGGCTTCCCCCTGGTCTGGCCGGTCTCTGGCAAAACATCCCTTGACCTTTGCTGGTCCTGTCTTGTTAGTTTCTTGGTCAGGTGCTTTTTCAGTAACTGCTGTAATCTTCCATTTGCAAGCCAGGAAATGGAGAGGAAGGATGTCCCGGCTCCTCTGCTACGGCAGCGCCAGGGGCTGCTCGTGGAAGGTAGACAGCACTTTTCTATGCAATGAATGGCACCAGTTAGCTGCACGTCCTAACCCAGCCTGCCCCAGGTTCCTCATAGCTCTGCGTTGGGCTGCTGCTTCACAAATAAAGAAAATTTTGCAATAGATACGGTGAGACAGTCGTTGCCTCCTTCCCCACACGGTGTTTTGCTGGTCAGGTGGCTGCTGCAGCCTGGGGCAGGGACTGAGGCAAGGGCTAGTCTGAGAGCAGGGTGGCCAAGGGGACACCACGGGGGACACTGTACTGGCTGAGCAATCACAAGTGAAGGGACTAAGGCAAACAGCTATGTGTGACAGACCTCGGGCAGCAGCTCAGCAGAGTCCTGGGCTGGCTATGGAACAGGCTTTGGAAATTGGAGCTGCACCCTGATTCAATGGTTGAGCGAAGGATTTTATGTCTGTCTTCTAAATTCAAACCTTCAACATACATGCCAGGTTTTATCGGGAAAGGGAACTATACTTTAAAAAAAAAATGATGAGGGGTGGAACCCCCAAAACCTTGGGCTTGCTTTGTCCCTCTGGTGAAGACACTGTAACAGCTGCATTTCTTTGTGACACAGAGACACCCATCTGAGAAAATAATGGTTCTAGGATAACAGTGCCTCAGCAGCTCCGGGGAACCTCTCCCAATTAGTTTGTGACTCCTGGGGCTCCACGAGACATTCATGAAAGCTCAGGGCAGGTGCAAAGGCTCACGAACAAGAAGGACATTGAAAACGAGTTGCTTCTCCAAGCCTGCCAGCTGGTTCCTCGTGCCTGTTCAGTTTAATCCTAAAGTTACTAGAAGCCTCTTCTGGTTTTCTTTATTTTGCCGGTTGCAAGTAGCAGCAGGTAATTATGGCCCAGTGGAAAAATCCAAAGGCTGAGAAGTATTGACCAGCCCTATTAACAAAAATAATCTTTCCTGGCAAAACCCTTGAGACAAGAATGCATCTGACCGTTAGGTGAAGTAGTCGTGGCTGCGCTGACAACTTTTCAAGCCAGGCATTTCCTAACATGGGAGGAGCCACCCCACATGGGAAGAGAGCGGCCTGTTTTGAAGGGAAAAAAGATGACCAAACAAAAACAAAACACACAGAGAAGGGTGTGTTCCCGTGGAAGGGGTTGGCTCCATCTAGTCTAAAGACCCTCCTTACCTCAGGGGAGAAGTTATTTATAGTTTGGGAGTCAGTAACGTGGGGAAGACTCCACTCCTCTGCCTTTGCCTCTGCATGACGCAGGGATTGCCTGGGAGCAAGACCCTGGGCAGGTGGAGGGGTGCGTGCGAGAAGTGATGCACTAAAAGCTTCTCATCGAACTGGCTGACAATGTCCCTCGGGGGCAGCCCTGAAGGGCCACAGGGCCCAGGCAGGCTGGATGTGCTTCAAGAAGGAAATCCTAAAGGCAGAGGAGCGGGCTGTCCCCACGTGCCGAAGGACAAGCCGGCAAGGAAGGAGGCCGACCCGGCTGCACAGAGCTTTGGGGGGAGCTCGGGGGAGGGGGGGGGGAGGGGAAAGGAGAGTTTGTGGCCTTTGGGAGAAGGGGCAGTCAGCTCGGGGGGCTGCGAGGGTGTCATGAGGTTGTGCAGGGAGAAAGTGAGAAGGGCCAAGGCGCAACTAGAACTTCATCTGGCCACTGCCATAAAAGACAATAAAAAGTGTTTCTATAAATACATTAGCAACGAAAGGAGAGCTGAGGAGAATCTGCACCCTTTACTGGATGCGGGGGAAGCAGCGACACAGGCTGAGGCAGAGGCTGAGGTGCCCAGTGCCACCCTTGCCCCAGTCCTTAACAGTCAGAGCAGTTGTTCTCCAGGCACCCAGCCCCCTGCGCTGGATGGCAGGGATGGGGAGCGGCACGGAGCCCCTGTAATCCAAGGGGAAATGGTCAGCGACCTGCCACACCACCGAGACACACACACGTGTACGGGGCTGGATGGGATCCACCCGAGGGCACTGGGGGAGCTGGTGCAAGTGCTCACAGGGGATCGGGCCCTGCCAGCGTGGGGCTGTGAGAGGCAGGTCCCAGTGCTGGGGTGACAGTTGGATCTGAAGATCTTAAGGGTCTTTTCTAATCTCAACGATTCTACTATTCCAAGATCACACCTAAGGGAGCGTCCATATCTACACACCAAGCTACATACAGAACAGGCATCTACCTACCGTAACCCACATTTCAGCTAGCGGCCAAGCAGTGCTAAGTGAGAGCCTCACCGTGCTGGGTTGAGCACCATGCTGCTGCCTTCCTGCTCCAAGACCCTTCCTCCCCCAGCTCTGCCATTGTCACTACAGTCATGCAACCTACCAACACGGGCCCCAAGACACCACTCAAACCATTTTCTGTGTGCCTGTTGGCAACCTAGCTGCAGCCGGTGCTGTTCTGACCTCTCAAAATATTAAAAGTAGAATGGTAGAGAAAAAGATTCTTAGATTCTTAGAGCAGAAGAAAGGTTAGAGGTAAATGTGTCTGCATAAAGTAAACACTTTCAAGTTTTTCCACTCACTTCAAATTCACCTCTGCATCATTTAGTGCTGACCTATTAAAGACATCAAACAACATGCTTAGGGTCCAAGTCACTAAGAACAAGTTAGTTGGAGTTATGGGTGCTGTAGGGGCACAGGATACACCTGAGAACTGAACCATCAGGGCTCAGCTTTGCAGCTGCCTCCAGCGCAGCCTGAACAACCCCCTGCCACGAGTGGAGTACGCGCTGCTCTGAGCAGTGCTACCCTGGACTCCTGCTCTGCCAAGAATAACCACCACCAACCAGCCAGGTGAAAAACACGTTCTATCATTTTTCCCTTGGTGAGTTCAGTTACAAAACAGTGAAGAGTTCATTCAGGAGCGCTGTCACTTACAGCCCTTCTGTTCGTGCCTCTAACAGTACAGAAAAGCAGCCCAAGCTGCTGGGCTAAAACTATCACCTACCTTTAGCCTCATGCCTTCCCTGGTAAGTTTATGGATAACACTTTCTGAAGCTGTTTAAGGGAGAAGCCAAATTTTATAAAACAAGCACAGAAGGATCAAAACATCAAAAGCTTATTCCCAAAGCTGCAGCCACTTGAAGGCTGACAGTAAACGGGCAGCTCTGTGAGGTTTTACCCTACAGGCAAGGGTGAGGCACTGTAACTTAGTTTAAGTTTCATTAGAGATTGAGCCAAGTTAAATTCTCTCACACTGGCTCCAGGCTGGAGCTGGATGCAGTTACAGGAGGCCACCTGGCCTGGCTGAGACACATACCAGAGCCCCAAGGCAGCCCTGGAAAGCTTGGGGACAGGCTGCTAGACCTGCTGATACTTTTTTTTTTTTTAATGCCCCCAGGTAGGATATTGGTGGTAGCCAAAAAGTATCTTATGCAAACAGGAGTTAGAATGTAAATCACTCTAAAAACAAAAGCACCAAACCAACCTATCTTTTATGATACATGAGATTTGGTCAAATGCTCAACAATGCTTGTGTGTATATATATATATATATATATGAAATAAGTCTTCAAAACAGTAGAATTGTTTCAAGGATTCCTTCCAGGTATGAGCTGGAGTGGTAGTGCCACCCTCCAGCCTCCTACTCAGAGCAGCCTGCACGAGGGACTGAAGCCACTGAAGACAGCCCTTGCCAGTCTGAGCAAAAAGCAGCCACTCATTCCTGAACAGCTGTTCTTCCGAGGATGCTGTCGTCATTATTCAATCCAAGTTTGTTAACTTTGGCTCTAAACCATTCCCTGCTCGTAGCGGGACAAATCTCAGCACAAGATGACTTAGCCACCACCTCAGCTGCACAGCATTTCATCAGGGAACATTCACCTCTCTGCTCGACTCAGCAGCAGTAACTCCAGTAATGCATGCCAGAGTCAGCACTAATTATTGTTGGAAGTGTTTTAGCAGTCTTGATGTGCAAGTATCCAAACAAAAGACAGAAAGGCTGCAAACACACATGCACATGCTCAGAAGGGAGAGGTAGGAATATTCTCTAGTGGGGAACTTTGGCCTGTGCAACAAGATAGATTTCTGCCCTCGGCAGGATCACACTCACTTACAGTAACACCCATGGAAGGCAGCCACAGAAACACAAGGATTAATTACTATTCTTTCACATAACAATATTCCTTTTGGAAAACTCATCTCAGTATTGCAAAACACTAGGAGAGGGGGGCTTTTGTCTACTTCAAACACTGCTCAGGATGAACTTGCTTTCTGCAAGGACCCTTATCACAGTTCCTGAAGTCTGGCAGTGAGAACACATATCTCTTGTCAGAGGACAGACATAATTCTCTCTGCCGCACCCCCCTGCCTTTTTTTTTTTTTTCCCCTTACTCCTCCTTCACCCATGGTATGACAGAAACTGGCCCCCACACACAAAGTTACATCCACAGTTACAAAGAGAAAAGCCATTAAGCTGGTATTAGCTATCAAAGAAAGTCACTTCCCTCCTCCAAGAAAGATGCATGGTACTGAGTGACAAAGAACAAAATTCCACCTTCCATCAGCCATCATTTCATTGGTTTTATCCCAGTTTAATAGATTATTTATCAGATTTCTGTGAGACAGTTACCTCTAACACAAGGGGAAAAAAAATAAAATCACACCAACATATACACACAAAACAAGATACACAAAATAGAGCTAAATTTATATACAGGTTATTAGCAGCTAGACTCTTAACTTCATTTAGTACATGGCTTTACTTACTACAGTTTTAGGCACAGAGAAGAATTTACCAGTAGGATATTTGCTATAATGAAGGGCCACAATGAATACCTCATTCCAAGTCCTCACTGGGCCAAAATCTGTTTACCTAATGAAAAAATCTTAACTCTCACTTCCCACCAGCTGAGGACACAGCCCAGCACAAAGTATGAAAGAACATGATCCAGCTAATGCAGCATACTGCAGCTTTATACTTCAGATATTAAACATCTAATTTATGTGGGTTTTTTTAAATAGGGTTATATTACAGATTTATTGAACAGGACTGCATTTCAATGAAACAATTAGTGTCAGGGTTTTGGTTTGCCCCCCCCCCCCCGTTTGCCTAGCATGGACTTTCAGCTATAAACCACTCAAAGAGCTAGAAAGAAGCTATTAGATGTGAAGATTGTGTTGTATGCACTTCACATTTATAACAAAGAATTTACTTTAAAAGGATTTAAAAGCACAAAGGTCGTGAAACATTTATATTTACTTAGCAGGTTACATTGATAAGTTATGATGCATCATGCACATGTAGGACTCCGTTCCAGGCTGCACTGAACCAGGTGCTTGAAAGTATTTTCTGTCTTTCTGATTTAGGACTACAGACTCAGAGCCCAGCAAAACAAGTACGTGCTTTACTTTCAGCGTACAGGAAGCCTTTTTTGTTTCAGCAGCACTTCTCACATTTGATTATGCATGTGTAAGTGCTTTGCCAGACTGAGGAATGGCCACATATTTTAATTACCGATTGCTTATGTATAGTAACCCTGTCACACTGAGGAACATGATCACTTACCCAGTGAAAAGGCTGAAAGAAATACTACATAACAGAACCAGCCAGATACCATAACAACACAATTAAAAATTTAAGCAGCAAGCAGATAATTAAAAAAAACAAAAAACAAAAACCACTTTAACTTATGAGGCAGGTTGAAAATGACGCAAAGATTTTTCCTTCACGACAGCTTCACTTAAAAGTACAGCTCAGCAAGTCTGAAATACTTTTATCACAAGGACTACAGACTTGTTTATCACAGTTACATCAGAGCTTCTCACTGAAGGGTGTGCCAGTTTCTACAATAGCTGCTCCCCTCCTCTTCTCCAAGGTTATTACTTAGCTACTCGGGGAAAAAGAGGGAGTTGCTTGAGACTTTAGAAAGTGCAGAGAGTGAGTTTTTCCCTTTAGAAAAAACCAAAACACTGAGAACTCTTAAACATGCAGGAATAACAAGAAATTTATAGGGTCCAGAGTTTGGCATTTGATTTTAAAATGGCTATTTTTGATGTTTTCATGTGTACAAAAAGGGAAGTGAGTTTTAATGTAAAAGAGCAGCTTTGCCATAAAAAAATCATACCACCACAAAAATATATTTTGGGACCATCTTTAAAAGCATGTCTGTTGAACAAAGGCAAAATAATGCCAACTCAGACCAGTCAGCAGCTCCATGCTCTTACATACAGCTCTCTCCTGTAACTCCACTTAGCCTGCAAGAATTTTGGCTGTAACTTGTTATGCATTGGCAGGGCATAATCAAATAAGGCTGTGAACAGAGGATCATTGGGGCTGTGATACTACAGGCTTTTTAGAAGTAACAGAACGCACAACTGTTCAATGTAGTACAGCTATTGTTCAAAAAAAACCAGTTTTTTCATGGGAACCCCAATGTAAGAGGTAAGACTTTTAACATTAGGTTCTCTCATTTGGTACAAAATTAACTTGTTCTTATGGCTTCCCTGCTATAAGATCATCAGTGGTACAGAACAGTTGGGGTCACAGATTGTCAGGAGACTCTTTGGCTGTCAGTGAGAAAACCGGTGCGTGGTGCATATCCTTGAGGCTTATCTGCTGTCTTTCACTGGACGCTTAGGTTGCTAGAGTGTGACCAAACAGCAGGTGGCTGGGAAGAAAGGCAAGACCTCAAGCAAAGCAGCAGAGTGATGCAGTCACCCACTCAAAGCTTGGGCTGCTTTGTCAAGAAGGTCAAAACAGAAACCCCTTCTGTACAGTCTCGAGTCAAGTGGGCACAGAGTGAGGAAGGCGACTCTGCCCCGGTAGGAAACAAAGCCAAGCCAGATAACACAGACAACAAGAAGTCATGGAGGTGTGTCACACTGGTCAGAAATTTCAGTTTTGACATTTTCTTGAGCTCCCATGAACAGACATAGACATGTGGGCAAGACAAATGGAGGGAACTCTCTGTTTTGGCTTCAGAAATAGCACAAAGAAGATTTACTGTTCGGTTTGCTACGTACAACAATACTGCACTGTACACTTCATTAACAAGATGCTGTCTCATAGTCCAGCATTACTTAAATAAAATTCCTCTTAGTCACAAAGAGGAACAGCTGAGTTTCTCTGTAGGAAGGACAGCTGAAACCCGCTGCTGTAAGTGACCATACATGGTGCCAGTCCTTCTAGGATAAACACGAGCAGTCATTCTGCAGTGTCTAGTACCTCCTTACTTGCCTGAAGCAGAGAAAGTCTCCTTTCTTCTTCCGATCTGTTTGATCCTAATCCTGTTGGGACTATCCTAGCACAAAGCCAACAAAGCCATGATACGACTTCCCCGCTGTTGCCACAACATTCCCGTCCGAATTACACATTCTCTTTCAGTAGTCCCAGTTTCCGAAGTGCCTCTCTCCTAGCTTCTTCTGTTGAGCCGCGGCCAGAAAACTTTACCGTTATCCCTTGCGATCGAAATCCTGAAGGTCTAGGCAGTGAACCCGATCTTCTCCTCATATCCAGGTTTAGACTAGGTTGTTTATAATCATTAAAACTTTTTGCTGTGTCCTCCTGTGCATTGCTGACCTTCTTAGCAGCAAGAGCTATGTCTGGCTTGATTGTTACAGTTTTGCCCATAGGAAGGAAAGGGCTAGGCTCGCTTTTTAAAATCTCATGGATGTTTTGATATCCATTGGGAACAGCATCTGCCTGTTTCGGCTGCACATTAAGCTGCTGAGTGCTTGCAGCATGGTCCACTTGGTCCTCAGCTGGCTTTTCCTTAACTAGGCCAAGTTTTGTCAGGGCCTCATACCGTGTTTGCTCAGAGGAGAGATCCCTTAAGGAAGAACTTCTGTTACGTGACAAGAAATCATTTTTCTGCAGTTTCTCCTCCAGTTCAGCTGCCAGAACAGCTCCTCCATTGATGTTGGCCAGCACCTGAGCTCTCCGCTCCTGGACATTAACCGCTGCTTTTGAAATAGTCTCACTGAATTCTTTGCCACTGACATTTGTTATGTTGATGTTGCTCGGGAACCGGTGCAGTTTGGGTGCAGGTGCAGGAGGGTGCTTTGGAGCCACAGAATAATCACCGTTGGTTACTGGGCTTTTCTTCCTGTCCAAATTCCCTTCCTTAAGGGCACTGGGGAAGCGCACCCTGCTTTCTACCTGCTGCTCAGACATCTTCTGGGCCACGATGAGCGGAGTGGGGATAGAACGAAGCAGTTTTGGATGCTGCACAGGGGGAGGGGGCAGAGGGGGAAGAGGAAGCATCTCTGACATCAATGGTGGTGGTACAGGGGGATGTGGGGGATGGTCAGCAGGTACAGTTGGCTTAGGGCTCTCAGCTCTCCAGGCAGCATCCAACGCTTGAAAGACAAAGTGGCAATAATGTCAGTAAGTCTTCACACAGAGTAGAATACAAGGCTTTCTTTCACCTATCCTTAGCAAGCATCCGTACCCTCCTCTCCCAGCCTTTCAAACTCAAACTCAGCCCACACTGCCAGAAGAAACTGTAACTGAACTCCTAGCAATGGCATCTTGTAAGCGACACTATGCTTCAAATCCCCATATTTACAATGCATTCACTAAAAGCCCCCTTCCTGCTATTCATTCACAGTCTGCATGTTAGCTCCGCTGTGTTTCAATGGCTGCTTTTTCTGTAAGACTTTTGCAGTTATTTTTTATTATAACAGCCAGGAGAGGACACATTACATCCCACTGTATGTGCTAGCTGATAAATCCATTCTCCAAGAACGGAGAGAGCAAACTCTACAGGGTGAAGAAAATACTATCAATAAGTTTGTAACAAAATGGTGTATCAAGTGCCTCTCAGCACTACAAACAATCTGCTATCTTAAAACTCTTAGCAACAGTATTAAGAGGTCTTTGAGAGAGGCAGAGTGTGAATACGTTGATGAACACTCATCTGCCTTGCTGCCATCACTCTGCATAATACTCAGTTCTGTTACAACTCTGTCACCAGGTAGGGGACAGAGAAGAGTCCAACAGCATCATATGCATGGACTCCATGAGAAAAAAGCCCAACAAAGAGTTGCAATAACAGCAATAATTCCAGAAATCCCAAATCAAATTGAAATCATGGTCCTTAGAGCTCCTGATGCATAACAGATTCATCTTGAGGTAGTGAGGAAGCTACAGACTTTCTTCAGCTGTTTCTAATGAGAACTAGAATGTCAGGGCTAGATCAAAGGGAAAAACCACACTTTCAGGAAATACTACTACCTGGTTCCGTATCTTTGCTAGGAGGGCCTTCATGGTCACTACTCTCAGGTGCAGACTGTACTAAGTCGATGATATCTTCAGCCTCTGAATGACTGGACACATTTTCTTCTGTTGACCTTAGAGACTGACAGTGGATGCCACTGTCATGTAGGACCGGCTCCTCCAAGTCATCTTCTAAGGCATCTATAGTTTCCTCAAAGAACATAAGAACATCCTGCTCTTCATGAGTTAAGTATTTCAGACTCTCATCATCCTATGGGGAAAGAGAAAAAAGCCAGAAAGATTAACTCCTACGGACAAGTACAGGTTAAGTACACTGAGAGCAAACACAGCACCCCTTTTCAAAGGCAGAAAGAGGCAGGATGAAACAGGCAGCAGTCACATCAGAGGCATCTCCTGCTTGATGTTTCATCCCTTCCTAAAGGAGCATTCAGCCACTACAATGCAAGAGGAAAAAAAACAAAGCCAGGAGTTTACAGGGCATTAATTATGACTTAAGGACAGCAACTGGTATTTTGTCCTTTAAAGTACCCAACTCAAATGGATATTTTTTTGCCGAACGACAGCTGGACAAGACAAATTGCTAAAAGATCATAAATAAAAAAAGGCAACACCCTCTGCACACACCCCTGTGCCTTTACAAGGGTTAAGATCACTTCTTTGGGCTCCAGACTGGGGTAAGCTGTTTCAATTGCTGTGTCAGGTTCAGGGACAAGACTCAGGGAGCAGCATGGGAAGGAAGGGGTGCATTCCAGACAGTCCAACAAATGCATCGATTCTCTTTTTGCTCTACACCAAAGTGAGACTTGGCTTCTAGAGGCAGAGCTAGAGCTGAAATTTGGCTCTACCACTGCAATCTCCAAGTTATCTGAAGTTGCGTGATAGATTACAAAGAATTAATAATAAGGAGGGAAAAGGTTTCTAAAGATTTTACCTTTGAGTTACAGAAAGGAAAATTTAGAGTAAATATGAAGATATGTTCCCTAGCAGCAAAGTTTCTTGGGGTATTTTCTCCAGCGGGAACAATCCTCTAGACTACAGAAGTGATAAATAATCACTTGGATTATCCAGTTCTCACTTTCTGAGTCACTGCTCTTGATTAACACTGTATCACTATGAGAAGCTAGGCTAGGCAGCAATGCACAAACTCTTTCCCCTCCACCTACACCCTAGGAAACACTTACTTTTCCAGAAGCTTGGAGATGACAAAGAACGATTAGGAAAGGCACTACATTAAGACAATGGATACAGGAAAGACATTTCCCAAGAGAGCTGTGTAAATTCTGGAACATAATGAAGTATTGTTGAAAAGTAAGTGAGGTTTTCCCTTTTCTGGATTGAATTTCTCTCCTGCCAGGCATATACTGGAAACTTTGCTGTCAATAACTTAAGAAGGCACCAGCAAAGCAATACAAGACCATTTCCTTTCTCATCTCTGCTTTTCACTTCTCCAAGGACATCTGATCATGCATGCAGGCAAGGTAACAAGGCTACTTCCCAATGGAGGACTGGGGGTATTTAGGTAAACACAAAGGAATGCAGTGCAAATATCCCAGAGGTAGATATGTTCTTGCTAGGGCAGAGCAACTTGCTTCAAACTCTGTGCCTGTTCAGATCATCTTACATTAGATTAGAATAGAAAAAGCTGTGTGCAGCTCTACCAGTTAACTCCTTGCACAAACAAAGCTTTTATCCCTGTCCTCAGCATTAAAAATAAGAACAATGTACCTCTGTAGAAAAGTAATGCCTATAGATTAAAGAACTATAAAGTGCTGCATTGTACCAAGTGGCTCTAAACACTCGAAATATTACAGATGAGAAAATAAGTGATTTAAGGCTCTTAGTTGCCTTCTGTGTGGCCTGTACAACATTTTCCCTGTAAATAAATGAATGACATAAGACCGACACACAGTGTTTCAGCCAGCCACTTTGGGGCAGGTTTTCTGATCTGTGGCTGCAATCACATGAACACAGCATCCTTCAGTCACAGCTGGCACAATTTTCTGTTAAAACAGAAGACTGAAGCCTTGCAGGGAAATACAACATTGGTTTCAACAAGAGGCTCATGCTACAACTGCATTTCTAGAGACTGAGTTTTATTGTCATCAGGGTGAACGTGGTTTGGGGTGTAGATATTTGTAACTTAGTCTTACCATCCACAGTGCGCTGTCAGAAAAAAATAACTTATTCCAGCTTGCAGCAAAACTGCTACAAAAGCTTAAATTTGGATGCCATTTGCAATTGCCTATTTAAAGGACAAATTTCAAAGGCTGACGTATTCCACAGCTTGCGCACACCACATGGCAGAGCTCAGTTTTCAAAGGCCAAGGAAAGTTTTACGGCTGCACTTGAGAAGTGAGAGACAGACAAGCCTTTTTTTTCCCCCTCCTTCGTGGATGTTGCAATCTCCTTCCTTCCCCACCCAAATACTCATACAGCTGCTATGTCTAGTAGGCAAGAGAATGACAGGAAAGGAGCTGTTGTTAGGTAGGCCCTAGTTGGAGCTGAACAGGGACTCCAAGAAGCCTTTGCTGTGGGTGAGCTCATTGCAAGAGCCAGACTTCCACAAGCAAAGGAAAAGAAGGGGTTGTGTTTAAGAATTTCATAGTGGCAGCAGATCCAGAATACAGTACAGTACAGAAATGACTGCAACACACTGTTCATTTAAAAGACCTGCTCCCACGTGAGCTCAACACATTTGATCAAGAGCTGTACAAAACAACAGGTGAATTGAAGCAAAGACCTTCAGAAGCCCTTCCTTCTGTTTCCGTGCTATAAGACTGAGCACTTTTCGATGCCAGTTGGGATTTGCAGAAGGACTGGTCAGCAGAGCTATGCCAGATTTACCACCCCTCACAGATCTTGCTGGAATGAGCACTTTCCCTTTAGATTAATGATCTGAAATGAGTAATCAACCCTTTGCAAATACATTTGTAGTAAGTGTCATACCTAGATGTGAATGGCCAACCTCGTCTCAGTTAGCACTTCAGTCTCTTTCCTCATGCAGTTTTCCTTCAAGATGACCAATATCACATCTCCTCAGCCAAAAAGACAGACAGCAGTTCTGGAGAATGGGCAGCGTTATGGCAGGTCACCGTACTGAGATGTAAGGCACCCAGCCTGACTAGAAACTTCCTCAGGCAGGGCATGTTTCAGTTTACAAGACAAGGAAATCATCCAATTTTAGACACACAAGCACAGTGAAAACAAACCTACTCAATTTGGTCAAACCAAAGGAGTTTGGAGATGTAAAGCAAGCAGTGACTTGCTTTACCACTGGTCTGAGAACAGTACGGTATTATAAAATGCCCACTTGTATTACTAACAATATAGTAAAGCTTTTTTTTTTTAATAGGAATTTTGTCATAAGTTAACTGGTGCCAGTTTTAACTAAGGTTACCAAGTCCATTTGCAAATAGTGCATTTTTGACATATTCCGAGTACTGGAACAGTTCGTATTCTTTCTGGGCTGGTTTTCTAGGCATCTTTTTCTCCTTGAAGAAACTGGGTTTTCAACAGTCAAAGCAGTCTTTTCAGCTACTGAAGTTATTTACCTCATACATTCCACCAGCTCCCTACTCTTAATACACAAACACACTTCCCGAAATTAGATCGATCTCACATATACCTAGCACTACCGACTTTAAAGCTACTGTCAAAAGACAGCTTAAATTTAAAATTTGAAAATAGTGCCTTAGCTGAGGATTAAAAAGACTGCTTGGACAGAAGAAATTTGGGACACAAACAGCTGAAATAGCTGAATATGCTCAGCTGGCATTAATATTTTAGATCTCTGTGCAGCCAAACGTTTCCTGCTTCCGCCAAACAGGAAAGAGTCTGTTATGACAGTGTTAGGTATAAAAAAGGAAAAATTAAGCAAGGAAAACAAAAAAAAAAAAAAAAAGGGAAAAGACCAGAATAGAATCTGTTTCATAGAAAAGATCCCTTTCCTACCTGTCCAAAACAGTAACCTAATATCTATCAGAGGCCCACAATTTTTCACATGCATCTGAAGAAATTCTTAAAGTCACACCCAGGCCTAGAATCTTAAGACCAGTACAGCTTTGACAGAAACAGAACAGCAGGGGAAATAACAGGACATCTGTAGCAGTCAAAAATAAATAAAAAAATAATTCCTTGTGAAAACTGCTAGAGAACCAAATTTCAATTAGCAAAATACCAGAACACCAGATTAAACTCATTAATGATAAATCACTTGACAGTGCCAAAGAATTAATAGGCATAGTTCCATAGTAGAGAAATGACTGGATGCTTCTCAAAAAAACATGAAGGGAGCAAACGATCCTAATATGTAGTAGAAAGAGACCAGTATAACAGCACTTATGCCTTAGCCTGTTAATAACAGAGCAAACAGTCCTACTTGTAAGGAGTGAAAGCTCTACATGCAGGAACAGTATCAGGAACAGGTACAAAAGCTTCAGCACAGAAGAAAAAGGCAAGTACCTCTGATTATATTTACAGGAAAGGGAAACAGAATGGGTCATACCACTGCATTGCCTAAGTTGGAAGCAAGAGATAAGAACAGGTCAGACCATGAACTACCGCACAGGATCAGACCAAAAAGTCCATTTAGCTCAGTAGCCCGCCTTCAGCCACCAAGAATGCACAGGACAGGGGAATGTGGCTGGGGGGAGGAGTATTCCTGTATATTGGATAGGTTTATATTTTTCTTCCCTGCGTCCTTCCAGTTTCCAGCAACACATTATTTAAGGACTTCCCAGTTGCATCCGTATCTGTGTACTTAATAGCCCTTAATAAGCTTTCTAGCATGAATTTTTCTTATTGTTTTAGTCCACTTAAATGGCTGGCATTCACAGCATTCTGTAGCAATGAGTTCCATAGTTTAATTGTGTGCTGCGTCAAAGAGTACTTCCTTTACAACCCACTATCTGATGATTTTGATAATACCATTTCATTTGCTGAAGACTATAATATTGAATGTTATTTTTTTCAGTTTGTTAACATAATTGTACCTGTGTGCTTCATAATAGTTAGCAAAGCATATAATCAATAGGTCATAAGTGAGGAAACAAAAAATACACTAGATTAACTGAAGTAAAACTGATTAAATTACTCCTAACCTAATTTTCAAAAAAGCAAGATAGAGCAATGCAAGATCTACTTAAACTCTGAAGACATCACCTTGGTTATCAAAGTTCGGCTGATAAGCTTAGAGTTTTCTTCCCTTTAATGTTTATGCTAGAACGACATTGAGAAAAATTGGGAGACATTTCAGGCAAAAGCCACTAAGCACTGTCTATAAAAATCAAGTAATTTCACACGAATCACATTTCTCATGAAAGCATTACTGACTTGGCCAATAGGTATAAGCACAAGATGTCATATACCTTGATTTGAAGGCTTCATGACATGCCCCCCCTGCCACCCCCCCCCCCCCTCCCCCCCAAATACACTCATGGATGAATAAGGAAACTATGCCTAGATGCAGTACTACAAGGTACCTGTGTAACTGGGGGGCAGGGGAGAGTTGTTTTTGGGAAGTAGCACGATTTATTGCAAATTGTATAATGCAAGAAATCCTGAACAGATTTATCTCTACACTTCTGAACTTGATACTTCACTGACAACAGTAGAAAATTAATTTAGTATTTGAAAATCCCCTTATGCTGGAAGATGTTGCTGCAAGAACTAAGGCAGAAGATACCTTCATGAGCTATATTAAGTGTGCCAGTAGTCTGTAACATGAAATTCAGTTGAAAAACACATTAGAATGATGAAAAATGTTTAAGTAGCAATACTAGACAGAAAGAACTGCAGGTCAGTTTAAGTGCTGTAAAGAGGAAAGAGCGCTGTTCAGGTATGCAAATGTCATTCTGGGATATATTAACCAGGGTGATGAAATAACAGCACTCCTCATTTGGAACACAGGGTTCCAGTTCAATCGCTAAACTTCGGAAAGGATACAGCCAAGCCAGATAGGGTCCAGAACAAAGCAAGGAGTGCTGAGGGTTTAGCTGCACAGGAAGGCTGGAAGAATGGAGCATGTTATGTTTTAAAACAGAGAAGGAGGAATGGGTGGTAGGCAGACACAGCCCTGTATGTATTTATATATATTAAAAGTTGACCACCTATATCATTACAAATAATTTTCTATACGTGCACTAAAGGTGAGACAAGTGGAAAGTGGCTTTCATTTTACAAGAATTTTAATCCAAGTATTCCTTGAAAAGCGGTGGAGTACAAAGAAACCACTTTGGAGGTTCAGGAATGGCTATCAGTGAGGGTTGAAGAGCAGAGCTGCCCACCTGCTGGAATAACATTTATCTACCTGATTGATGCTTCTTTGAAGCAGAACGATGCAGTTTGTGCACAGCGCATAAATTGTCTTCAGTATCTAAATTCTCACTAGCATATTCTACAGCAAGGCCATTCCTTGCTACGAGCCACGCTCTTTACCCTAGCTCTATACCCATGGCCCAAAGCACACAGTCTTCCAGCACCTCTTCCTCTCTACTTCTTGCCCTGCTGCTAGGAACAGTAACTCTTATTTTTCCAAGGCATACTGCTTCCAAGTCATACCAATATCAATTTAAAGTGGATGAAGCACAGCATAGCTCTTCTCTCCATACCATGTAAGGAATGGCTTCTGCCTGCCCAAAGACAGTTGTATCCATTGAAAGTATCAGTCAAGAATTCTTCTCATTTTTTGAGTATTTTTATTTAGCAAAGTAGTTGGACATGGAAAAAGACCTTATTTTACAGCAAAGCCTATAAAGTATCAGTATCAAGGGGAAAAAAACCACATTTTTATGAAAAGAATCTCGCAGGACTTTCCCTTGAATGCACCCAAAGTGCAGTTCAGCATCACAAGACTCTGCACACTCAAATTGTGAGGAAAAAAAGGTGGCAGTGGGCTAACAGACACAGAATCTGTCCTTTTCCACTAACTCCTAAAACTACACTGGAATCCTAGGACATCTGCAGAGAGCCTGGGGCAAATATAGTTATGTGGTACACTTAAAGAGCCAGGTCTGTTGCATTTGGATTATCTGTACTGATCCCAAAAGGACAAAGGTCATAGCAACTAACTTTTAGGCTCCAAGAGGCATCATAACCACAAAATAACGAAGTCAGGGCTGAGTTAAATGACTAAGTGTGCAAAATAAGATACTGAGGCAGTTCAGACTACTGACAAGATACTTGCTCTCCTTGTCTATGTAACCAATGTTCAAGATGTCACCTGTATTATACAAGGTGTCTGGTAGTGACAAGCTGTTTTCAGTGACTGTCTTGTTAGAGCCACAGAGGAAGCTACTTGGCGGAAGTAACAAATGGAATGAGACTGACATCTTTTCAGATTCATCGCCATCTTCCAGTTTAAACCACTTTATTAGTGACCAAAAGCAATAGTCACTTGGCCAAATTCTGGAGGTCATCACTGCCCCAAAAAGACTGGTGATGAACCGTGGCAAAAATAAAACAAATTAAAACAACGCCCACAGCACAATCTGTTGAGATTAACAAGAACTCACTATCCCTCAAACCTATCATTCAGTAAGATAGGTTGAAATACAGAAGGTATAGCACTGACGTCGTGTCAACAGATCCAAGGCACTGACACAGCTTATTACTAGCACAGTTCCAAGTAGCACAGTTCACTTTAGGCACAACCAGCACCTTTTAGTGTGATTTCACAGGTGATACTAGTGTTCTAGCATGTTGTTCACACCTAGAAACTAAAGCAGTTACTCATGGCTGAGAATAGATACACAGTACAATTACCAAGGTGAAGCACTGAAAGAGGATTTGCTTTAAGATGTCAGTCTGTGCTTGTTCCGTCAACGGAGGAAGACAAATTGCTTCAAAAAAAGTGAAGACCTAGTTTTATCTCCAAATTAAGTGTCCTTAAATTGCTGCAACTGTATTTCACTGCAAGTTAATTCTTATACCACATGTCAGAGTCATTCAAGAATGAGTTTTGGAAGTCAGAACTGTGAAGCAGAACAGAGTGGTTTTGTTTACCCTCCCCCCTTGGACAGTGCAACAGATTCCATGTACGGAGAAGGTACACTTACCTCATGCTTTTACCAAGCATATGCATGGATACCACCTTCATTAAAAAGAAACCAGAATATTGTGCAAATTCATGTCCTCATCTGTAAGAGCTTTTACGGTTATGAAAGGTGGTGTGAGATGAAGATACCAATACCAAAGCAAATGTTCTTTCCATCTAAATGTAGGCTCTTGTGCTTGTCTTCAGCTGCTGTGATAGATGTTCAGGTCTGGATTTATGCTGCCAAATCTATCATTTATATGGAAAATTCTACTACAATCAAGACAGGACATCAGCACCTTGCTTTCCATTTGAAAAAATAAATTTGGTTTTAAGGATTGCGATTGTCAAACAATAACTAAAAGCACCTTTGCGTAGGTAAGAAGGTGAGAAATCTTGCAAAATTAAACTTAACTGATGACAGCCAACTGGTAAGGATCACACACAGAATTTTAAGACGTTTTTGCCTTATGGCAATTCATGTCCATCTCCTAGCCATTCCTAAACCAACAACCAGTTCCACAGCAAGTAATGCCAGCGCTGACACAGAGTATGCATGAACAGCCAACAGTCAGCCAAACCAGCTCTAAGCAGTCAGCATAGGCTAGTCCAAATGTTTGTCTATTATCACATACCTAGGTTTTTCTGAATTCCACAAATGCAATACAAAGGTTATATTTAGTGACTAATGTAATTTGACACCAAGAAGCTTAAAAGCCTCTTTTTTGTAATCAAGTAGGAAGAAATCTGCAGCAGTACTGGCCTGTCATAAAAAGTACTGCTACACTTCTTTCCTTGGCAAGGCAATAAAAAAAAAAATTAAAGTCAACCCTGACCTTTCTTGCTGTGTCTCTAGGTGAACAGACCCAGAAAGGCGATATATGAGAAGGCAGGTAAGTCTGTAGTTGCTCCGTTTCAGGGCTGTGAAGGGAAGGTACAGTGTTCCTGAGAGTCTGCCCCATACTTTCTCAGAATTAGTTTAATTAGAAATTTTCTACACAGAATTAGCTATCCCCTCCTATTCAGAAGATGCAGAAGCTTTAAGGGTCTAATGAACTTTGTAACAAAACTAATGAAGCAAGAAGTTAGGGTCTCTAGGAGCATATTCCAGCAACTAGCTTTTCCTCTTATAGATCTCCTGATCTGCTTAGTGGACTATAAAAATCACTCTTTTAGTACAAAATTATACACAAGGATATAGAAAAATAAATATTTGAAGAATCCTGCTGCTCTTTACCCTGAAGATTTCTAAAGCCTGTTCCAGTCAAGGCTGAACAGACAGAAGGCATCAGCCTGTGGAATTACACTTTTTTCCTCACACCAGATCACAAAAAGGAAAGACCTAAGCAGCACTAAAGCCTTGACTACTATTTACTTAAATCACAATTGGCAAGATTTCCTTCATGTTCAGTTCAACAGAGACTCCTTCTCAAACTCAGAAACCAAAATTATGCCTTTATTGAAAAGCATTTTAATTCCCCAACCTGTTATTCTACACATACTAGTTGTCAGCCTTATCAGACATGCCACCTACTATATTGCTGGAAGAACAGTCATGGAAGGGGATTTATGGCACCAGAATTAAAGGCATTTCACTTCCCTCATGCACAAACTCAAACAAGACAAACTAAAGGCTTCAGAAACTTCTTTTGTTGATGCGCAGGTCTGATGGGAATTGCCTAAACCTGCAGCTAGCTTTTACTTCATCTAGAGATTATTGCATTACAGAGTAGAAAGAGATTCCACTTCTAGCTGATGCATCATCATATTGGTTATCACATGGTAAGATCTAGTTAGACTAAAGGAATCTGTCATTCTGACACAGCAGACTCAGGATGAGACAGTAGAAACATACCGATTTATACATAGCCTCATTATTCAACACTGATTTTTTTTTTTTCTTCAAATGACTACTTTCATGCCTGCTACTGCAGCTAAGAATAAAACCCATGGAAACGTAATTGGCAACTAGTTGATAACTGGGAAAACTGCAGAGTAATGCGTAGAATTAACTTGTATTTCTGCATGAAATTAAGTTGTAAATCTTTAACAAAGTCCAGCTCCCACTGCCATTCTCTAAGATCCAACCAATCTTCATATAATAAACAACATACTCCAAATACCCGAGTCCAAATGGTGTACTTGGCTATGCTCTTGACCTCTTCCACCCTGACTCTTCACAACTTTTTTCCATCACAGATCAGAAAAGTTAAGGGACTAAATTTAGTAGTACTTGTTTCATGTTTTACCTAGCCACACAAGTTGAAGGATACAGCATAATATTCACAATTGCATTTTCATTAGAAACAGCCAAGAAGGAGCATAGTTACAATTACCTCCTGTTGCCAAAAAGCTCAAGATGTATCACAAAACCATTGCGCATTTCTGTGGTATATAGACAAATACAGGTATCAACTTGCCAACTTATTTCTGCCACTTATTCTTTCACAGAAAACTACTTCACTAAAAAGGAAGCTAGTAGGGAGGGCAAAGGGAAAGATACAGAATTCTATGTTTAAGGCAAAGCAGAGATTTAGATTTTCATTTAGGGAAAGCATGTTTACTGTAGTGTTCTTTCTTCAATTAAAAATGGATGCTTTTCAAATGGTTGTGATAAGAAAACCATGCATGGAACCATATCTGCTTTCTAGGCTTAGCCTGCCACAGTACAAACAGTACTGTTGAGTTCATTGCCTGAATCATCCTGCTAATTGGAAAAATGCAGAAGTGCATCCTACTCCCTCAATTACTCACATACTATTTAAATGGCCACACACTCATATTCACTAACGCAAAGACAGCTTTGTTTATGGTGACGTATTTGTTACTCACCTAATTATATGAAGGTGGAATAAGCCAAGACCTTCATTCAGTAGTGTCAACAAACAGCTTAAGCAAGAAACAGCATATAGAACTAACACCCTAAGTTCCTTTACGAGCTACTTAAAGCAAGGGCAGAGATGCACCCCAAACTGTGCACCACGTGTAGGTGGGTTGCACCAAGTAGCCAGCATAATGCATGCTCCATTCCTCCCAGAGACCTGGGAATGGTGGTATGTCAAGAGAGAAGCACTCTCCAAGCTCTCAGAGCTAGAATAACAAGCTGTTGTACCAAGTCAGAGCAGTTATTTCTAGCCTTTCAGTTTGTTAGCAACTCATAGACTACAAGCAACCATTTAGGACTAGAAATGACAAAAATCAGCACTTAAAATAAATCCTGGGATGTGAACAGAGCTACTGATGTAATTTGTATTACTAAACATAAGGTTCTTTAAACACTTACCAAGGCAAGATTCCTGCACCTAGCTTGGCTGCCATGATTTTCCACACCGCCACCCCTCTCCATGCTCCCATGTGCATGCTTTGGAGAGATTTCAGCTGCCATTTCAGGAGAATCTGAGAGGAGATTTCTAGGCATCACACTCTTATTGATCCCGACACTGCGTAGAATGCCATCAGTGTATTATGTAGGGCTGCCAGCCTTACTCATTTCTGAAAACAAGAACAATGTGTTACATTTAAATCTGGTTTTAAAATACTTGAAAAGGAGTAAAAAATAAATACTAAAAACGTATCCCTCTTGATAAAGGCCATATCTTTATGCTCTGGAACGTGTCTACTACCTATGGGTACCTTTAAAAAAAAAATAATTGGTCTTATTCTAAAAGCTGACTTTAAAATTCCAACATAGCAAGGTTCTATACCCCATCTCATGTGCTTCCAAACCAAATGTCTACAGTTACAAGCATGGACCCTGCATACACACCGGTCCTATAGATTCAATTTGTGTATTCCATTATGACACATCATTAACTGCAATAAAATCCCATCAGCTGAGATATCAACTGACCCAGTTCAAGCATCTTCATCTTTTATTAGCTTTTAGACAAGAATGCCATTTATCAGATCACGGGGGAAACAGAACCCAGTTCTTTTCCCAACACTGCTGCAGTTAATTCCTGTGCCAACCACTCCTGGTGAAAGGTCCACGAACAGAACTTGGTGCCATTTTTGTATCATCACATTACACAGCAAAATTGCTTTTTAAAGCTTACAGAGCTTTTATTTCACTCAGCCATGAAGAACAGTGCTTGTACATTTGGAAGATGCTTAATGGAACAGACACATGCACCAACACTTACTGGAGCAAAAGCCCCCAGTCTTTTAAGCTATCCTAGTGCTCAGTGCTGTAATACCCCTCTGAATTGTTGTCATCTCCCAAAACACTTTGGCAGAACTTCTTCCTTCATTCTCAAAGTATCACAAACAAATGACATCCTCGTGCACTAACTGCACAAACATGGGGTGGGTAAAAAACAGAACCTAACTAATTTATCTCTCCAAGATGTTAAAACATCCTTTGCAACAAGGAATTGCCTTGTTAGAAGTTAATTTTTTCCCCCACCCTGCCTGTGACCAGGAAACAGCAGTGATGCATTCCTCAGAACAGTTTGTTCTGAGGTACCATGTTATATGCAATCAGCTGGAACGGGATACCATTATCTCACACTGTACAAATGAAAGGAGATGGTCCTGCTTCCCAAGTGCTTCTCCCTTTGTTATAGTTCAAGAGGTAACATGAGAAGCAAAGTCAAGTCTGCATTTCCAATTCAATTGGATTACTTCTCCTTCCTCCCTTCCCCTGTCAGGCTGAGAAACCAGAACTCCTGGTAAGCAGATTACTGTTTCATAGCAGTGAGATAGCATCTGCTGGTACTGAGCAACAATTCCATCCTGCTGATCATTTCCTCCCAGGAGAGGGCTATGACATTACCAGAGGTACACACGAAGCTCCTTCACCCATGCCATAGCACCAACTGTGTCCTATGGGAAGGCTCCCACACAGTGTAGCTAGGCTGTGGTCCAGCAAGTCTTGGAAGCACAGTCCACAGAGCACTGGATTGCCACAATAAAATCATCTGATAGACCTAATGTTCATAAGGCAGGCTAACAATTAAGATTTAGCCTTGCTTTTACATAAAGAACATTCTTCCTTTCTTCTATTAATAGCTAGCTATAAATAGATACACTGCATCCTCAGGATAATGGTCCTTAAGTGATGCCACAGAGGTACAAACATGTTCTTGGTCCTGGTTTTCAAAATCACAAGACAGGCAGACATGAGAGCACTGCAGCAGCTGCTGTACCTCTGGTTGCCGCACACCCAGGCTCAACCCCAAAAGCTATGCTGCAAAAAGCTAAACTGGAAAAGAACAGCATCAGTCTACAACACACACTGCAACAGCAGCTCCATCTATAAGAAACCCTGCAGCACTGAACAGCCACACACACAAGAACATATATATCATTTTTAGAAGGCAACATCATCAGCAAAAGTCTTGACTCCTCTGAAATGCTACTCAAAGCACAGACATAGATGTGTAACATTTTTAGGAGGCAAGACTATCAGAGAAAATTTTGAAAACTCAAATTCACCAAAAACACTCACTGATTTCAGATTTCATCCCATGACTTTAAAGTGACATTGGGACTGAAGAGTATTTTTCTAAGGAGGGACCAGCAAGAGGGGAGTACCACTACTGACATCCAACATAAGGTGAGTATTATTTGTCATCCGCACTTCTAAGCTGCAGCATTAATTTTTATCCAGGTATCCCTGGATATGCCACGTTTGTTCAGTCCCTCAGTGATATATTATAGACAACTACTAGATTTCTGGAATTATACTCAAAGCTGTTTGTAAACATTTTATAGATTACATTACGAGGGGTTATAGCTCCAGATTACAACAGCCATCATAGACAAGACCCACATTTAAAGACTAAACAAATAAAGATATTAATCCAAGTTACCAAGAAACCAATCAATAGGCCAAAACTTTGAGGGAGAAGAAAATATTTAAGAGTACTGCTCTGCTTTCTCTGACAGCAAAACCTTAGCACAGCTAGGTCTAAACTTCATAATAGGCTATCCACATCCAGGACAGCAGGAACACCCAGAGTCAGTAGTAATAAACATTAAAGCCACAAGTTCAAAATAACAACAAATAACTCTGCTTCCAGCAAGCTCCTGGGGCTCATTTTGGAGCTCAAGTTCAGATGTTTCACAAAGCTCCCAAACAATGAATAAAGGCACTGACTGCAACTGGTTAAGAGACCTATGCACACAGGATGAAGTAGCAAGCATTACGGTACTGGTTCTGCTTGTGTTGTAAGCTGTGACTCCTTTGGAGGTTTTACTCATTTCAGAAAAGCTCAGGAGCTGTGTGATAGCTTGTGAGCCTGCAGAAAGGCAGCAAGGAGAAAATCTTGTTTCCTTCTATCTTTTACACCATCTTCAACACTTCAAGGGTATGTGTTACCAAGATCATAACCCATTCATATACATTGTTTCCTCTCCCCTTCTGTGGTTTTTTTTATGTAGGGGTTTCTCCCTTAAAACATATTTGTACAGTGCCCCGTGCAGCAACAGCTGATGTGAGGTTGCCTAACCCTGCTGGAATGCATAAAGCAAGCTTTACAAATTCCCCTCCTAACCATGGCTAACACAGAAGTCTCTTCACAATTTTTATGCTCTCTCTTTTAAGTGAAGGACTTAATGGATTTAAGACAGAAATAGCCAAGAAACTAATGAATTTCAAGACTACCCCCACTGCCTGTTTCAGTAGAATTGCCTAGGTAACAAGCAAGGGTTCAAAAAAATAAGGTGACTGTCCTGCTGTTCTTGCTCTCTGAGGATAACAGGCAGCTGTTCCTCCTGACCTTCAGAGATGCATTAAATATGAAAGTTGCTCACAACAGGATTTGTTGCTTGGTCTATTCAATGCATTGTAATGGGTTGTTTTTTGTCAGGTTTGTTTTATTTTTTTTTCATGGTTTAAGAGATATGTACCTGTACTATTAGGGATTAATAAAAAAAAGTCAGACCATGATACAAGAGTGCAGAAGTGTGACAGGAACAGTACTATTTTGAGAAAATATTGCAAATATTAAACCAAAAAAGAATTGCAACGGCCCAAAGATGCCATCAGCTGAAATGATCACTTCTCAGTTACACTAGGGCTAGCCTTTATGAGATATTTAAACCAAGTCACATATCATACATGTTTGTCAGAGACCAGTAGTAGGAAATTGAAATATTCAGAAGTTAACACTGAATTTTACTTCCAAAGATTTAATTTTGCTTTGACAGAGGCATATAACTCACAGACTGCATTAAGCTGCCATCAAAGTGAGGTGGAGTCTGTCCTTTCAAGAAGGATATTTTTATAGTTTTGCTGACTAAGATTACTTCTTCACTGAAGTTCAATGTTAGCACTGTTCCTACAGTAGCAGGAGATTTTTTAAAAATTGTTTATTAACAACCCTGTTTGAAGACTAGGTTATCAGACAAAAAAAAAATAAATAAAATCCTACAAAAAATTGAAGACATTTAGAGGCTAAAAGTCAACCACTACATAAGCCAGGAGCTGAAAGTCAGCAGATAGCATCATGCCATTTACTGCACGATATATTTAAAGTAGAGTCAACAATTTTTAGAGAGTTATCATACATTTTTAAAAGGGCACAATGAGTCTCTCCCTCCCTTCAATATACATACAATTTCTAGAACACTCTGCACGAACCATTTCTTAAGTTAGATTTCTAAGCCTGGACTGTACTCTGAGCATCACACATACTTTGCCTGTTCTTGAATAGCTATTTCTTACTGATGAAACTGAAACAGAACTGGCCAGTGAACTTCATGGTTTGTTTAATCTGTTTGCTGTATACAGACACACCAATGTACACTATCAGTTGCCTTGCACTCCACAGCAGTGCTTGAGTCTGGAGAGTTAAGCATCTGGAAAAAACATCTGAAAGCACTCTGAGGTCATCTGAAGTGTTTCAGTGGGATAGGTTTTATAAAAATGATGATATAGGGGCAGCCTTGAGACTTGTATCGCTATTAACCTCTGCCAGTTCGCAGCAGAGGGAAGAGTATGTAAAGCAAGGCACGCAGAGAGTAGGAATTCATTCAGATTCCTGCATGTTGTGGTCAGCCACCAGGCTTTCCAAAACAGGCCAGGGATTTGTGTCTAATAACCTAATGACTTTTTCCTTGTATTATGTACTCCTGCAACATACCTTTAGGCCTGCTGTACACTATCACAGCTAAACAAAACCAACTGGTCCATGACATGTCTTGACTGAGCCATTGCTGTTACAAACTCCTCAAAACTGATCCAGTATGATGGACATATCTCCTCCTTATGAACACAGCTATCAGCAACTGAATTCTTACCTCCTTCAGTATATGAAAGAGTAAATTCTTGAGCTTTAGAGGTAACCCATGCCCTACTCTTGTGATATACAGTAAAAGTCAAGCTTTCTGGTAGAAGAATAGACTAAGTAACAGTACTGCCTACCAAGGACAAACCTCACAGGGAAGCTGACTAACTAAGACTGAGCATGAAAACCCCAGAATCAGACAGTAAATTCATAAGCTGTTCTTATAGAAAGAGTCAAAATAAAACTGAAATAACAATCAACAGTGCTTGACATTTAGGAACAAAGTTAAACCAAAATTGGCCAACACTGTTAAACTCTAACTTTTATTCTCCATATCATAAGTGTAGATGCTTATGATAATAAGCTAATGCATTTTACTATGGTGCACTTTCCTTATCTGCTAATGAAAATTCCTGAGACAATTGTGGTTATTCAACATCCAGCAACCAGGAAATATTCCTGCCTTTATTTAGAGAGGGACTGTCACCATAGTACAGCCAGCCAAATAGAAATGCTGACTATTAAAAAAAAACAACCACCCAAACCCAATAAAACCCCCAGACACACACACACAGAGTCTACAACAGTATGGTCCTCTAAACAAGAGCCACCAGGCCAACAGCATTTTTACAGACACTTCCTGGGACATCAATTCTGATTGAGATTTTCAGAATGGGTGACAAGTAAATTTGAACAATGTTTAGCGAAGTGGGAACTTGGGGTACTCTCACAGAAGCATGACAGACATGCAACTGCAACCAAAGTAACTGAGTGCTAACAACCATGCAAGACTCCCAGAATTCAAGAAAATTTAATGAAACTAACCCCATTATTTTGTTTTAAACTTTCAGATTCCTGGTTTGCACTTGTGACAATTCAAACTTTCCTCTACACACTGGAGAACTACAAAATCCGTTAGTTTTAAAACTAAACACAAAGATTCTCTCAGTCCTCTAAACCTGGAAGCTGAAGCCTCAAGAAGCACACTGAATGTCATTCATACAACTCACGCTAGAATTGGCAAGAGCTGCCAACAGTGAAATAATTAATCCTGTGTACATAAGTTTTTAAAAGAACTAGATGGGCAAGGCACCAATTCAGTAAAACTTAAATCCAGCTGACTTCACTAGGGTATTTCATCACATGCTTAAATGGTTTGGTGAATTGGATCTCAAATTAAACGTAGCAACCACTTGAAAAGAAAGGAAACAATCACAAACCAACATTTTCATCATCTAATAATAATTCAATTGCTACACTGAATTCTCCAAATCACGCTTTGCTCAGAAACAATGCTTAAGGTCACATCTTTGACCATGTTAATCCAAGCCTCAAGATACCAGAAAGAGAAGGTTCAGTACTGTGCCTCATTCTTAACTGGTCTTTCTGGATTTTCAAGAACAGGCTTTTTAGTTTTTTGAGAACCTACATTTTAGAAACTTTGTTACCTACTGAAGGCAACCAAGCAAACACAAGACAAGAGACCTTCTGCGACAGCTTAGATCATCATTACCTCATCATCCTCTCTGCAGTGTTTAGGAAATGCTGCTTTTTTAAAATGGAATACCAATGGAATTACAGTGGAATACCAATACAGGATTTGATGATGCTAAGCACATTGGTCCACCCTCAAGACAGACTTTACTGGGGAAAGAAAAAAACCCACAATTGTGAGGCATATTCTCTCTTACACCCTGCAAGTAAACTCTGTTCCCAGTTCACTACATCAGCCAACAGCTTCAGGTGAACCCCATTACCTAAAGTGAAGGCCAGTGGCAATGGTTCATAGATTAACCAACCAGAGAAAGATCCCTGAAGTGCTCACATTTCGTATGTATTTACAGTACCAGAATCCCTCACTGCCCCAACTAAAAATAGAACTCCAGTCAGTGACAAGTAGTTACTTTTCTTTAGATTAACGTCTTACCCCAGGATAATAAGGCTCTCACTTGAGAAAGCTGAGATTTGTTGACCAGTATCTGCTCAGTGGGAAAACTATATACGATACCCAGGGCTCTCTAGTCCAGGGTTATGTGGGGTTTTAAACACATCCAGGTGACGGCTGGGGCCTCTTCTGAATACAAATGTCCTTATGTAAATTTCAACAAGGAAAGTGTCCAGGTCTTTTAAAGTTACTCTTTTTAAGTCCTCCCTGTTAACATCAGGGTGGTGCTATCTATGACAGCCACCACTTTAGAAACATGAAATGTATACAAATAATTTCAGGCACAGACTCCTCTGTAATTAGTCAACTTCTGTCTTGTTACAGGTGCAGCATCACTCAGGTTTAGGATTTCATTATGTAACTACTGCTACAGCCACAGCAAAGGTGAACCAAATCCTGTTTTACAAAGTATGTAAGACAGCAAGATAATTTTCAGCCCCAGGAGGGCTGTGTCACAGTCTCACAACTGGATCTTAGGTTGTTTTCCTATGTTTCTTTTTGTGACTGCTGTACTGGCATAGGGGGGAGGGCAGAAGACATCTGAAGCACAAAGGAGAGGTGTTTACTTTAAAAAGCAGCTAATTTAATGCACATTTAATTCTTATGTAAGTACATAAAGGTCTGCCTGCCCAAGGCAAACAGAGCTGAAAATAGTACTGGCAAAACAGAGCAGTAATTCTTGCCCTGGACTTGCCTTGGTACAGGGATAATCAATACATACCCAATTGAAAAGAATATCTTTAGGCAGTTAGTTACACTAGAAATTAAAATTCTTTGCTTTTATTTTTCAATAAAAAAAAAAAAAGGAGGGAGGACTTGGTAACAGTATTTGACAAAGCCTGTCTGGCTGGCTCTGAAAGCAACATTCATATGCTCATTTATTTTCATGCTCCAGTATTTCAGAAGGTCGGTCAGCCTGAGACGTGTCAACTGCTCAGGAGTTATGTTGTTCCAGTTACTATACCCAACCAGCAAGCCCCTCTGCCAACATTCTTGGTTAATATTTCTCTCAGAGGCATGCAGAGAAAAAGCAGCTATGACCAACAGGAGAAGACTACTGACAAAATAGAGAAATGTACTATAGAATCTCCCTCTTCCTTTCCAATGCCAGGTATTACTTGTAATTCCAGTCATAACACTTCATTTCAGCTATTCACTCTCCATTGTAAAAAATGCCAACAAATCCTTGATAAGAGACACAGCTGGAAAAAAAAATCATTCCATTTTTGAGAAATAATCTTCATTTCTTTGAGACCTGAGTGAGCTTGAGGACACACACATGTACACCCCTTTGCTGTTTACACTCCAGCTTCCCCCTTGTACAGCAGTAATTACTGCAAAGGAAGGAGAAAAGCCACAATCATTACTTTTTACAGTAGCACCTGTACAAGGAAATCCATCTGCAGTGCTGCATTAGCCAAAGAGTCTTAAAATAATATCTTTTTATTAGCCTAAGACAGAAATTGCAAAAGCTTTTAAAACTAAGACTTGTGCTTTAGGGTTTGGAAAGAAGTCTTTCCTTCTGTGCCCTTCATAAAAGGAAGGGGAAAGGAAATAATTGTTACTTACATTTCTGATACTTGTTATAGTTTACAATCCACGCAAAATTTTTAGAGAGAGAGAGACAGCCTCCTCCAGATTTCCCTCCTATTTCATCGGCGTGCTTGCGACCACAGGAATCATCTCTTGCTACACCAGTGCAAGGACCAAGAACAGAGCTCTGCTCTCAGCTGCCTCCTCCTCTCAGTGCCACAGTAAAACAAAAACTATTCAGGAAACACGCCCATGAGATCCTGGATTACTGAAAATCCCGAGAGTGTTTTTAAGGCTGTGGTTTCTCTTACGCGTACTAAACTTCACCTGAACTACCACCTTAAGCACCAGCCATCTCATGCTTGCCGTGTCCAGATGGAAAAGGCACTTGACGGGGTAGGAGGTGGAAAAAGATACTTTAATCTGCTACTGTTTAAGCCAACAGTTTTTCCAATAGTAACATTACATTGCAGTCAGAACACAATAAAAAGGAATAAGGCAGCTCTTTCCCATTACCCTTAGTCACACACACATCCCCAGTAACATCACACATCCAAAGTTTAACAATGCACAGGTACAAAACCTTTCCTTAATTATTATGCTCTCTAAACTGCCAGTTAGCACGTGCAAATTGTTTTTAGGGTATGACGGGGAAGAACAAGAAATCCAAGGGGAAAAAAATAATTCCTTAACATAGCTCAAACTAAGCCTCCCAGGCAGCAGGGAAGCTCCTGGCTCGTAGCTTTTCCCTTCCCCTGCCCAGCGACCCAAGCCGAGCCCAGCGCCGCCCGCACCGCCACAGGGAGCCGCGCCGTCCCGCCCGCCGCTCGGGGAGCCGCGGTAACTGGCGGGGCGAGGAATAACGAAAAATCCCTTAGCAAGTAACAAAGCCAACACCGAACCGTTCCTATCGGGGGCTGATCAACGCGCGGAGCGCTCCGCGGCCTCTCCCCGAAGGGGCCGCTGAGGAAGACTGAGCTAGGGGCGAGGCGGGGCGGCGGGAGCGGGTCGCCTCACACCGGAGAGGAAACGAGGGTCCCCTCCGCCGGGCTCCGCGCGGGGAGCTCGCACTCACCGGCTGCGGGGAACAGCCCGCACCTCTCCCGGCAGAGAGCGGGAAGGAGCCCGGAGGACGAGCGGCAGCGGGCAGGTGGCCGGAGCGACAGCCCCAGCCAGGCACGGGCTGCGCCGGGTAGTCGGCCCCGAACTCATGCGCACTGCGCCCGGCCACCACCCACGGCGGGCGGTTAAAGCGCCAGGCGGGGCTGGCTCACCCTGTGTGGGGAGCGGTGCCCCGTCACGGCTCCACCTCAGCTCGGGCGGGACCGGGCGCCTTTGATCCGACCCTCTGGGCAGGGCATAAGGCCGGTACTCCTCCCTTCTCCCTGGGCGGCTTGGGGCGGCAGCCTGCAGTACGGCCCTGTCCGGCCCGGGGGGCTGCGTTGTGTTGCTGACAGTCCCCCTGGAGCGGGGGTTAAACGCGTGTCCCCGCATCTACAGTGCTGCCTGAGGTGGCTTCGCTAAGCAGCGGTCCCCAGTGTCCCCTCAGCAGCGTGTGTAGGGCGGGTCCTCACAGCCCCCCTGTGAGGGTGGGGGTGAGCTGGGCACCATGGCGGCGCGCAGCCGTGAAAGTGGGAGACTATACCTTCGGGTTCCCCTGAGAGCCCTGAGGTAAAACCCTGCCCGGCGCTGGCTTCTCAGGGCGGCGGGGGCAGCCCCGATCATGAGGGATAAACCGTGCTGGATCTGGTGTCTGTGGGGCTTGTTCCTCCACTGACCTACTGGGAAACGTTGAGGGTAAGAGGTGAAGGAGAAGCCGGTCTCTCCCTGGGGCCCCATGCTCCCTGCCTGAGCTTGCGTCCGCAGCCAAGAGGAAAGAGGTTTACGTGCCTTGTTGATCTGTGCCACCTGTATATTTAGCAGCTCAATGACAAATATTGCCTATTTGTACTTCTATTTATTGCTAATATATCATCATACTCACTGGTATTTATCAAGCAGTCATGTCTCCTCCCTCCTCCGTTGCACAAAGCCAGGACAGCTGTCAAAGTAACTATTTGACTTATGTCACACTAAAAATTTCAACATGCTCTCAGAAATCATTATTTCTCACCCATGCTGTGGTGGCAGAAATAATCCTAGAGCAGGAAGGACCTCAAACTGTGGAAGATGGAGATGTTTCAGAAGGATGCAACCTACCCAAAGTAAATGGCATAGCAGAACTGGGAAGGAGGAGCTGTGCAGTGTGCACCTACCTCTATTTTCTATGCTTGGCTTTGCCAGCAGCTTGGTACAGGATCGTATGACTGTCCTGGGTAACATCTGTTACACAAGAGTACAGGAGAGGAAAGTGCATTATTTCATTAAGGAGCAAAGGGGAGTGGTGTCTACTACATATAGCATGTAGACCCTGGTTAAGGAGGATATCTTTATTTGGGAAACATATTTAATTCAAGAATGTACTTAAAGGTAAGCATGTACTTTATTGATTTCCAGTGTGGGAACACTAATAACACAAATGCAGAGTGCTTTGGAATTCATCAATGTGGGATGTTAGATAACTTCAATGTATTATTCTTACAGTGTTATTTGTAGGTATATGCCAACTCATCCTGCCTGAGCTAAAGCTCTCCTTGCTAAGTAGGATATCACCTTGAGGAAGATCTTACAGTTCCAGGGCTTTGTTGGCTCTACAGTGTTATTTCTTTATTTCTTGATCTACTCTCAGCACTTTGTAATACGAGGTCTAGTTGTATATTAAAAATGTGCCCTGTTGACATTTTTCTACCCCAGGTGTGTCTGAAAGAGGTGGTGGGTTTTTTTTTTTCCTTTTGATCATCATTTGTATGTTTTTTCTTCTTTCCTTGTTCTGCAACGTTACCAGCTGCTAATCCCAGCACTAACTTTATTCTAGGCGAGCAACCGTGTGTTGACACATTCTGTCCTGGAGGTGGGGAAATTTATGGTGCACAGTTCCAAATACACAGTCCATTACTATGTATTAGAGAACTTCCCTCTTCTGTGCTGTGGAAACTTGTTGTACCAGTTTAAAAATATGTCAGGCATGCATCTCCTTCCTCTAACATTAATCATTAATTAACATGTGATATTGACATTTGTGGTTGCTACTTAATAGAGCAAAACACTATTTTATGTGGGTTTCTAACTTCTATCGTACTCCAACATCGACGTCATAACATTCCCAGCTGCCAGTGTCAGTATAGTCCTATGCATGGGAAGTCCATTCTGCAGCTTCTCTGGAAATGCCACCCAAACCAGAGCTACTAGATGAAGCCTGTGTTTGCAAAAATCCTCTTGGCAGTCTGACTCCTTTTCCTTGTGTTACAGGCCAAAATTCAAGTTTCTTCTCACAGAATGTGCTTATTATATTTATTACTGCGAACAGCTGACACTAGACACATAGAATTAAGCAGCTGTGGTCAGAGAAGATCTTATTCACCTGGTTTGGACTTTCTTTATAAAGAATTTTCATTTTAGGGTTGTTTTGGTTGGGTTTTTCTTGGTTGTTTTTTTTTTTTTCCCCAAGCATGTGGCCTGGGTTTGATAAGCAATTAGTAGAACTGAGCAGTCAGAAAGAAAATGTATAATGGTGGAAAGCTATCTGTTATTTGTTTGAATTTCAGTAGGCTTAGAAAGTTCCACAGTTAAAATTTGGAGCCCCCTTATGTGAGGCAGGGTATATAAAGTAAAAAAAATAATCCTGTTTTAGAAAGCTGGTAACTTACATTTTAGACATAAGGCAACAGGTAGACAAAATAGGGAATAAATGTGCATTGACATATGAAATAACTGTGGAAGAAACAGGGTTTATCCAAAGTGAAGGCTGAGTTACATTTATGGTCATTATAGTTGACATACTGTTGTGATAAATGTGGTAATATGATTTGTTATTTGTAGAAGAGTGCCATTGGAAACCTCAAGACAAGACCACGGTTTATTGTACAAAGTATTGTATAAATACCAGGTAGTGTACGGTCATTGTTATTCTTGTTTACAGTTAGTAATCCCACATGAAATAGGCTTCATGACTCATTTATACAACTTTTCCTCCTGACTGACCGTGTCCTCTTTTTGGCAAGGCACTTACAGCTAGAGCCAATGACAGGCTTTGGTGTGACAGCACACCTTGCTTTTCAGTGCCTAGCTGGCAGAATGGATTTCCAAACAGCAAGATAAACTTACAGTAGTCAAAACCTTGGGATTTATCCGTGACTCAGCAGCAGGCTGACATTCCAGCCCAGATGTCACTGCTGCCTCTCTCATGCCCAACCAGTGACTTTTGTGGTGCTGTCAGTCAGGTTTGCGTAGTGAACTAGATCAAAACAAACAGGGCAAACCTGCAAGATACAGACTGGATGGGTGGTCTGTGAGATGGGTAAGAAATTGGCTTACAAGTGGGGATCAGTGGTTTTTACTCAGACTGGCAGCCAGTCAGAAGTGGGATCTCCCAGGGATTGATACCGGGCCCCATGCTTTTCAACACTGGATGATGGGATTGAAAGCACCCTCACCAAGTTTGCTGGATGGTGAGGTGGACATGTCAGAAGGGAGAGCCACCTTATAGAGACAGTCGGACAGGCTGGGAGAGTGGGCTAGCAAGAACGCTATGAAGTTTAACAAAGACAAATGCAAGGCCCTGCACCTGGGACAACAAAACACAAGAGCCCAATACAGGCCAGCATCTGTGTGGCTGGGGAGCAGCCTTGCTGAGAGGACGTGGGTGTCCCAGAGACAACAAGGTGAGTGCAAGTTATCAGTGTGTCACTGCAGCAATGAAGGCAAATCAGATCCTGGGCTGCATCCACAGGGACATTACTAGCAGAAGTAGAGACATGATCCCCCCACTCTGCTCAGCACTTGTCAGGCCACACCTGGAGTACTGTGTCCAGTTCTGGTCTCTGCAATTCAAGAAAAAACACAGATTGGAGAGGGTCCAAAGATGGGCCACTGAGATAATCAAAGGACTGGAGAACCTGCCCTGTGAGGAAAGACTGAAGGAGTTAGGTCTCTTCTTCCTGGAGAAAACTCGAGGGGAACGTCAGCAGAGTATTCCAGTACTTAAAGGGCTGCTACAAAGAGAGTGGAGGCTCTGTCTTCACAAGAAGCCACATCAAGAAGGCAAGAGGCCTTCTTGATAGAAGTTGCACCAGGAGGGGGTTCATCTTGATATAAAAAGGACATTGTTTACAGTGAGAACAATCTTACTGGAACAACCTCCCCAGGGACATGGTAGAGTCCCCATCGCTGGAGATTTTCAAGATGTGACTGGACAGGGTGCTAGGTGAATCCCATGTAGGCTCCCTTTCCCATGAAAGGCTGGACCAGATGACCTTTTGAGGTTCTTTCCAGCCTGGGCTGTTCTATGATTCCATGAACATATTTGGCAGAGCTTGTAACATCTTTTTTTTTTTACACAGATATTTTTGTACTTTGTTTAGAGTGTCATGGGACAAAACCAAACTTTACATTGAGGAAGACAGATAACAACCTCTCAAACCAGATCTGTTGCCACAGGGCCAGGAAAAATTCTGAGCTGCAGACAGAAACTCCCATTCCTCCCCTGAGTGATTAGGGTACATGTGTCTAAAGTGAGAGGTGAGTTTGAATGGTGTGATTGTTCAGAGACAACTGAGTCTCCTAGACTCACACTTCCTAGACAAGCACTTGAGATACCATCACCTGCTGTAAAAAACCAGCCAAGATAGGATCTGCGGAGAGCAGACACAATCAGCATTTATTGGGCGCTGTCTAGGAACACCTTTAGCATTTAGTTCTATTTGTGATTAAGCCAGAATATCTAAGTTCCAGCTTGTGTTCTAAATTAATTGAGAAATTGCCTTTGAAACTGCTGTGGCCCGTGCCATTCTGTACCTGTGCAGAAGCACAACTGGAGGCAGCTGTGGTTATCAGCTTGTCTCCAGCCAGCCTTCACAGTCCTCCTTTTGTCTTGTGGATACCCAGATTCACTCCTGCCTCCTTCACTCTTCAGTACCTTATCTCCTTCCTGTATTGCTGAGGTCATCTCACTGTCCCCAAGCCATCCCTTCTGCCTCCTCCATCATCACTCCCACGGCACCAGTGTTTCTTGACTTACCCTGTTCCCCCAGAGCTCTCCATATTGTCTTTGTGGCTTCCTACAGCCTTCTGTCTCTGTCAAACCATGTTCCTCTTCCTTGTGGCCTCAGAGCCTAACCTGACAGGCATACTAGTGACTTGTCTAATGAGTTGGACCTGATTTCTCTCCTTGCCTTACTTCTGATGTTAGTACACCTCACTGATGAGAAAAGGTTTTGCAGGTACAGAGAAAGAAGTTACCTGATGAGTTTTGCTGTCTTCAAGGGTTTGTCTGCAGTTCAGCTGGGGGGAGGGAAAGGGGAGCTGGGGTGTATTTTTGGCATTCAGTACCTCATTTTCACTTAAATCCTCGTTTTGGCTCCTAAATCCTTATTGGATCTAGTCCTTCATCCTTTCCTTCAGCAGATCCTACTCGCTAGAGCAAATACTTCCCTTGTCCCATGTTTTGTCTGTTCAGAGGGAGGTGGGATGGCCTTCTACTGGTTTTGCAGTAGCTGGCTGAAAGTGACCCAATTTGAGCAGGCTCCTGTAGCATTAATGCAATACAAAAATATACCCAATAGCTTTTTCTTGGCTTCTACTATTTAAAACATGTATTTTCTGACTTTTAATGATAGTTTGTTCTCCCATACATTCCAGTGAGTATAGGCAGCTAGTTATTTTCCAGTGTCAGTAAGTCTGAAATGAATGCAACTTATTTTCCTATGGGGAATGGAGACATATGCCACTGAATTTAATTAAATATTAATCATATTATTTCTAAAGGGAAGGAGTGCAAGTAGAATCAAAGAGGTATAGAAAATTATTTATTCTAAGACAGCATAAGATACATATATTCAGAAATAAACTTGTCTTTTTAAATTGTGGGGTTTTATGGGTTTAGATTTTTTTTTTTTAATTTCTGGTTTGATTCCTGTTAGAACTGGAAGTTAATTCTTCTAATGGTCTTCCATTAACCCGTAATATGAATCTGGATTATCATAATTCCACTTCCCAAGGACAGGGTGTCCTGTCATACAGTGAGCTGTATTTTGCATTTGAGATGTATTTTCTGTTTCAGCAGAACTGAATATGGAGAAGGAGAACAGCATGGAGGGATTCCTTATGTATCATGTTTGAGGCAAGGACTTGCTGTTGCCATCCAGGATGTTTTGTAACTGTTCTGGAAAGGGATTCTGGTAGGGCTGTGGGCTCTGTCCAGGGTCAACTTCAAGTCAGTAGAACAAATCCTGGTAATTTCATTAGGAGCTGAATCAGAGCTTTACTAGATCAAGAAAGGGGTTTAGACCTCTGTAGCAGAATGTAGATGGACTTCAGACATTTAAATTTCATCTGCAATCCAAACAATCTCTGCCTACCAGCCATCTAAACCTGCATCTGCCTTACCTCTGTAGGTCCCTCTCAGTTTGACCTGAAAGTTCACTAGCTGCACGTGCTGTATGAGATGAACAGAAAATTTCAGCGCAAACTTACGTCTTGTTCAACGTAGTGGCTTACACATTCTCCATCCTCAATGTCACTCAGGCTCAAAGTGTCCACAGTGTGCTTGGGGATACTCAGTGTTACTTACTTATAAACTGGCTTTCTGTGTACTGTACCTTCATAGAAACTGGGCTGGTGGATAGCTTTCATGGTTCAGAAAGTGAAAGCAGAGATAAAAGCTTCTAATCAAGGCATTACAGCAAGATGATGAAAGGAGGAAAGAGATGTGAATCCTCGCCTCCAGAACTTCAAGGACAAATCATCTATTTTACATTGCCATTGATGGATAAAAAAATTCCCCATCATGGCAATCCTCTAATCCCACAGGACAAAGTTATTAGAGGATAATCCTAGCCTAAATTGCAACCCTATGGGAGCATTGGTTCTCCTAATGCTGTAGGATACAATTACAGAACAAGGCCTGGAAACCACAGACTTTGTTCTGCCTTATTGCTTAATTGTTTAATGAAGTATTCACTTCAACTGAGTGCTTTGTAATTTTGTACTTGCATGCAGCTGGCAGTGGCAACAAGCAGAGAACTGGCTTTTTTTCAGAAGAATTTCTTCTGTTGGTGAAAGAAGATACTATTAAAGATATCAGGCTCCAATAGTAAATAATTTGAGATCTACCCCCATGAAGGGAAATCTCACCCTTAAAAGTGAGGAATGAAAGCGCATTTGTTACTGCTTCCACCCACCCACCTTTTATCCTCTTGGTGCTGTGCAGACAAATGGAAGAGGTAGTGTGACAATTAGTACCAAATCTTGCACTAAGAATTCAGTTTCTAAGGTCAGGACACTGCTATCATATGCATCTCTAAAACTGGAGTGGGAGAGACATTCCTGACTTAAAAAAAAAAAAAAAGTATATAAAAAAGGCTTACATCAAGATGAAAGCAATATTCAAGCTCTTAAATAAGTGCAAAGTAACGATATATGTGCACAGCAACATAATAGCATTGAAAAAGTTTATTTTACAATCTTCTGTGCATTTCAAGAGGAAAACAGTGGCCCTGTTTTACTCCTGAAAATATTCCTATGCTCAGGACAATGTGTCAGACTCCAGCACTCAAGGATTTCTCTGGCAAAGGTCAAGTGCTCAGAGACATCAGTTCCCTACCAGCTGCTGCTAGGCAGCTCTGTACCTTCCAGTAGTTCGGGTGTTTTGATCTTTTGAAACATTTATTTCTGTTTATAACTATGGAAGGAACTTGGACAATTAGCTCTGGGCTTGGATATAATTTTTGGCTGGGGACCTAAGCTCCAAACACTGGATATCAGGAGATTTACAACAGGCTAGTGAGAGCATATGACCCTGGAAAGGGGAGAAAATTGTTTGAATGCTGGAGACTTTTGAGTTCCAGCCATGCAGGGTCTCTTGCAAATGCTAAATACCAAAGTAACATTGTTAGTCTTTAATACTGGGCTTTTCTTTAATAGCTATAAAAGTGTTTTATGAATAACATCAGTACAAACAGGACAGGTGAGGTCACCTGTGCACTAATTTCTTCCCTTCTTGCCAGCCCTGCCTCTCGGGAGGTAATGCCTATGGATATTTTGCTGGTTCTCAAAAGGAAGGGTGCTGCTTCGCTAAGACTACATTGCTAGAGGAAGACAGCAATAAAAGAAGTGGTTTACAGTTAGTTCACTTGTCGCTTTCCACGCAGACTCCGCTATCAGTACCATTATCGTGAATTCCATGGACTGCATGCAATGGGAAGGAAACCATTGTGCAGTTGCATTTGGGGCATCAAGAAACAATATGGTATAGGGCACCTGTGTGTATATGGTAGATACGAATGTATATAGTTAATGTGTTGTTCTTGGCCCAAAAGAAGTGAGAAATAGATGTATCTGCCATGTTCCTTTTAAAAGGAAGTACAGTGCAAACCTTTTGTTTGTCAGGTTGCTTTGTAACTTGTGTTCATGAAACTACCATTTTCAACATCATTTAACAAATCATTATAGGTCTTTTAATAAATTATAGTCATTAACCTTGCCTAGGGTAACTGAGGGCAGGATTTTATTTCAGGCAATAAAGAGTCTGTCCTCTAGGCCTGTGTTCAAGATCACAAGGGTGTCAGAGCCAGCATCAGTTCAAGGACCAACAGGAATAACTGGCTCACAGCCATCTTTCGTACCTTTGCGATGCTGACGGGTTCCTGCCTGTGCCAGTGTACAGAGACTTCTCAGGCTGCTTTTATCTGTGCTCACTCCAAGCTGCCTCAGTTCTTGCAGCTGGAAGAGCTAAATCACAGGAAAACCCTGGTTCCTTTGCCTTTAAGGACATACCTGCCAGCTTTTCTGTAGGGAGTTTCCTGCCGAAGGATCGACACAGGGGAAGGGATCTGACTCATGGCTGCTAGAACACCTCCTGGAAGAGCTGTCATGGAATAGCCACAGGGCAGTCCTGAATCAGTCCTGAGCAGTCTCATTAGCACCTGATTTCTTAATGGCATCCCGTATATACTTATGCTACCAGCTATTTTTGTATCCTCTATGCAACCACTGCCTTAACAGGAACTCTCTGTCCACATAAAAGAATGCTGGGGTTTTTCATCTATATGGAAATGCTTGCATAAACTTTTGTTTAAACTCTTTAAAATGTAGATTTTTAATCCAGAAGAAGAAAATAACTTTGCTTAAAACTGATGTTCAGTACCTTTTTCCTAAGACCAGCATTTAGCTTCTTTGAAGAGAATATTTCAAAAAAGGTTGCAAAAATATCTCTTTAACATATTTTTGGCTTAAAATGCTGGCTTGCCAAGTCTGTTGTTATAGCTGCTTATCACTCCAAGGTAATATTTGCTTTTCGTTTCAAAGTTTCTGCTTCTTGCTTTTAGTGTTACTGGTGGTGGCTCAATTTCTGTGGTTACAGATGGCCATAGTCTGAAATGGCTTTTGCGTGCACCAGCTTCTCTGAGTCAGAGAAAGATCAAAAAGTGGCAGAGAGGAAAACGAAACAGAGGGCACAGATCACCTCTGTCTCAGCTGTGTGGGAGCACAATTGTACTGTGCTGAAAAGCTGTCTAGTGGAAAAGGCACTGAATCATGACTGATAGGGATGACTCTGGTCTGAGTAGAGCCTTTGTAGTAAAAACTGATGAAGCAGTTAAACTACATCTTCCACTCAGTCTGCTGGTAAGAGTTGTCTAGAAGCTGCCAAGCACAAAGCTGCCATAACCTCTACCCCGTTACCATGGGCTGCCGGAGATTTAGCCTGGGCTGGACCCCACTCGTCACCTGGCACACTTATCAGTGTGCTTGTTGACCCAGCCTGGGTTCACTGCATTCCAGAGCTGGTCATTTAATGTTGTTTATTTGAATTTCTCTGTAGCTTCAGCACAGCCTTGTACAACTGGCTCTTTTGATGTTTACTGTGGTGGCTTTGAACAATGTAATTGCTCCCCATCCTTTTTCTACAGTATGGGAATTTGGGGAGAATCAGTTAATTCAGCCTAATAACTACTGTTCCCTGAAATTCCAAATATTAATAATGGTATCATTATGCATGGTCATGTTTTCTTACTTTTCATGAAGCCACGCGTACAGCTAAAGCTCAGATAAAGAAACACCTGGCATTTGTATTTTTCAATATTTACAATAGTCTAATGATTAGCAGACTCTTGCAAAGTGTTCACTTGCCCTAAGGGATGGATGAGGGATGAATGCAGGGTGTCTGCATCACAATTGGAATATTGTTCCTGCTGGGAGAGGACTTGAGAGAATATTTTTATTTTTCAACAGTTCCTGTTGTGCCTTGGCATTTACAGTCCGTCTGGACTAACACCTTCAGCAGTTTTCTTATCTACCCAGCAGACTATGGGCCAGCAGTGTGACAAGCACATTAGTTCATCACCAAGCTGTGAGTAGCACAGTTGATTAGTTTTTATCATTCACTGCCATAAGTGTGTCACAGAGAACTTTATAGCTTGCTTTACAGGTGGGGAAACTGAGCCACGGAGACCAGAGGTGGTGGGTGTCACTTAGTTCACTGTTAAGAAGGGTGGAAGAGGTGACACAGATTCTGGCTGGTCAAACTCTGGCTAAGAGACCCATCCTCTGGATTGCAGTATATATCTGGAATGACAGTATAAAATCCTGTCAGCTTTGTCTGAATGAAGTTGACTGATTTATGTTGGCTGAGGATTTGGCCTGCAGAATTGATCTTGGATTGTAAGAGAGAAAATCTAATGGTGTCCTCTGTTCTTAACTCCTTTGACGAAGATAGCTTTAGAAATCCAT
This sequence comes from Falco peregrinus, assembly GCF_023634155.1. Classification (NCBI taxonomy): domain Eukaryota; kingdom Metazoa; phylum Chordata; class Aves; order Falconiformes; family Falconidae; genus Falco; species Falco peregrinus. Next base: position 25,265,135 of record NC_073726.1, read on the forward strand.
TTTGATTTTGTGGATTTATCCTTTGTTCTGAAAGAGGCATGAAGGCATGATTGTCACACTCTGCTCACCTCTTCTGCCTGGTTTGCTGATCCAGTCTCCTGGAAGGTCTTTCTGAATCACTTGTTCCCTCCAGAACCTTTTACCAATTTACACAAGCTCATTTGGATCTACAATTAAAACTCCCTAGGAAAGCCAGAACAGCGAGGCTCTCCCAAACTGTGCTCTGCTGACTGGTCCAGGACCCCAGACACATCTGTATTTTTCACAACTGTGTTTCTTAAAGCAGAACAGGGTCTCCTTTTGCTTCCAAAGATCTTCCTAGCATTTGGTACCAAACCGTCCCTCGACTATTGGACTGCAACTGATCCTCCGATGTAATCAGTGAGGATGCAAAGACAGGGGCTGCAGAGAAAGTGGAAGAAGAGAGTTTAGACCCATGACTTGCATGACTTCCAGGAGTGCTTTCTGAGACACGTGCTGTTCAGAGAGCTGCCTGATTAACCTAGGGGCTCGTTCCTTGTGAGCAGGCAAGTAGAAAAACAACGCTGGCAGAACTGGTCTGGCACAGTAACCAGGATTTGCTTCACGATGTGAGCTGTTATTGCCCTCTGCTGACAATTTGCTAATAGTGCCATCACGTTTAAAATGGGTTTTCTGTTGTGCAAGCAAGGATTTCTGAGGATCTGCAGTAAACTGAAGGAACCTCTCTCAGAGATTTTCGGTGTTTATTGCTTGATTTTTTAATGTCCTTTCTCCCTGTTATAACTTAGATGCTACATATCAATCATCCCACATCTAAGCTGTTGTGCAAGGTGTACATGGAGTGAGAGCCGATTTTCCACTGGCGAGCTTGTCTACAGAGAAAAGACAGAAAAAAAAAAGAATAATTAAAAAAAAAAAAAATGATCAGCACCATTTTACATAAAGGCTGCTGAGATACTGAAAGATCTAGCTAAGCCCACAGAAAGGCAGCTCTATTACCTTGTCTGGAAGCTGTAGTCAGATGAATTTAAAGCAGAAATAAGCTACAAGTTCTGACTGCAAGGAGAATGGATCATATTGTTGGCATCTTCTTTTTTTTTTTCTCCTTTTTTTTTTTCCTTTTCTTTTTTCCTTCACAAAGTTAGATATTGCCTTAGCTCAACCAAAGTTGCAATTCAGGCCAATGCTGTATGGGAGTAAGCAGGCCAAGAAGCAGTGACCTCAGCGCTCATGAAAACAAAAACCAAACAACAAACCCAAGGAGGGAGAGGATAAAACAGAATTAAAATTCTGCCTTCACACTAAAGACTCAAAAACAAAAAAGCAAGAAAAAGCACACTAATCTTAAAGTATTTTTAACCTAATCTAGTGAGGTCTTGAAAGAGAACGGAGACTAAGTATTCATCATGTCTATATTTATATAGTCTCTTAACACTCAGAATAGAGATTTTTGTTATAGGATTAATGCCCTTAAACAACAGAGGATAAAGTTTTAATGGCATGAAGGGTACATTTTATTAAAGAGGTATAAGAAACAAAATATTTGTGTCTAGAATTAGGAGAATCACTTAATGCGTTCGTTTGCTTTCTCCTTTCCCTCATGTTCTATGTAAGTTTTACTAATTCTTTATTGTTTCTTTCCAGAAGCATCACTCGCTGTCTACACTGAGAATGATTTTGGGCCAGGAAGTGGAGAAGACCAGAGCAGGTATATATTACATTATCCTTAATGTTGACAGGGTAGAGTTGACAGGGAAAACATTGCTCATCTTTCCAAAAATGATTTCATCCACTGTAACTTTTATAGGAGGACAGGTCTGGAATAAAACCTGAGTCCCCTTTGGAAGACCTAAGGACTTCTCTGTCATCAGCAGCTGAGGCAGCCTGAATGCCAACATTCTCTTTATTGCAGTTAATTTGTCCTTAAAGACTCCTTCAGTGAGCAGACTACGGTTGGAGCTTCTGCTTTCTTAGACATGACCCATTACATCAGACCTCACTGGCATGTGGCTCTAATGAGCCAAGTAGCAGATAGTCTAAGATACTGCCATCCATGCCTTTTATGCCTTTCCAGGAGGTGACTTTCCTTCAGCAGAATTGGTGGTCGAGACCTATACCTATATCTGTATTAAGTCCAACAGGTTAACTTGCACTGCTATGAAAGTTAGTTTAAAGAGATGATTGTATTTTGATCTAGGCTACAGGAATGTTTCCTATTTTGAACTACTTCCACAGCATTACAAGTTTTGGTTTCGGCAGGCTGAAAACACTATTCTACCTAAAGAGGGAAAATTAAATTTTCTTGTATCAAGTAGCTAGGAACAGCAGTCATGGATCAAACCCATGAATGTGGCTTAACTTTTAGCACTACAAATTCAATTTGTTATTTTATCACCTGGTTTTGTTCTCGATTTTTTCTCTATAACAAACATGATCAATAAAATATACAATAACTCTGTGATGCTCACATTGTCATGACTCCAGAATACAAATATTTAAAATAAGTATTAACTTTTAAAAGGCCGTATAATGAATATGACTACATTTGGACACATGGAAGTTTAATGAACAATTTCACCCTTTCAAATACACAGTGATATTAGGGGTACATTTCTACTATTTTCTTTTTATAAAAGCTATGGGTTTGACAAAAATAATTCCTAATACTGGCAACAAGCAGCCAGGAGATGGTACATCATACAAAGGAGAAATAGAAGGTTATAGCTCTGATGTTTTTTCCCCTCCTTTGTGAGTGTAAAACAGGATGGGGATGTGTTCTTCAGTGGCTAAATTCAGAATTAGTATGATCAAGGTGCAATGCCAGCGAAATCAAGACAAATTAATCCTACTCATTGCAGTATGAGATTTATCCTATAGCTTTAGGCCTTCATGAAAATTTAACTGTTTCTCTATTATCCCTGTTGCTTAGAGAAGGCAGCAAGCACTTCTACGAGATTATTTAAATGTAGAATTATTACAAAATTTTGCAGCTAGAGATGGATGGATTTTACATAAAATCCCTGCTCTTTGTAGCAACCCAATGTGATATTGAGCGAGATAACGGTCAGAAAGAACATTGCCAGTTCCTAATGAGAAACTGTTGATAGTAAAATTACCCCAACGTTAATCAAAAAGCCAATAAATGTCAAGCATGGGGCCTTTGATGCAGTAGCTCATAATTCCTGTTCAGAAGTCTTTGCAGTTTCTCTAGGGTATGTAATCATCCTTCATTTCCTCTGATTTTGCTTAAAACTTTGTTGCTGAAGAAGTATGAGGAGCAGGTGTTGGCATTCTGAATGCCACTGTTACAGTGCCACTGGCTCACCGTGAGACCTCAGGTAAAGCACATTTGGCCTCCATTTCCCCATCTGCAACACAGGGATGACAATACAGGACTTACCCAGAGGCAATTCTATGAAGGACACAGTGTTGCCTTCCAAATGTTCAGAAATCATGAGCTAGATGGTAAAAACTACCACACTGACTTTGGCCAATGAGTTAGTCATGCATTTCTAATGTTACCTACATCCAGCTTTTTGTGCCTTTGTAGTACAGATTTTCAAGCTCTCTCCTCCACAGCTATGGGATGTTACTTCAAACCAGCACAAAACTAATTCTTACCCAGTCTGCTCAATCCTGGGTTGGGTGGCCTTAAGAAAACATCATGAAGTTTATATATGAGCTTATATGAAGTCCCATCCTGTTCTTCGGCTCTGTGGAACGTGAAAGGTATAAATCCCTTGCCCATCACCCAAATCAGACAAAGGTGTCTGACTCTATCTTCAGCATACATCTCCTAATTGATGTGGTGAGGCGGATTGTTGCCTGGTCCATGAATCAGGAAAAACCTTGTTCCAAGTGTTGCTCTAGCTGTTGCTGCACCCCGGCTTTTTGCTTGCCTTGTTTATGAGAGCAGCCTAAAGTTACATGATAAAGTGATATGATCGTATCCCCAGATTTTGCCTATATATCTTTTCTAAAATTTCCAGGTAGAGTCTCAAAGCCATTCCTCAGGGCCACTGAGGTCAGTGGCTCGATAGTTCATTACATTCATACTGGCAATTCCTCACTTGCGTTTTCTTGACGAGTTTCTACTCCAGCTGTTCCTGTGTATATGAATAGAAAATGCGTACCTCTCTGTAATTTGCAGTGATAAGCTGCATCCTAGAGGCTGTACGCAGATGAACTCCTTCTTAGTTTACAGAGAAGGCTGTGTGTATGCCACATGCTGTCAGGGCCACTTGAAACTAGGCTAATTACCTGGCAGATATCGCTGCAGAGCAGATTCTTTAATAAAAATGGATATGACAAGGGATAGACTCTTTGCTATTCTGGGACAAACTCTCCTCAGGCAGTAGATAGCCACAGTGGTAAGGCTCCCAATCTATCATTTGGTTTGCTGTTTCTTGGCTGTAGAACTTAATTAACAATACTGGAACCAGTCTGTTTCTCAGAAATGGCCAGTAAATCCATTCAACTAAACAATAAAGGCAGATGTGAGCAAAAATAAAAATCCCATACAAGTCAGAAAAAAAAATTATATTGCTTTGTCAATCTACAGGGGCCAGTGCAGGAATGTTCTAAAACCTTTTGAAGCTTTTCTGTCTAGTGGTTCAAACAAGAGGGAAATGTTCCTGTGGATGTCATCATTTTTGGAACAGACAATTACTAAGTACATAATTACTTCATTGCATGAAGTCGTACAAATGAATACCGTGAAAACTGAGTTAAAACATACCTACAAATATTTTTTCTCCTTACAACCTGAAAGGACAACAGAAACATTTAACACACCTGTGAATTAGACTGAAAAAGACCATGAGCCTAGAAAAGCAGTGTTCTTAAGGATCTGAACTCAGTCATCCAGAGCACTGTGTTTCCTCAGCTTCCATGGATTTGAACTGTGAAGGAGCTCAAGGCAGTGTGGTGTTTGGTCTTTTACAGGGAAAGCCAAAGGTAAGGTAACACTCCTACCCTGTGCCTATCATATAAACAACCAGAACATAATTTTTGATAGTTAACTTCCCATCACCGTTTTGTCTTGCTAAAGTATGCCTGTTCTTAACTTTACATAGCACTTCCATTAATGTCGGCCTGCTCATAGCGAAAAAGGCCAAGGATACCTGTATGTCTTTGTAATACCGCTGTCTTACAAGGCCATTTGAATTCAATGTATCCACGTGAAGGAATAAGATGACCAGAATTTGATTCCATTGCAGTATAACAATTTAAAATGAAGTTATTATTCTTTTAAAATGCAGACCTTTTTCCTTCAGAAATTATAACCAGGAGTTAATAATAATGCCAAAGCCCGTCTTGTATAGGTGGCAATCAACTGCAGAAGGTGAATTTCTAAATATTGGAAAGAATATCCTCATCTAAATTATCACTCATGTTTTAAGATGGCCAGTGAAACCATTTTATTACTGCAGTTAGTTGGAAAGATTGCAAAAATAAGGTAATGTACTTATTCTAAAAGCCTGGAACAAAAGAGCCAGTAGAGATTTGCTGAGTAGTTGCAAGATAGCCATTAAGTATAAATATTTTTAAAAACAATTTACTCTTTCCTAATGCTTTTAGAGCAGCATGTGGGAACAGAGTCTAAGTGCAGCAATTTACTGCATTAAAAAGGACATGATGAAGGTTATTGGGCTCCAATTTAACCCTTCTATCTCTTAAATGCTGATAACAGTTCCTAACCTAAATACGCTATGTGAGTTTATGTAAAACTTACCCATTTTCCTCATGGGAACATTTTTAAAACAGCTATTCCCAATGATCCACATTTTTCACATTCCTGTAGAAACAAACTAGTTTAATGGTAAATTCAAGTTTCAAGTTTTAATTCATCAAATTAAAAATAGCAGCAGAACTGGAAATTGCTTTCTTTTCATTCTGAATATGCTTTGTAGATGGAAAAGGGAACTGCTGTGTGGGGCTGGATACGTATAAATGATAGGAGAATTTATATTACTGAATGAAAATGTGTAGGCCAGTCAGAAAGAAAAGAGGCTGATTTTTACCCCAAACTATTCAGGTCTTGTTCCACTATAAGGAATAACAGAACTTAGTACCGCTACTCAGGAAGCAAAATGTCATCCAACGCCTGGACCCCAGCAGCACACCTGACAGAGTGCAGCCCATTGCTGCTGCGTGGAAGGCAGATTGATTGAACCCTGAGACCACTTCTCGTAACAGGGGGACAGCAACAAGGCTGACACCACCACCAATGGCCTTTGCTTGGTGGCTCTCATGCTTAGGTCATTCTGAATTAGACCTGCATCAACTGCATTGCATAGCGCTTGCCCTGGGCTTCCTCTAGCTCTATGAAGGTGCTGCTTCATGGCCCAAAGGCCCAAAGACGGAAGTGTTGACTTTTTGCTGTGGCAGTTTTTCAGTTCAAAGTGCCCAAAATAAAGGCAGGCCTGCTGGCAGGGCGGTTTTTAGCATAATGCTAAGGATGCTCAGGAGCGTTAGGCAAGGCCTATGGGTGTGGTATCAGGGCACTGTGAAGGGTTGAGCGAGCCAAAACTCATGTGGACTCATCCCTACTGCCTAGGAGTAATCAGTCCCTGGAGAGAACTGTGCCAGGACTTTCCTAGGTATCTGATTCACTCCAGAGTAGAACTAAGGAATGAACTAACATTCATACAAGACAGGGAACCAAGGACACAGGAGCAAACATGCCTTAAAACAATCCTTGATTCATGATACTTCCATATTTGGAGTTTTAGCAGCTGTAGGTAGGACTCATCTGATCTAACTTAAGACATCTAAGTCTGAGCTAAGTACTTTGGGCTACTTTTACTGTCAACAAATAAAAAAAGGCCCATCCATATAGTGATTCACCTGGTCTTTCTAAGATGCCTGTTTAAGGATAAAGCAGATGAGCCTACACAATTTGGCTAGGTGGAACTGTAGAAAAAATGTCTTTGCTGAGACACCATCCCATGATCAACATCGATTGACACCGAGGCTCATATATATTACTTGGCATCATCATCAATAATACATGCTCAGCAGATTTGCAGATGATGAGAAACCGGGGGAATGGCTGACACACCAAATGGCCTGGCTTCAATCCAGAAGAATAATCTAAGGAGAAAGGCAAGTTTCTGCACCTGGGGAAGAACAACCCCAAGCACCAGTACAGGCCAGGTGCTGCCTGGCAGGGCAGCAGTCCTGCTGAAACCGGCCTTATGGTGGATGCCCAACGGGACATGAGCCAACAGTGCACTCTCATCACAAATAAGACAAAATGCATACATACTGAGCGATACTGACTGGCTGAAACTGGCCAGCAGATACAGGGAATATTTTGTTCTCCTCAGCTCAGCACTCGTGAGGTTCTATTTGGAATACAGTCCGGTTGTGGCACAACCAGTACAAAAAGGATGTGGAGAAACTGCAATTGGTCCACTGGAGGGCTACCAAGCTGGTTAGAGAACATGACCTACAAAGAAAGTGGAGGAAGCTGAACGTGTTCAGTCTGGCACAGAGGAATCTATGCATGGTCTAACTGCAGCCTGTGACTGCTTGAAGAGAGTTACAAAGATAATGGAACTGAAATTTTCTCCATGTCAGATAATGTGACAAGGGGTACTGGCCAAAAAAATGCTGCTTCGAGGCTCAGACTGGACTTTAAGAAAAAATATTTCACCGGAAGGTTTGCAAAGTGCTATAACAGATTACCCAGAAGAACAGCTGAATCCATGTTGTTGGAGGTTGTCAAGACCGTAAATCCATAGCTGAACTGCTGCAGTGTCAGTAAAAGCCCAGCTTTAAGTGCAAGGATGGGCTTTCCAACGAACACATCTAAAATGATGTGATAAACGGAAGACATACAGCCTGAAAATTACACCTGGGTCAAAACACTGCCAGGTGAAAATGTCTGCTGACAGCCACAGGCAGTGGCTTTCACAGTGTGCCCTTTGTGAAACTAAACACTCCCAAGCCATGCTTGGCCTCACCGGAGTCAACAGCAAAGTTCTCCAGAGCTGGGACAAGTGCTTGAACTGATGGAAAACCAGGATGTGCTTGTTGCGACCCAAAGGGAGCTGTTCCCTCCCCTTGGGACTAATGACCAAGTTCACGATCCCCTTGGACTGAATTAAGGTGAAATGACACCAGCCAACCAATTTTATGATTTATTAACACACAATAGAAGGCATGTGGGTAGATACAATAACTCAATGGCAATTACTTAACTGAATAACTTAATTGGATAAGCAAGTTCCATGCCACAAGTTTCTAAGAAGAGAGGAGGAGAGGGAGAGAGAGAGCTAGAAAAAGAGGAGAGAGATAAAAGAAAGAAATATCACCACCTGTGGATCCAGCTGCGTCCTGTTGGTCCTCTTCACTCTGGCTATCTTGGTGGTGGGTGTCCCACCCAAGCGGCTGACGGTACCATTTTTATACAGGCCAAGTCCCAAAATCTCCACCCGGTTCCAAGAAACTTGATGCATATGCATGGTGGGTGTGACGCTAGGTGAGAGTAGGTACGGCCTGGTTCCACACAGGCTCAGTGGATCTTGGGCGGTCACAGAGGGACTATTTTGGGGTTGCATCATATGATTTTGGGGTGAGACCAGACCAGACCCTTCCCAAGGCTGATGACTTAGTACCCTTGCATGTGTGCAGTTAGCTGTTTACAGGCACCAAAACCATGGGATGCAAGGGTGGAAAAAATACCACCTCAGTCCTGCCTCTGCAGGGCTGGAATCCACTGTCTCATTCTTTCTTGTGGTTATAACACCTGCTATGCACCTGAGTCAGCAAAGCTGGCACCTTTTGTACCAAGAAATGTTTAAGGCAAAACGTCCGTCTGCCACAGTGCTGAGAGAGACAAACATACAGTTCATAAGCAGATATAATCATACGGAGCAACAGACTACTGTTCCAGGCTTTTGTCTGTAACATCTAAACAGGATTGGAATCCATTATGATATATGTTCTACCATCACCTCTGGAACGTGTCCAAGCCCTTTAATTCTCTACTACTACTACTACAAAATGGAAATTCTCACCCAGAACTATGGGGACAGGTACTGAACAGTGCGATCTGAGCTCTCTCAAAGTTCCTGCGATTCCCTAAATAACCTGGGACATATTAAACTGATTTTTGCAGCACAGAATTCCTTCTAAAACCATAGATTAAATTCATCGCTGAAAAAAACCATTTTGTTTGATTTTTTCTCAAGATTTATTATATACTTAGAATAAATTTGTTGTGTGTTTGGCATATGTAAGAAGAGAAATCTAACTTTCAGTAAGAACAAAAATATAGTTCCCAAAGGCAGCTGCATGAAGAATCACAAAGCACAGCTAAGGTTAGCTTAGAAACAAAATTCATTTCTTCTTATCCTGAGAGTGTGACCAGATGGGCTTACGTTTCTGAATAAAGGCTTCAATACCTTCCTGCCCATCTCTCAGAGTCAAATTGTCCATCATGACCTGAGTAGTCATTTTGTAAGCAGTATCGAGGTCCTGTGCCATCTGTCTGTAGAAGGTGGCTTTCCCCAGTGCCAGGACAGATTTGCTGCTTTCACATATCTTGCGAGAAATTTTCATGGTCTCCTCTTCCAGCCTGTCTTCAGGTACCACCTTGCTGACAAGCCCATGCATTAATGCTTCTTGGGCAGAAAGAGGTTCACCCGTGAAAAGCATCTCTAGTGCCACCTGAACAAGAAAAAGTATTGTATTAAGTCAATTCATCCACCTTATTGCTTTGGTTTGTCTGGGGAATTTCAGCCTCCTCCTTCAAGTGCAAGTTACTCTTTTGATTAAGTTTTAAATCTTCTGGCCTCTTAAACTGTCAAGGAAGCGTTAAAGAGGGTTCAGCAAAGAGAGGGACTGGGTCGAAAGCTGACCTTTTTTCAAACCTGCCCACTGACTCCAGCTGTCCTAGGCTGACGCCCCTGGGATTCCTTTCAAAAGCTCACAGTCTCTAGTGACTGCAGGAGGAATTAAGAGAGAGATGGATCATCCACGATGTCAAATGACTGAACTTGGTATTTTAAGCTGGGCATATAATAATAAATAAAGACTTTTTACATAAATGTGTAGTTTTTGAAAATACCTGCATTAGTTTTACATTTAGTAGGGTGTTTTTAAGTATGTCCTTCTTATAGCCACAGCTATTTCAGTCCTCTGCTGTTCCCAGCATCTTGTACTTGAGGTTTCATATTAAAAAGTCCCCCAAATAGTCAGTGACTATTCAATGCTATATATCAATAACAGTTTTTTTCCATGACTCCTAATGCAATTGACCAATGCCCTGAATTGTGAAAGCTGACTATCTTCCCTAGTGTCTTTGCTCTGGTAGCTACAAACAATGGTAACATTTCATTTTATAAAAGGTAAAATCAGTAATCATGAGAACTGTAGGGAATGTTCTTGCTACTTTGAAAAGTGGCAGAGAAAAGTATATCCCACACATTTTCAAAAGGTGATCACAACCCCCAGAAATACTAATTCAGAAACAGTTCTAACTGTATACTACAGCAGACTTGGGGAAAAAAAACCCTACAGACAAGCTAGATTTGAACAAGATGGCCTTACAGATGGGAAGTTTAAAGCTGAAGCTCTTATCCAGCAATTGGACTTGTGCAGTTAAGACACTGCATCTCAGCAAGCCCTGCTGGGCTTGAAGAGTCTGTCTGCATGAACCCAACTGGATCAGAACTTAAAATTTCTTTTCTCAGTTATGGAAGCTTTACAGATCATACTATTGTTTATGCAGTGAGGCCTGTAGTCATAATCAATAGAAAATAAAGCAGGAAGAAAGTATAGGAGGGTTTTAGATGCTGTTTAAAGCATCTTGATGTACACCCAGGCGGGTCATGCTGGCTGTGAAATGTCACTGCCTGGCAAGAATTGATACCTTAGTGAGACTGATATCCTGAGCTTGCAGGGGTTTCCTCATTAGGGGAGAACATCATTGGCTAAAGCACAGAGCTGTCTGTTGGAAAGGAAAGGGATTGCTGAGCTGGTGTGCTGCTGGTATGAGTTCCTGCTGGTTGAAACTGCATCAACAGAAAGCTGCTTTCCCTAAACAGAGTTCATCCCTTTATTATTTTTTCCCAGTCCAAAGAATTATGAAGGTGTCTTTTGCAATGAAGTATTTTGCATGTTGTATTGCAGCAACATAAAGTTTAGGCAATGGAACTAAAACTCCTAACATGGGAACCTACTTCTTACAAAATTACAAAGAGCAGCTGGGAAGGAAGCCTACCTTTCTGGGAAGAGATCGGCCCAAGGCTACAGCTGGTGTGGAGCAAAACAGTCCAATGTTTACTCCAGGAGTAGCAAATTGAGATTTCTCACTTGCCACTGCGATGTCACAGCTTGCCACAAGCTGACAGCCTGCTGCTGTAGCCAAACCATTTACTTTGGCAATCACTGGTACTGGAAGTTTCTGGATTAAAGTCATAACCTGCATACACAAAAGAAAGCAGTCAGTCTCTGAAATTTAAGCGGTAGCTGTTCTAAAACTTGCAATTGCTTCATGCACCTCGTGTGCATTTTTCAGCTTTATTAACTGGAGTTTAGTAAAAGAAGCAAACTCTCTGCAAAACCTGTTCTAATGCACAAGACCACTGCCATCCCACGATATGCCCAGTTGTGTTTATGTAGCATGAGTTGGTCCTGCTAACTCCAGTGGAAATGGAAAACACAAGAATGAAAGGCAGAAACGCTTGTTATCCGATCTGCATGGAGCTTGGGGTCTCTGCACTGCAGCCTGTCTTGCTGGTTTCTGCATGATCTCAAGACTGGGTTAATTTCCCCCAAACACAAGCGCTGAATGTTTTTCTAGGCTTATTCTGCATTCCAGGGAGAGACTTACTTGCCAGGAAACAATTTTTCCTGTTTATATTACACACAAGATGGGAAAACACGCTCATTCTCTCTCTCTCTCTCTCTCTCTCCCTGTAACTCTTGAAGGTTGGACATCCAACTTCAGATAGCTGAAATTAAGAAAGATTAATTTGTCCTAACATTTCTAATGCAGGTTGTCCTTCCGTACAATCAGAATAAATGAACTCAATTAATTTTAATGCCTGAAGATACAGAATGCTAGTTAAATGACTGCAGTCATTATGTAGACCAAAAAAAATAATATCTCATGTTAGCACAGTGTAGCAAGGTAACATTTTTTCATTTGCTACTTCAATTTCTCCAGTAGATGATGCCTAGCAAATTTTACATTGCTTAGGTAAAATTACCTACATTCAGTTTTGAATTTGGTCAGTCTTTGTATCCATTCTTCTTTCTATCTTTCTTTAAAAACAAATTTTCAGTGGGTCTTGAGAAGCAGACAACAAAAGAGTAACAATATAGCATGTATGCAGACAAACAATTACAGAGTACTCATGTGGCTATAAAAATTCAAAGTCAGCTGCTTCTCTGAAAAAACCCACCCCTGGTACTTACGGTTCTGTATTTGAAAAACCTCTGGAGAAGTGATATTCTCAGCTGTCTCAATCTTGTATGTGGCAAGTACTTAGTTCTTGGATACTGCATTATAGTATTGCTAACACTGCCATACGCATGGGGCAACAGAGGTGTAGCAGTTGAGATGATCTGCTTAGGACTAACAGTCATAGACAGATGTAGAATACAAGGTTCCTGAAAAGTAGTCCAACACTCTGGACCCCCTAGTCCACAACACTGTAGGCATGTCATTTAGGGTAAGATCTGTCCTACTTAAGTATTGAAATTTAGGAAGATACAATCCCATTTTGGAAGCCCTCAAAAGCACCTTTCTCTCTCTATTGACCTAAAAAAAGCAAAAATCAATTATTCTACCCAACAGCTAAAACTAAAAGTTAGATATTAGTTAGGATCCTAAATAAAGCCTAAATTACTACCTTTATTTATGTTTGCCTGTAAAGTGCCATTGTTATTTAACAGTAAGACAACAGTGAATTGTGATTTATGAGAAACCTAAATCCATTTAGGATACTCAGGTAGAAAGTTTAAAGCACTTATCACTACCACGAACATCAGAAAAAGGATCACTTCAAGTGTCCTTTCATCTCTCATATTTAATTTCTTCCTGAACTCGCTTTGCCAGTTTCACAGAAGCATTTAGGGTGGCAGTGACCTCTTGAGATCATGAGTCCAACCCTCCTACTCAAGCAAGCTTCGGTACAGCAGGTTGTCCAGGACGGTCTCCAACTGGATTTTGAATATCTCCCTATCTCTGAATTTCATGGTCTCAGGAATATTCATCTGAAATTGATACACCATTTATTATTTATCATAATGGTCCCTTACTAAACTTACTATTCAGTAGCGCACCATACTCACAAAGAAAGCTAGGCTTGTTTTTAACTCTAAATGCTGACATTTTTGGCTATTTCTCTTTACTAACCAAAGTTAAGCTTGCTATACTATTAATTAATCCTGAACATAGGTACAGTGCTAGATACACATACAGGACAATGTAAACTCTTATGGTCCTTAAAGTGAGAAGTTTACCAGCTCTTGATTTCATGCCATATGGAATAAGTTTCACATTTTTTTCTGCCTAATCTTTCCTGTTCTGTGACTTGGAAGCTGCATGGTTCAGTTTTCCACTGACAACATACTGGTATTCTGCCCTGCAACTGAAAAATTGATGTTAAGCTACTGGCGGCTAAACTATTGGACCTTGGCTCCTTTCCGATGAAGGGACTAACCTGTCATTCAGCCATATTTGTACTTACTTCTTTGTGATCAACATACCAAGATGAAATCCCCGCAAAGCTGCCAGGAGAATTTCTTCATATTACACTGAAGGCCCTTCAGCTGTAACTTTCACACAGGGTTTTTACAGCATTTACTAAATATGTGCTTGACAATGTGTATAAGATCATTATTACTGGGGGAACTAGAACAAAAGGTTTCAAATTACTTCCTGTGGTCACACTGAGCACGATTAGGGGTCAGATTCTACTGCTGTTACAATCAGATCGGGGTTTGACATTCCCTGCAAAGGCTCCAGGATTCACTTCAACTTCCTGACAAGTTCTTGTCTGGTTGGCTGACTGGGCAACCAGTGAGTCAGACCTTATTTTCACGTTGTTTACTTGATGTTTAAGATGGTCTTGAGTTACCAGCTAGAACATTTGATCACAAGTGATTTGAAAATGGTTATCCCTGGACTTCTAGGAAAGACACTGCCCAAACAGCTGCAAGGAACACTGGCTAAACTAAGGAACGTGCCATGACTGTACCTATCATAGGAGACATGCACATTGGCATTCTAGCCCTTCTACTAGCATGTGGAGAAAACCACGGAAAACATAATTTCACCAGGATCAGGTATTAAAATGACAGAGTGGCAAAAAGCAAGGAATGGGGAGCAACAGCATGTGCTTTAGATGGCAGATGAGCAATGCTGTCCCTCCTTAAACCAGTATCATTGCTTGCTCTCAATACCAGGCAAAAGGGGGTGGCACATAAGAACATCTGCTTACCTCTGCACATATTTCAAATACTTGAGAATGATGCTTCACATCATCTTCACTTGACAGTTCCTTTAAATCATGGCCGGAACAAAACACATGTCCTTCAGCTGCAAAGAATTTCAGGAAGTCAGTCTGAATTAATCGAGAAACCAGGGGTAGCAGCATATCAATGCCCCCCTAAAGGTATGTCAATGAGGTGTCAATGGTCAGAAAGGAGCTTGGGGAGGGAGTTTTACAGAGTTCCAAAATACTGCCTTCTGGGTTTTATAACAGCTTTAAATGGCCATAATGCAACATTTAACCGCAATAACAGCCATAAACATTTTTAAAGGCCTAGTTCTACTTGTATTCCAAGTTACTTCTGCTAAAAATAAGGCACTTCACACCTCTGAGCCCAGTTTCTGTAAGGATACTGTTCTAAACAGCTCCTTGGTACAATGTAAACTGGGCAGCTGGAGCAAGGGTGGAGTGCTCTGGTCTCAGATTAATAAATACAGTTAGTCCCCATTTATTGTACCCAGCATTAATGATTAACTTTTACTAAATAAGCATGAAGATTTTTGTGTCACGGCATTCAAGGCCACATGGAAAGAAAACAAAACAAAACAAAAGTTGTTCTGCTAGAGCAGAACCAAAAGGGTTGTTGGGGTATCTTTTCTTCCACTGCTAAAACTGTCATCTGGTGAACCCCAAAAAGCATGTCCAGTGTTTGGGCAGCAAAAAGCAGGTTTCTGTGGACCGAAGCTTTAGATTTGCTTGCCTCCAGTGGCAGCTAAAATCAAAACACCCTTCACAGGTTCGCTATCTTTACAACAGTTTTCCTTTGTCATGAGGATATCTGCCATATGAATAAACTAATTTGATGCTTTTGAATCCTTCAGAACTTCTCAGGTATTTGTATGGATGTGAGATTTCCAGCTACAACTATGCAGACACAACCTTACCTATGCATTTGTTTCTTACGGATCACATTATTGTGACACAGTCTATCCATAAATAACCACACAATTAACATCAGTCAGCTCATGGGATCAGCAATATGTATCTGGAAACTAATCACTTCTGCATTTGTGCGTCACTGAAGAAGAAAACACTACAAAGTCTGTGTTAAAGACTCAAAGCATTCCCTGAAAAGTCTTTTATTATCTTCAGATTTCTTCATTTGCATTCCATTCAGCAAGGGAATTAAAAATCAACAGGAACGTGCAATTTCTTTCTAAGTAGAAAACCTGAACAAATTCAATTGTGCTTGTGAACTGCCAGACTATACTCCCGAAGAAGAACCTGAAGTGTTTCACAAAATTTGTAACTGCTCTTTGAAACATTGAATAGGTATATTTAAACTCACCCCTGTGAAGTTAGCTTACTTCCTCCCTCCTGTGTCTGTGCACTAACAGTGTTTTCCTCTGCGTACAGGAACAGCAACATCCTAAATTAATAAACCTACTTCTCCAAGATGTTTGAGAGGGTGGCAGGGAAAGATTATCTTAAAATTGCAAAGTTAAAAAAGGTGGCTTAAGAACAGCTCAGGCTCAAGTTTCACTATCTTTAATAACTCTGCAGGTTAATATCTAAATGGAAGAAAACTGTACTAGACTGTGAGAGTATTTTACAACTGTAGGTTACGGGTGACTGCAGTATCAATATTATGGTTTCTCCTGCATTGGAGAGTTTTTTAAAAACATTTTTGACAAACCAGTGGCAAAGATACGAGGCTGATCCTGGCTTACAGCAGAGGAACAGAGCACATAATTTGAATAAACCTTGTGAACCCTGTTTGCTACCATCAATACCTGCCACCAAAGGCAACAAGTGTCATACGAGATCAGCATGTCCCAGCACAAAACCCCCTATTTGGGAATGTTAGTTTTTTAGTTTGATGACCTAGCTTTTATTCTGTTTAAAGTATTATTTACATATAGTTTTAAACCCAAATCTACCAAACGTTTTTACAAAAGGAAAAAGCTCATCAACTCTGAAAACACATTGTGTGTAAACTGACTGAAATACTGACACGTTGGAACGTGTTTCTACAGTGTTTCTTCTTAGACACGTTAACTATCAACAAATATATAATAAAAACCAAGTTAATGTGGTGTTCAAGAATAAGGAATTAAGTATGTGAGGGTGGAAACTGGGACGAGTATAGAAGAACAAGGACTGAAGGGCGAAGGCACCGGCAGGATACGCTGCCTGTTCCTGGGCTGCTGCACGGACAGCAACACGCAAGTACCTTCCGTCCCGTTTTCTGCAATTCTGTGAGCGATTTCGGTTTGAACTCTCAACTATCCCGTTTCTGCCCCCTCCCTCTCTCTCCCGCCGGCCTGAAATGGCGGCAGTACCTGAAATGATGATAACTCGGAGGTCTCTGCCCTTGGCGTCGTGCAGCAGGTCCTCCCTGAGGGACTGCAGCATGGCGAGGGACAGGGCGTTTCTCTTCCGCGGGTTGTTCAAGACAATGTGTCTGCAGAAGCCGTTAAACACAGCAGGGTTACTACAAAGTGTAACGCTGACCAGGGCCGGAGGGCCCGGCCCGCAGCAGTGCCTCCCCCGGCCCGGCCCGGCCCGGCCGCCGCCGCCGCCTCACCGGACGCCCTCCGCCTGCCGCCGGACCGTCAGCTTCTCCGGCGGGGGGGGCAGCCCGGCTCCCGCGGCCGCGGCGCCGCTGAAGGCAGCAGCCATGGGCCTCCGCAGTCGCCACAGCCGGGTGGCGGCCATGGCTGCGGGGAGCGCCTCGCTACCGACCCCGAGGGCGGGCACCTCCTACCGGCCCCGAGGGCGGCCCGCCCGCCCGGCGCGGGGCCGGCCCCTGTCGGCTGCCGGGGCGGCGAGTGCTGCCGGGCCCGGAACGGAGCGGCGAGCGCTGCCCGCGTTTCCCCGCCGTGGGGGCTGTAGCACTAATGAGGCCGCCCGGGACCTCCTGCTCTGGAAGGGTGGGAAGGGGGCGGTCAGTCATGAGGGTGCTAGGAAGTGTCGGCGGCCTGCTAGGGAACGGTGACTTGTGCTGTAACGTCTCCAGATTCCACGGGGCGCTCGCGTCGGTGACCACGGGGTGGAGGTGAGGGCTGCGCTGAGAAAACTTGTTGGTGTCACTAAGCTGGGATTTAACCTCAGCAGAGAGGACAGCTGTGTCATGCAGAGAGAACAAGATCACTCGGGGGCTGATGGTAAC
Organism: Falco peregrinus; assembly: GCF_023634155.1. NCBI lineage: Eukaryota > Metazoa > Chordata > Aves > Falconiformes > Falconidae > Falco > Falco peregrinus. The sequence goes on from NC_073726.1 coordinate 25,282,742, forward strand.
TCTCTGGGATGAAATTCCGTACTATAGGCTTTGGGGTCTGCCGTGGTGTAACCCCGCCGGTAACCAAGCACCCCGCAGCTACTCGCCCGCTCCCCCTCACCCGGCGATGGGAAGGGCAGCCAGGAGTGTAAACACGAGGACTGAGAGAAGAACAATGTAATAATTGACCGTTCCCTCAGCTCACAAAGCAGGTAGCCCAAGACCTGCTGCTGCTGCAGCAGGTCCCTGGTGGCCAAGGGCCAGTGAGGGCTAGGAACGGAACTCCTGCCTGGTGCCTTCCCTGCAGGAGCAGAGGCCAGACTTTCCCATCTGCGGGCAAGTGCCTCCGCTGGAGCTGGGGTAGCCACGTGAGTGACACAACAAAACTTGGGCTATCTGCTTTCTGAGTTGACAAAACAGATCCCTCACTTTTGTGTGCCCCCGGAGCCCAAATGCACATTGGAAACATCCAGACACTGCTCCTGAAAAGAAGGTGTCAGGAAGGAATTCTCTTGCTGGTTCTCACCCTGTCCTGGAAGCCATGGAAGTCACACAAGAAAACTTGGGCTACCTGCTTGCTGAGCCAAGAAAACGGTCCCCTCACTTTCTCACTCTACTGGAAACCCAAATGCACTTTGGAAATGTCCAGTCACTGCTCCCCCAGAGAAAATGCCAAGAAGGAATTTTCTTGCTGGCAGTCACCTTGCCGTGGTAGCCATGGAAGTAACTCAACAAAACTTGGGCTATCTGCTTTCAGAGCCAATGAAATAGTCCCCTAAATTTTGAATTCTACTCAAACCCAAACACACGTTGGAAATGTTCAACCAGTGCTTCCCTGGAGAAGGTGCCTAGAAGGAATTCTGTTGCTGCTTCTAGCCTTGCCTTTGTACCCATGGTAGTGACTCAACAAAAATTGAGCTATCTACTTTCTCAACCAAGAAAACCAGCACCCCATATTTTTGCACTCTCCCAGAGCCCAAATGCACATTGGAAATGTCCAGCCATTGCTCCCCCAGAATAGGTGCCAGGAGGGAATTTTCCTTCCTGACACCTTCTCTTTAGGAGGTACTCTTCAGAATATTCTTCAGAAGAGGATTTGGCAGTTCCTGCACTGGAGGAGGGTACGGGGAGGTCCTGTGCCCTCCAAGAGCAGCAGTGACAATGAGGGAGGTGAGCTCCAGCCACAGGGCCAGGAGGAGCTGCAGCATGTGGCTGCCATTGGCAACTTGGCCCCAGGGCAGCCGTGGGTGAAGGAGCTCAACACCAACCGCTGCGACAAGGATGACAGGTAATGGAGCACCAGCAGATGGGTTTTTTTTGGGAAACCTCTGGGCTGTGTTCCTCCCCTGGGGCTTTGTGCTTGTGGCTGTTCTCAAGGGAGGTAAATCTGGCAAGGGCAGATAATAACAGGCTGTTACCTTGCTATCAGCTGTGCTTACAACTGGTTGTGCTTTCTGTCTTTGCAGGCACAGTCCCACAGCACAGCCTGTGGACCCCAGGGAGCAGAAAAACAAGGGAGAAGCTGCTCCAGGCTGTGCAAAAGGGGTGCCAGCATCCAGTGCTGTCTATGGGGCAGGAGCTGCTGGGGTTACATGGTGTACACCTGCTCTGGGGAGAGCAGGTAAGACTCTCCAGTGCAGAGGAGGTAATGGGGAAAAGACCTGTCACCTGCCCTTCTGATGGGATGCCCTGGAGAGAGGATGTTTGGAAATGATGATGTCGTGTTGCTCATGATGCAGGAAAAAATCACACTGCCAGGCATTGTCCCTGGGAAGCAGAATTCTTAGGACACTGATTCTCTTTTGGCTAGTTTCTGATCAGTTTGAGGGATCTCCCTGGCATGTGGAAAAGGTGTGTGCGCTAGAGGAAGTGAATTTCCAAGCAGGAAAATTGATGCATTTTGAATCCATGTTTTGATACGTTGCTTGAATTTCATGGGTTTGGGGTGTGTTTTTGTGCTAACATTGTCTCTGGAAGCATCATGGTTCGGAAAGCACTCCAGGCACCAAGGAGTTGTATTAGCTCACTCTGGTTCCAAAAATATGTGGTTTTAATGCAGATGAGCCTGCAGTATAATCGGAGCCTGCCATCCGCAAGTCCCCCGCAGCTGAAGAAGCCATCAAGGAGAGCAAAAGCTCTGGGGGGGAGGTAAGTAAACCCAAAGATTTTTAACTGAGAGTCTTCGTTATAGGATTAACTTGCATGTGAATGCCAAATAAGACTTTTCCATGAATAACGTCTAATGCAGAGATGTTGAAAATTCTTTTATCAAAATCTGATGTCAAGTTGGTGACAGTCCTCTTCTGCTTTTATGTTATGCTGTCACTATCTCCTGTTTTGAGTGGATTCTAAGTTTTGTCAATTTTTATTCTTCAGCTTCAAACAGGCAGAAAACGGCACAGCCCAAATGCCAACAGCAGGATCTGAGTCATCCTTTTCCCACCTGAGTTCTGGAAGTCATTGGACACTAGAAAGTGTTGATGTGGAGATGTGTCAGGGAGCATATGAGCAATGGCTTCAAGTGCAAGAAAAGGTCAAAGAGGACATCACTGAGACGTGAGAAACAAAAAGCACTTTGTCTAAGCAACTGAGCAAAGGCAAAATGAAAGCTGACAAGCTGGAAAACAAAGTGGACCAACTGAAAAAAACCCTCTGAGCAAAGACATTAGCTTTAGACATCTCAGAAAGAAATTTACGTTGGGCCCAGAGGCTGGCAGAGGAGTGGCATACTCTCTACCTTGAGGAAACTGAGGAGCAAGAAGATGCCATCAAGAAGGCAGAAGGGCTGCAGGAACAACGGGTCCAGCTCCAGCTCTGTCACCATCTGGGAGACATGCAGAAGACGACTGCCTGAGAATGAATGGTAAGTGATGCCTTTACAAGTAAGGTGACAAAGAAAAAAAAGATGTGAGGTGAGCACTGATCAGGAATGATGTAAATAAGTGCACTTCTCAAGGCTATCTGGCACTCCTAAAAATCCACAGGTATAAGGTACATGTGTGGGAGCCCATCAGTCAAGTTGGTTCTGCTTGGTTCTGGTTTTGTTGGAATTATGGAAAGTTCTGGCAAGCCTTGAGAGGAGCTTATAGACACGTGTACATACAAATGCTTAGGCGTGCCCTGGTTTTTGTTTGCGTAGCACAAGAATAGCGTAAAGGATATGCATGGAGTTGGCTTTAGAAAGCCTTGCCTCTGATCACTGAAGAAAGGGCTGCAGTCCAGCTATGGCTCTTGCATTGGCATCTGATGGGATTTGGGCAAACGAGCAAAACGCCACAAAGGCACAGCCTCAGCATCTTCTGAGAGTAATGTGCTGGGAAACAGAAATCTTAATTAAGAGATGATGTCTCTTTAGTTGTCTTCACTTGCCATTGATGGTTAGAGATGAGCAGCTGTGCAGATGCCATCTTCTTCCAGAGGATGAGATTTCTTTGCACTTAGAGAACTGATCTCGCTATATTAACAAGTAATTGAGAATACAGACTTTGGCTTCTTACTTTTTCCTTCATACTCCTGTGACATTGTTTCCCTAGAGAACAGTGAGAGCACTGCAAGGATTCTTTGCTGATGCTTTTGCAAAGCAGTGGATGGCAGAAACTTCACTGAAAGCTTCTACACACCAACGTGATTACCTGAAGAAAGAAAACTCCCACTTGCAAGAGGACTTGAACAAGGCTAAGGCCAAGGTAAAACAAAGTCTGTGAATGTGTTAAAATATATGAAGCTGTTCTTTTCCTTCAGTGACCAGAAGAGAAGAAAATATTATGGGAACAGAGACAGGAGAGATTTCTTTGAGGATGTTATGAGCTTCAACATCACTAACAACTGTTTTCCAGACTAGAGGGGTCTTTTAGCTCCTTTCTCCTCCCTGCCTATCCCTCTGTCACCTAGAAAAACTCACCCAGCTCTTCACAGAGCTCGTTTCGAGGCTGAGGGGGAAAGCAGTGGCTTGGCAGCAACATCCGGGTGGAAGCAACTTTTGAGAATCGCTTCTGTTCCAACACCGTCCAAAAGTTGTGGCCATGATGTGACATCGCAAGCTGCATGCTCCCACATGTCACTGGGTTGGAATGCTTTCTTTGCTAAGTTTTTCTCCTCTCGGTCTCTGCAGAAAGATGGTGTCTAGTCTAGTTTACAGCGGTGTTTTGGGGGAAGGAAAGTACCTTTCTGTTTGCTTTCACCTCATAAGCCAGGCTTCACCCTCCCTCTGAGTAAGGCCTCGAGGCTCTTGTCTCTTCCCCCACACTGTCTGCCCCAGGCAGGCATTAGCATAAGGCTGAGCCTGTGGGAAGGGATGGGGCAGAACAGGAGTGCCATGGAAGCAAAGTGAAATGTAATGAATGCAATGGCATGCAAAAGAGTGTCTTCCCAGGTGTGGACACTGTATGATGCTGTAGGAGTCAAGTGCCTTTGCTGTAGTGCCTCTTTGGAAAGGAGGGAAGGGTGGAAGCTGGAGTTGTCTTCTCAGCAAGGGCTTGAAAGGCATACTTTTCTTCAAAAAACCAGGTGGCTTTTCCCTGGCTTGAAATACAAACTTGGTGGCTTACAGCTCTGACCCTGATCTGTACATTTGAGTTGCACAGGGATATTTGATCCCCTTGTTGAATGCAGATTGCTTTTTCCCAGCATACAGATGCATGAACTCTCCGCGCAGCTGGAATTGGAGTCCCAAAAATCTCTGCAGCTTGAGGCTACAAATCAGCAGCTGTGAGGGCTGGGGCCTCTTCTGTCACATCACTTGGTGACTCCTGGGGTGGATCATAGCACAACAGTGCTTTATGGGAAACAGTGTGAGCAGCCAGTGCAAGAAGAAATGAGAGAGAAGCAATATTCCAGTCTGCCCTTGCAGGTCAGTTGATGTACTGATTTTTATCTGTAGTTGGCACAGCATTGCGTTCATTTGTGTCAGTGGTTGTGGCTTTTAGGTGTTTTGTCTTGGGCATCTAGTTCTCTTTGTTAGTGCTGTGGGTTTGGCTTTTCTGCAGGGAAGCTGGGGAGATGCAAAAGGCTGTATCAAAGGGCTTCTGCATACATCGTGGAGCCTGTGTGCATGAAAAATGTGAGCCTTTTCCTCACCCGTGCTTATAGAACATTGTAGGCTGTTTAATACCAGCTTTCACATAAAAACAGCAGAAAGAGCATTTTTTTGAGAGGAGTGGGCATGGTCTTTTTCTTCCTGTTTCTTCAAGTTGCATCACCTGCTTTAGGCACAGGCAGCCACTCCAGAGATCAGCATCACTGATAACCTCTTGCAGAAAACAGCTGGAACAGAGAATTAAAGCTCTGGAATTGGACCTGAAGAGAGCACGGAGCATGTAGGAGGACAGTGCACCGCCACCGGCATGTGTGCAGGCAGATGGAAAAAGCTGCAAAAAGTGTTGCTTGGTGGACCTGGAAATTAGAAGATGTCTCACAAAGACGTTAGAAAAGTAAGTCCAAACATTTTCTTTTTTTCCCCACACAAGACCATATGACCCTTTTCATCGTGGTTTTTCCATCCCACATCCCTTTCTTGGATCTGATCAACATGATCTATGCACCTTCAGGTCAGCATGCTTCTCAAAAGAGTATGCCTCGGGCTCTCCCATTAGGGAGGCTGCTTTTCATTTCTTTTTATTGACCCTGCAGTAACAAAATGAACCACGACTGTCTGCAGGACATTTTAGTTAGTTTCCTTTTAGCAGGTTTCTGCAGCCATCTCCTCTTCATGCACATATGGAGGAAAACAGAGGAGCTTCAATTTTGCTGCTGTTATCCTCCAACTTAGGATAGACACACTTGAAAATGCCTGATTTCTGAGCTGAATGAACTACCCTGACATGTTCTCAGCTATGGTGGAGGGCCTTAGACACACATACAAACGTATGGCCTCTGCTTCCACAGGGAAGGCACCAGGATGGAGTTCTGCTGCTGGCTTTCACCAACCCCTGGGTGCCATGGACCTGACACAACAGGGCTTGGGAATGCCAGAAGCAAGCAACCTGGTTTTATCAAACTGAAACAATGCATCTCCCATAGTTCTAAGCACTACAAGAAGGCTCTGTTTTTCATCTTCAGAAAGCATTACATCCTCAATATATAATGAAAACATGTGAAACTTGGAGGATTCCCATGCTTTAACAAACATAAGAAGGTATGAAAACAAAAAGCAGATGGACTTTTTCATTATGGGACTAGACTTAAAAAAGGAAAAAGGACATCTGAGATATGTCTGGAGAAAAAGATCAAAAGTGAAGTTTTTAGACTCTAGAAATCCTAGTTTTATGAATTAATATTTCATAACCTGAAAGTTCATCCATTATTAAGAATCTTAGTGGGGAAATAAGTTAAAAAATCTAATATGTAAACGTTATTCCACCTTGCTATATAAAAGGGAGATTAGCTTGCTTTCTTGAAACATGTGAATAAGACTTATCACAATCTGGAAATTTCTGTCCTACAATCTGACAGTTTGTCCCTGTTAGTAGCTCTTAAGGTTCACTCTTAAATTTATTTTTCCTGCAGAAAAAATTGGGAAATTAAATGTGTATTCAAACCATTTAAAGATTGCTAAATAAAGAAGGGGAAAAAAAAAAAAAAGGGTGTGAAAATAAATGTGAAACCAGGTCTCTAGTGCTGAGTCCTTTAAAATTGTTCAGTCCACACACATTTAAGGAGGAAGATCAGAGGGTGGCTCAACATGTGAATCATGTTGAGTGCACCTGTCTTTGACAAACAGGGTTCATCCATCTGCAGATATCCGTATCCATATGAAGATATATGTGACTGAAGATTACTTTATATATGGCACTTGCATCTGAGTTTAGGACTTTTCTGGAAGCACACAGAAGGTTGGGAGATTTGGGCTTTGGATCCATTCTGCTGTGATATAAGGAAACAGGAGAGACAGAATTTGCCGTAAGAACTCCGGCACTCCGGTGGATAAAGAAATACTCAATTTCAGGTGCTGAAGCAGTTCCACTGACTTTGGCCAAATGTTACTATGGAGCAAAGCTTTCATCCGTTGTAGAAAACCCAGAGGAAGTTTTCAACTTTGGAGTTCTGTGTTATGTCACTTCAAGTTAACACAACTTACAGTCATTAATCCTCACCTTTTCTTTCCAAGGAAGACATTCTGGGTGAAATTGTGCATTTTTCACAACATGTGTTTGCTGCTAGGCAGTATGACACAGACTTCAGAATATGGTGCTTTATTTGCTAAGCTTAATGTAGGATAATCTGCTAACAACCCTTATGCTTTTCTGTTTATTCTCTGGATCATGACATTGTGTAGTCTCTTCTAGGGGTAATTGTTATACCATTACTCCTTGATAAATTAGAGTAATGCAGCTGATGTTTATCAGCAAGATTTCTGATGCGGATTTCCAACAGTTTGACTGAGATCAGAGACTTGTCTAGTGGAATTATTTACCACTTAAATGCATTTTAAAGAAAAGCCGGACTACTGACTTTCTTGCTGTCATTTTTCACAAAACTGTCCCCTGAGATTCCAGCTATGAAGATCAAACACTTTCTTGTAGGTTAAATATGACACATAACTTTCCTGCGAAGCCTGGTAGGCTCCAGATGCAAAGTGAGCTCAGTGCATGCCTGCTAATGGAAACTGCCTCCTTTACTGACGGATTTGGGTGCTTTTAACAACTGCTTGCACAGCCCATGCTCTGCTGCAAATTATATTGTGGATCTGCATTTGGGAGATAAATAGAAACAAAGCATAAATGACTCAAGAGGAAGTTTCTCCCCCTGCCCCCCTTCTCTCCCATCAATCCTCTTGAGTCTTTCCCATGACAGCTGGTTCCTCCATGATTTCTTACGCAAGTCCTGCGTGTCTTACCCAGGATCAAGTCTGATAAGGTATCACTTGCCAGCACTGTTAGCTGTGTCTGCAGGAGCAAATGGGATCTGCGTGGGGCTGTTCTCTGTCACTGGGGCCAGCTGCCACCAGGTGGCCTGTATCTCCGCTGTTAAACGCTCAGCCTCCAGATCACGCAGGATGCTTACAAACTACTTACTGGGAGTCAAGCCTGATCTGTGTTAACTTCCAAAACATGCCTAACTGGGCTAGCTGGCTCAGACCGGTACTGTGCTAGAGACCATTTTAATATTTTAGACCTATAACCAGTGATGTTTCCTGCCCCTAACTAGCACACATCCAGCCATAATGTCTGACTGTAAAGTCAGACTTTAAATAAAAACTACCTGTGTACCTACAGCAATACGATTACAGTAAGCACAATATAATTCAGATAAAGGCAAATTTAATGCAGCTATTCCTAGCAACTGTGATTTTAAAAAAAGCATGAATAAGTGATAAATATTTCACAAACAATTATTCATCTATTCATTGAAAACAAATGTTTCTTAGTAGGAACTGGGCTGTATTTATATGGGATGTGATTAAGTTTTGAATTTTCTCTTGTTCTATGGTGTACGATATTTTTGCTTCTACATTTTTGGTCCTGGTAAAAGACTTAAAAATAATCTTTCTGCCACCTTAATTCTTCTTGAAAGACATCAAAAGTAGATCTATTTACACGGTATTTATAATAAAAATAAATACACCTACAGGGTCTAATCCTGCAACACTTACTTGCATGAGCTGGCCCATCAGCATCTGCTGATGTTGGATCAGGATTCAAATTAAGTCAGAAGAAGCCTTTCTGTTAGTTTTCACAGGCTCTGAAGTAGTCTTGTATGTGAACAATTCTTCTCTGAGTTATTCAAAGGCATGTTAGTGACTTCAGGTATACTTTGGCACCTGGATTAGTTCTCATTGTAAAGCGTTCAACAGTGAAAAGCAGTAAAGTCTTTCTGTTCTTTGCCAAAATCAGTATCTGTGCCAAGAGAGTTCAAGAAACTCAAACTCATACAGAATGACTAGGGCAAATATATACAAATTTACGTCAAACACCTATCTGGGATACAGATTTCAGATACAAACTCCAGTATAATGTAGAAATAAAGATGTATTTAGTCTATAGGAAAATTAAAAAATAGAGGGAAAGAAGAAAAATGAAGATAAGAAAGTTACTGCAATTACCTTTAGAACAGAAGATGAATTTTTCTAGATATAATTCTAGGATATAATCAGCTTTACATGGGGATTAAGTTGCTTTTTTTGGAATCCCCCCCCCCCCCCCCTTATAATCAGTCAAAGCCTTACCTTTCTGCTGTAAGCTTAATTCAAGTTTTTCAATATTTATTTGGCCCTTTTAAAGCTCTGTACTGTTATGAGGCACACCTCATTTTTAAACTAGGGGCATAAAACTTTTAAGTTAAGGCCAAGGTACTGAAAAAGTGGTATGTGATGGATCTCAGTTTTACTGCTTAAGTCAGCTTGGTTCTATTTTTTCAGTAGATGATGTATCCAGTAGCTTCCATAGATTTCTTAGGTTCTTTGTGGAACTATTTTTTTCTAAATGATGTGGATGATTCCTTGTCTTGATTTAAAGAAAAATATTGAAAAAAGTTTAAAGTTATAAATCCCTAAAAATCCTACTTTGAATTGCATGTTACATATCAGCTCAGTGATTACTGCTTTCCCTTGCAGTTTCTAGCCACTAAATCTCTCTCTCACGCATAGTTTAGAAAACAGAAATAATTTTCAAGTTAAAAAAAAAAGGGAAATCTTCATAATTTGAGTGCCCACCTTGAACAGTGATGAACTGGCACCAGTTTACATTTTGATACATATGAGATCATGTGTTCTCCACCCATCCCACAGTATAACTTTTCCTTTGCCACGTACTTTACAATGTGTAAGTTCTCAAACTTCTGCAGTGTTGAAATCAACTTTACAGTTCACAGCTGTCTTTCATTCATAATTCTTCAAGGTGGCTCAGTGTCTGCCATTGAAATGGAAAAAAATATTAGTGTAAATACTAAAATGTAATGTAAGTGTAATACTAGTAGGGAAAAGTGTAATGTGTTTTCTGTGCAAGCCAGCACCTGGATATTCAATATTACCTACATTCTAGAACCATTGACATCTCAGCAAGATACCAGAAAATCTTTCAGATTTGCTAGTGAATAACAGTTGGACAGTAGTGATCCATTAATTTGGTCTGTCCCAATTTGGCTGGATCGTTATAAACTAATGCTAAGATCTGCCATTTGATGGCAGGGATTTTCATAATCATGCAAACCGAAAGAAATATGCTACATATTTTTGAGTTCCAGACATTTAACTATTTGCAGATTACAGTTGGTGCCAGTAGCACAATTTATCAGTTTGCCTTATGTTTTCTACTTTAAAATTCCATTTTCAGGCACGTTACCTCTCTAAACTTTAACTGGATGGCTTACAATGTAAACACCAGGTGTCTGCCTCAGGCTGGATTTCTCTAGAAGGTTTCAGCAAATCTGTTCAGTAGTTTGCTGAGAACAGGGTCAGAGGACAAAAAAAATTCCATGGAAGAGTGCTGAATGAAATAAAATTTGTTTTCATCAGACTTTCAGATAAAGAGCTTTTCACTTTGTGAATCAGGTCCCTTGGTATATTGCCAGACCTGGAGAACAAGTAAACAGTTCTCAGGTGTTTCTTCTGTTGGGCTAGAGGAATGATTTTTAACAATCATTTTGAGTCAAAGATATGGTTATTTGTTTATATGAAATTATATGTTATTTTGTAAATGTGGTTGAATGAATTTGATCAGTGATTGACTGTATGGCTGAGATAGCTCCTCACACACAAAAATTCAAATACTTGTATAAATCGCTTACATGGTGTTAACAACATAGTGTGGCAGTTATGCTGCAGCGAAATGGTCAGTGACCTGCTACCCTGCTTAGACGCGCACAATGGATCCACCCGAGAGCACCGAGGGAGCTGGTGGAGGAGCTTTCCCAGCCGCTCTCCATCCCCTACCAGCAGCCCTGGCTCAGGGGGGGCTGCAGCAGCCGGGGGTCAGCCAGCGTGGGCCCGGCCACGAGAGGGGCAGGAGGAGGGTCTGGGGAGCTGCAGGTGCCGGCCTGGCCTCGGTGCCGGGGCAGCCACGGGGCAGATCGCCCTGAGCGCCGTCACACGGCACGGGCAGGACGGCCGGGGATCGGGCCCCGCCAGCGTGGGGCTGTGAGAGGCAGGTCCTGCGTGAGGAGCCCCATCTCCTGCTGGGACAAGGGGACCCGCTGGGTGGCTGAGGGAAAGGCTGTGGCTGGCGCCTGCCTGGGCCTTAGCGAAGCCTTTGGCACCGTCTCGCCCAGCATCTCCTGGAGAAGCCGGCTGCTCCCGGCCGGGCCGGGGGGGCTCTGCGCTGGGCACAGCCGCTGGGCAGGAGCCCCCAGCGTGCCCAGGTGGCCAAGGGGGCCAGCAGCGCCCTGGCCGCTGTCAGAAGCGCTGTGGCCGGCAGGGCCGGGGCAGTGCCCGTCCCCCTGTGCTGGGCACCGGTGCGGCCGCCCCTCGGGGCCTGGGCTCAGGGTCGGGCCCCTCAGGGCAGGGGGGACGCAGAGGGGCTGGAGCGTGTCCAGAGCCGGGCAGGGGCTGGGGGGGGGGAGCTGGGGGGGTCAGCCTGCAGAGGGGGGGCTCAGGGGCACCTGGTGGCTCCCTACAGCTGCCTGGCAGGGGCTGTAGGCAGGGGGGGTCGGTCTCTGCTCCCAGGGAAGAAGCGCCAGGACACGGGGAACCGGCCTCACATTGTGCCGGGGGAGGTTTAGGTGGGTGTGAGGGGAAATTCCTTCATGGAAAGGGTGGCCGAGCCCTGGCACAGGCTGCCTGGGGACGGGGTGGCGTCACCAGCCCTGGGGGTGTTTAAATGACATGTAGATGTGGTGCTCAGGGACATGGTTTAGTGGTGGGCTTGGCAGTGCCAGGGTAAGGGTTGGACTCAATGATTTTAAAGGTGTCTTCCAACCTGAATGATTCTATGTATCTATATTTCTAATTATCTTTTTGGCATACTAAAAACAGAAATGTGATTAGTCTACCTTATTTGGGAACATACTAGACAAACACACCCACTGCAAAATTCTGATTTCAACAGATTTTTTCCAAGGTCGGTGGCTGTCAGCTGTGTAGCCCTACCTCAGACCTATTCTTCCAGTACCAGGGGAGTTACGCTATTCTGGCTAAACCTTGGGATACTGGATTAAAGAATAGGAGCATTTCAACAGTTAAGAAGTTAACTACATGTTGCTCAAAAAGTTACGTGAACCGGATGCTTATTTAGCTTTGCCAAACAGGAGGTTTCAAGTTATAACGAATCATGTAAAATTGAATGTTGTACTAAACAGATAATGCAGAGTGTTTTGCCCACTGAAAAGCTGGTGTGTAGCTTACACACAAGCTCCTCCGTGAGGAGCTGAGAATTATTACAGCAGCAGAGTAACAACACACTTGAAAGCCTGTGCCAGCAGACAGCTCTCACTCAAGCCTCCCTTCTGAGCTATACACCTACTGATCCCAAACCTTTGGCATTGTCCCAAGATATTTGGTGTCATTTTTCAGTAACAGCATCATTCAGGAGTTCAGAGACAGTCTAATACAAAGCTCTTTGGAGTCAGCAATGTGTTCATCTAGCCCAGTCCTTTTCTCAAATAGCTTCTAGGTCACCCTTAGGTGCAAGGTGAAGAAAGCTGAGAAAGCAAAGAGCTGGTGTACCCGTACCTTCTTTCATCATCCAGCTTTGTGTGCAAAGTTTGGCCTGGGCAAAAAGAGACAAGGAAATTAAAAAATTAAGAGGTGCAGAGAACTGCAGCTCGCTGGCATCTGTCCATGTTTCTGCTACATCCATCTGAAGAGAGAGGCTACAGGGAACACAGCTTTTTATTGCTTCAATCATTAGTGCATTCTTTTAAAACTTCCTAAAATGCATAAGAAGAACAAAGTAGAAAAGCAGACAAAATTCAATGGCATAACAAATGACCAGCTATACTTTTTATTTTTCTTTATATTAGTGCAGTGTACTCTTGTTAGGCTTTGAAAATGCTGCCAAGCATGTAAAATCAGCAGCACAAAACGAAGGTAACTTCTGGAAGACACCCAGAGCTACACCCTTCTACCCCAGCAGAAACCAAATTTCATGGCACAAACAGGAGTCTTTTCCTTAGAAACAGTGTTTGAGGTATTGATGGCTGGGGGCCATCATCTGGATCCATGTCTAACAGCCTGATAAAAATGGATTTTTCTGAGCCTTGGGGATCTTATGGAAAAAAACCCCTTCAGCTGCCCCCCCTTTATTATATCAAGGGGAGTCTAAAATCAATGTTTCTGCTAATTTATCCATGTAGTACATTGCCAGTTATGAAAAAGAAGAAAAAGATAAAAATGACAGTGTGTGAGGAGCTGGCATAGGGGTGAGTGGGATGGGAGACATGAGACGTCCCTAGTCCCAGAGGGCAGTGAAGACAAAGCAGTACTGGTTTTATAAAACTAATTTAAAACCAGGGCAGCAAGGGGTGGGTGTGTGGGGGTTGGGGGATAAGGGAAATACTGTTCAGTTTTGTAAAATGGCCCTGTAAAAGAACCTGGTGTGTGTGCAAGCACATGCAAAATAAGTGTGTGAGAGGTGGATTTTGAATCCGTCTGGAATTTTAAATACTCTTGCTGTAAATTTCTACATTATTTAAAAAGCCTATGAAATGGAAGTAATTATCTGTTAAATTTAATTTTAATTGTAAGAGTTTTCTGAGGGAGTGATGTTAATCTGTGTTTCTATAGCCATCTCCAGACAGATAAACCATGGTTAGTTTTTAATTTAAATAAAAATTATTTTTCTTTGAATTTTATAATCTACAACATTTCATAATTGGGCAAGGTGGATAACATTGTAAAGTAAATTGAAGTAGAATTGAATAATTTTTTAAAATTTCTCATTGCTTATTATCTCATGTCATTCTTGATTAGCCTGAAAACTTTCTGCAGAAATAGTGAAATTGCACATATTAAGCAAATCTTAAAGAAATGCTGATTTTACATTTGTAATAATCCTAAAAAAGACTCAGCTACTTATCTGTTCAGAACAAAGAGCACCACATGACCTGTGCTCAGCCATAACACGCATACTGTCAGATGCTAACAAATATTTAAAAAAAAAAATAAATTAAAAATTGGAAGATTTTTTGTTCTTTGTGCAAGTGATGCTCCTTCCCTACTGACGTGTGTCTTGCCAGACTGCAGGTCAGCCTGGGCTGAGAAAAGCCCTGCTTTGGTCAGTGGAGAATTGCAGGATAACTCCTGGTGAGGAAGAACTGCGTTCCTGAGCAACAGTTAACTGTGGTAGAGACAGCAAAATCATACCTGAGGGGACGGAAAGCACGGGGTATCTATCAGCATTAAGATACCAGCAGTATCTCTAGCGTTTACTTATGGATTCATTACACTGATTTTTCAGTTAAGCTGGGTTTCTAGATAAGGGTTCACTGTTAATACTGAGAATGTTAATTAGTTTGTAATATATCCCCATACTGCTTTATACAAGAGGATCAAGGATAGAAATGCAACATCCAAGAGAGAAAATAACAAACAGAAGAAGATCCCATTTACCAGGTATACATACAACACAGAACTCTGAGTTAAAGTTGCCATGACACCTGCAACCCAATTTCATTGCAGCTGGTACTGAATTCTCTAAATAGGGATATAAAGTATGGGTCTCAATATAACAACTATGCCATATCATTTAGGCAAAGCAAGATGCTTTAGATAATTTCATAATATTAGTGTTTAATGTTATTGTTCTCCATTTCTCAATTTTCTAAGCGTTTCCTGCCCTTTTCTCAAAAGGGAGGGAAAAAGAGAGTTTGTACCTCAAAAGTCAGCCTACCATTATCTGTAAAAGATTTTAACGCAAAACATTTTCAATAATTGCAAACTAGCAGTGGCAACACTTGCCCACACTCCTCTTCGGCTCTGAATTTGCAAGGTGCTCAACACAGGCAATCCCCTCGGAGGGAGCAGCACTGTGCCTAGTGTTCTACCTGTGCCGCAATGTGCAGGTGACAGTGGTGACTACAGTATGGTACAGTCACATGGTAACAGCCTGCCCCCCCTCCCCTGTATACTGGGCTCCTACCGCCAGATGGGCGGGATTTCAAAACTGCATTCCAGAAGGCCAAAAATACAACTTGTTATAAACTAGGATTTTATGAATTTATCAGTAAGATCATATGGCAGGACTAAATCATATTACAACCCAAGAAGCCCCATTTTATTCCATGTCTATCTTAGCACACACAGACTTAGTAACTAGCTGGTTGCCTGAGTGCTTGATTCCAAACTCACTTTGGAAGCTATTACCCCCCAAGTGAAGAAAACAGACACCACCATTAACAGCTGAAAACTAAGACAGCACCTTAGTCCCTATGGAAAGGTGAAGCTGTCAAGGAGAAATGGACTTTTAAGCTTCATACCTGCAGGTTCTTGATCTTAATAAAGAAAGAAGAATAGAGCCATCAATGCAGTGTGCAAACAAATCCATCTCAAACAAAATGATTGTGAAAAATTTCAGCTCCATACCCCATACTGAAGACAAATTACTCTCTTCCACCTTAGTTACTTTGTATCCTGAAGATAGTTTGAACATGGGAAAGCTGCCAAAGAGTGACAACTGACCTATTAAATACAATACATCTGTCACTGCTGTTGTCAGTTTCCAATCTTGTCTGTCAATGCATTTAGCTACTGTATCAGTTGGCAAAATGAGTCTCGCAGAACATCAATTCCATTTAATTGAACACAGGAAACTGCATCTACAGAAACTCCTCATGTTGCTAGGACTGTAACTGTGGCATTTTCAGGAAAGTTGCCTGCATTTATCAGGAATTCAGCCTTATCAACATCTGAAATGGTCTTTCTTCTGACTCCCATCCAAACCAGCTCTTGACCAGCAGGCATCTTGAAATACCGGGTATGGATCAAAAGCAAGAAAGTTCTCCTTTCTCTCTGCACTAATTTAAATTAAGCTCATTACTAGAATCACAACAGATTTAAGTTCCAGAAACAGTCAATCAGCCCCTTCCTGTTAACATTTTTGCATTACTGTAGGACACCGAGCTGGTACAACTCAGTGTAATACTCTGCAGGTCAGTAGAAGTGTGCTGCCTTTTGCTCTTGTATTAGAACTGATGCAACGAAGAACTGAGAGGCTGAGAACAGAATAGTTGCATACTAACTAGCTTAAAAATATTTGAGATAAGAACTGAGTTATACTTCATTTGCGCAGAGCTGGGAAAGAGCTTTTCAATCACTGCTTGTACATGGCTGTGCACACCTATGCAGACCCAGGATCCAAACAGCTCTTTTTTTTTTTTAAAGTAAAAAACCCAAACAGCTGAAAGGGGTTGTAGTAGTTGAAGAGCAACCATCAAAAAATGGAAGAATGCCCATGCATATTAGTGGGCAATGCTGGCACAAAAGCAAATGTGTCAAGGGTAAAGTTTTGACAGAAATTGGAAGAATTCTAAACATCAGATATTTTTTATTATATTCCAATGAATTTATTAAACTAAATTCCATTACATATTGTAGGTCAAAAAGAATCAAATATTTTTCAAGGTAAGTTAGGTCAATTTGTGATATCTTTATGATATAGTTATTTGAAATCACAATGTATTTGATGCCATAAGTTAGAGCCTTAAAGCCTTTTTTTTTTTTTTTCCTTAACACAAAAGAATGAATGGTAGTTTCTTCAAGACTGCTCCTGTGTTTTGCCAATTTATATGGCTTTGACCTTCCAAGGTACAATACATTTGGTATCATAAATTGCCCATGTACTTTCCAGCTTGTTGGAATCCTGACATATAACCTGGGAAAGCCATCTGAAACAGAACAATAACTAATTCCTGTGGGTGGAAATACTCCTTTCTGATACTTACACTACGGACACATATCTGTTGTGGGCTTCCACAGCTGCTTAGCTTCACAGTGCTTCCTGCAGAGCACCATTTCCTCAGACATATTGAAGAACTCTGAGCTGTAGCAGAAAATATAGCTTCTTTTTCACCAGATTGATATGCATAGTATATCCAAATGCAGTATCTTTATATTAAAGAATCAATGTGAATCACACCAGAGCCCACTTTTGCCCTCTTACTCATAAGTAGCAATATAGTATATTTTATATGAAGCTAAGATACTATTGGTTTTATATATTCATATCAAGAATAAGGACACAGTTGTAGGCTTCCTCACAATAAGAGTGCATTATTTCTGAATATTCCAAACCCAAGTTAACTGAAATACTGCTGCTGTGGCTTCAAATTCCACCCCCCCCAGCCCCACCTCCCAAAAGCCCTATAGGACTGTTATTAAAAGGTAAGCTAAGCATCTATGTCTTCAAAAAATGAACAGACATCTTTCCCCTTTTAATTGTGAAAATCTATAAGAGAATAAGTTTTTAGTTGGCCAATTATTGCGATTCTGTTGATCTCAGCTGACAGTATCATAGCCTCTCAGCTGAAGGCCTGTCCCACCTGGCTGCACAAGGGCAGACATGTTTCTTGTTCGAGGTAGTTGAAAGCAGTAGCCTGATGGATGTGAGGTTGCTTTGCATTGTGGCCAGTAGCAAGGCTGAATATGTATCCACGAGACATGCACAGACACATGCACTGCTGGCCACATGGATCAACATGCACAGCACTGCATTGCCAGCACCCAGATAAATGCATCCAGCACTCACACAAACATGAGCAGTGTGGATGGCCTGATCCTGTTCTTGCTTTCTGGCTATGGGGGTGGAAATCCGGTGTTGAGAAAAAAACCCAAAACAAAACCAAAAAGCCACACACACACATATATGTATGCACAAAATATTAATCGCTCCAATGGTGAGCCTGAGATGCTCAGGCTACTCAGTAGCTTTTCCCCTGATATCCTGGTCCCCAAAGCTGCTGGTACCCAGACACAGGATCCCCAGAGATCTGCAGTTTCACTCCAGTAGCTGGTACTTTGTAGCCTACTTGCTGGCTAGTTCCGTTTGAAGTTCAGCAACTTTCACACATACCCACTCAGAATAGAGAGCACACCCATACAGAAGATAATTAGAAAGAAGACTTAATGAGAAGACAGGGCAGACTGGAACTGTGAAATGCTGGGCTGTTTGAGGAGTGTACCAACAAAAGACATTTACATCTGGCCAACTTGCTTTATCCCCTTTCCTCTCTATTTTTTCCTGCTTGTTACTTCCTAATCCATCTTGATAGTTCCCTTTTCCACTTTTGGTCCTTCTCTAATCATCCTGTAATATCTCACACATTGCCACAATTCCTTTAAATACTTCATAATACATTTTACGTAACCCCTCAAGTCTGCTTCCTCTGGTATCCCATAATAAGGGTCCAACCTGTGCATACAGCAACTCCTTTGGTCTGCAGGGTGCACTGGGAGGGACTGTCCTTGGTTCTTAGTGGGCTTCCCACTAGGGACAACAGTCCTGCAGTTCTCCTTGGATAGTCCCAAGCAGCTTGTTCAGGGTGTACCATTTACATTACAGGGTTCCTCAGTCTGGCATTGTTCTGATCTTCACTGGGCCTTTGTGTTCTTGCTGATTAGTTTTTACACACATAACTGTAATTTGCAGCTAATGATTCCCATGAGACAAAGATCATTCTCCAAAGCCGTCAGATGTTATGCTCCATAACATCTCCACGTGATCTGTGGCTTTGGATCCTTGTCTCTCAGGCTTTAGCCATTGCATGTTTGTTGCTTATTCTTGTTACTAATGTGTACAAACAAGGATGTATGAAGTACTATCACCTGTAGTATGTATGTACTATGCTTAGTACAGGCCACCTCTTCCCAGAGGGACATGGACAAGTGTCTGTCACATTTCCTTTCCCTCTCTTCTTCCTTTTTCCCATCTCCTCAACTAGTGGTAGAGGGTTTCTGTTTCTCTTTCCACAGCTTCTACCCATCTTTTTCTTCATTTGTCTTTAGAAAGTAGATATAAAAATATAATGGTCTTTAGTAAATATGGCTGTAACAACTGATTTTAATTCCCTCTGTTTTCTGGATTTTAGCACTGACACATAAAAGGAAAATTAAGGAAAGAGTGAGTTACTCCCTTCAAATGTTTCTTTCCATTTCCACATCTGCCATGTTTTTAGTCAGGTTGAGGGACACTTTATTTCCAGAAAAAGTGACTTAATGAATTATGAAGTGTTAATCTAACTTTTCATGGAAATTACACATGGCACATGATGATAAACTTGTCATTTACCAGTGACTAAGTTGTCACTTTGTGTGGGATTCATTTCAAGACTAAGACACCTATGTTTAGCTGTCTATATAAACGAGATGTCTGAGATCTCATGGTTAACGGCATTCTAGCCAATACAGTCAACAGAGCCTGCCAGAACAACTGTATTTGAGATATCAGCATATAGCTGGCAAACATGCCACCCAACCCCTGGGGAGAGCTGCGCTCCTCTGTGGTGGTACATGAAGGCCAGTTCAGCTGCAAAAAACTAACAATGTCTGAAATAATTTTGGATTTCAAAAACTTCCTTCTAGGCCTGGCAGATATGTTGAAGGACCTAGCATGGACTCACATTTTCTGAATATTATAACAGGGGAAAAACCCAAACAAAACAAAAAGGAAACAGAAAAAGCAAGGAATCACTTTGTTGCTAACAATAGATAGCATAGAATGAGCAATCAACAAGAAACTCTTACAGCATAATAATTTATCTGCCCTGGAGCTAAAGCGAAGCCCTTAGACACAAAGTTACAGTTTTTAGACAACATATATACCCAGGTATCACTACTTTGATGATTGAGATTTTTCTGAAGTATGAACCTCTATCATTATAAGCCATAAAAAGCTGTAAGATTATAAAATAATGGCTTGCCCCCACAATAATCACCGTTGAATTCATTAATTGGCTTATTTGCTTATTGAATTACCTATATTAAAGTACATACCTTCAGAGTAAGTGCCACTGAATAGAAGTGGATGCCTTCTAACTTCAAGTGGATGCAGAGAGCTGAGGATGTGACAGGCACAATGTGATCTGACTTTTAACCTGAAACTTTAGAAACATATTTTAAAAAGTTTCCAAAGTCTTCAGAAGAAAGGTTGAATTGTTTTCTCAGTCTACAGTCTTGCTTCCAGTCAGGTGGTGGAACTGAGCAACTGAAAATGCTCAGATAAAGGGCTCTAGGTCTGAAATGTTTCTTAACAACTGCTTCGTGTCACCAACTCTTTGTTTTGGTTGGTATAGTGACTCCATACTTCCTTTTCTTTTTGTGAAAGAATTTTTTTTTCTTTAATGTGAGATTTTCTTTTTTTAATATGCAGTTTAAAATGGAGGAGGAAGAGAAACATTAAGTCAATGCAAGGAAAAGGCTTGAGATCAGATCTTCCATTCAACCTAACGACTAGAAATGCAGCTGGGTCCCTCTGATGCACATCACGAAAAGCGGCAGCTTAACCAGGGCTGTCAGGGCTGCTCCAGGATCTTGGTGCAGCTGTTCCAGACTTGTAAGCTTGATACCAGTAATTGGAACTTTGGTTCACTTTGGACAAATCAATTACTCTGTCTGACTTCTGTAGCTGCAGATTCTACTTATTTAGCTTGGCAGCTGTGAGGCTAGTGTTGAAAATAACAAAGCAAAACAACCAGGGGTGGGTGATCATTATTGGGGGACAAAAAGATACTGTTTTTCCTACACCTATAACCTTTGTGGGAAGAATCCTGCTGTACTTAGAAAATATCTTTTCTAAGACTTCTAAGAGAAATTGTGCTGTAGGTTCTGTAAAGATAATGACCTGGGATGTAACCTCCACTGAGCGTAATAAGAGGATGTTATCAGAACAGCAAAAATCCATTAATACTGATGTTGGGATCTGCTGTTACTGCATCTCGCTTGTAAAAGTCATAACCGACAATGTTCTCTTTCTCTTGAATACCAAATCACAAACCTTTAAAGCACAAATATCTAAATGAGAAAGCAGATTCTGACAGTTTTTCAGGTTTTATTCTGTTGTCACTCACCTGTGTTTTCAAATGAAAAAGTAAAAAATACGTTCAATGCAGGGGAAAAACCAAACCACCTAAAGAACAGCACAGTTTTGGTGAGTGAGCAAAGCAGAACTACACAGACATGACCGACACAAAGCAAATGCAGAGAAGTTTTGATACTTTTCTTGTACATCATCGCCTTCTTGATGCAGTCTGATAGTTGACAGCACAAGAACAGCTCCTCACCTAATAGGGACTGGAGTAGCACCGGTAGCTTTAATGGGCTCACACCTTCTTCTTCGTCTGGCTTATGACCTTTTCTTCTGCCTCCAGTTGTAAAGTTGTAGCAGTACATCTCAATAAGCTGTCTCTCCAAAAATTTTGTGGGTTGTGTTCCTCCCTCCTGTCTCCCCATCCCCCCGCATTTATTTATTAATTTTCTATTTCCTGGTACTTATCTCCTATCCAGAATATGATAACATTAAGCAGGGAGCAGAAACATCTGATAAACCTAAGTGGGGTTTTTTTGTTTGTTTTTTTTTTTCCCCCTGCATCCAGTTTGCACATGGAACATACGAAAGCTCAAACCAGTAGCACAGAGAGCCAGCCTGGGGGCGAGGGGAAGCCTTACAGCTCGCTGGCAGTACATTGCTCCCATGTTTCCTTCATGATTCTGTTTGCTTTAGGGTAACTACGAGTTGTTAGTAAAGTGATAATATGAGGCAGACAGCACATTAGGCTTCTCTGATGATGCACTTTGAAATTCCGCAAAACTATTGTCCCAATTGTTTACTCTATTAATCTTACTAAATTTTGCTTATCTGTGTAGAGATTTATTGATCTTCATTACCTAAACAAATAATCTCTATGAATCAATTCAAGCTGTTAGGACCCCATATGCTTCACTTTGAAGAGGTATCACCGGCTTTCAAGGTACAGTTCTTTGGTGTACATTAATGTTTTTTGGACAAAAAAGGGTGGACAATGGCCAGTTCATAGCATGAAAAATAAAAGAATGATGCTGGCAAGATGACAAAGTAGTAGAATTCTACATCCTGGAATGCGAATTATTTTTTATTTCAGTATCAGATATTCTTTATATGCTTGCTTCTTTTAACCTACCAGTCTTTATATAATGTGTCTGTAATCTTTCATGAATATAACATCTTTGAACAAAGAAAGGCTGTCTTAGTCTAATTATTGAAAAAGTACAAAAGCCAAATATTATATGTAATTTTGGCTCAAGCTAGTTACATTATCTCTATCCCACCTGCTCATCAAAGGTAAACAGAAGGTCTAGTCCCTTCCCATACATCTCTTAAGTTGTGTTGTCTCTTGGTATAACCTCACTTTAAATTGCAGAGATGTCTGATAGGGTATTACTTTATAAATTGAAAGATCTTTGCTGGGGAGCATCATGTTCTCATTGAATAAATGTTAATGGGAAACGATGAGATTTTAACCCAGCTGCTTTGGCCAGCTTGATTCCATCAGTCATTCCGAAAGAAAAATTATCATAGCAATTACAAATTAAAGAAAACTAAATATTTGTCCCCTATAAATGATCCTGGAGATTCATAAATTTTAAAAGAAAGATTTTTCCTGCCCATAACTTTTTCTGGACAGAGCTGATGTTTTCCTTCAACTCAACAAATAGATGTATAAAAAATATTTAAGGACTCAGCCCTCATCAATTTCAGTTTCAGTTTTATGCCTAAATACGCTTCACAGTTCCCCCTTAATCTTACTGCTTTACACTCCTGACAACAGAAAAACACCATTGCTCCTTAGAAATGTTTGAGTTTAAATACAGTAAAGATAAATGGATGCCTAAAAGTCCTAATTCAACACTAAGACATTCAAGATTTTTGCTCTAGTCCCTGGTTCTGTGTTTGGAGATGGTAAATCTGTGCATCATAACATCCTTGCCTGACAAAAGTTTGAAGGGTGCCTTGAAGATCTGCAGATATTTTATATCTGTGAAAATTATTAGCAAGAACTGAAAAACCTGAATTTCTCTTCAGCCTATAATCATCATATTACTCAAGTGACACCTTTATCATATAATTCAGAGGGAGGAAGACTGCTTTGCTTTCTTCTCCATCCCCATAATTTTGGTAAGAGTCTATAAAAGTATCTCTGGCAATGTAAGAGACAAGCTGTCAATGAAAGGTACAGACAGCCCTACCACTTCAGTAAGATTCTGTGCAAGCCTAGAACCATGATATGCTGCTATAATTAAAAACAAACAACAATGGAAGATTAATAAAAGAAATGCCATCTGTCAGTGGTTTTGTTCAAAAACTGCATCATACTAAAGGAGTGGGAGCAGTTGGAACAATCTAAAGGGGGTGAAGCAGTGCAGTGGTGTAATAGCACCATCCGTAAAGCAGCAGAGAGTTACAGGTTCAACCTGGCCTGGGAAGGCAGCGTCAAAGTACTGACAGTGCTGTGTTTTCTGCTGAGATTTGGAGAGAGGACCTCGTTTTTTACAGGGACATAATGCCACTGGGCAGGTGGGCAGGCACAGGAGGGCCAGTCAGTCGGTCTGTTTTGAAGCCTCTGCTTTGCGTGGATGAGCACCAAACACAGAGGTCAGCCCTGCAAGATGTGGGATGCTGGAGAATGCAGCCAGATGACGCATAAGTTCATATGGTGGGTGAGGGTCCTGCCATCAGGGCTGTGCTCAGAGCTGAACTGAGGACTGACTTCTACAAATCCAGGCTTGTACAGCAGTGCATGACTTCTGTAGCTTGTTACAGTAGGCACTGAGACTAGAGCAACATGCTAGAAGGATGGATTTGTCTACAGGGGTTCTTGTGTTTGAACGTGAAAGCCAGACCTGGCACTCATGGCAGAGGTAGAACAAAACTTCCTCAGTTTCAGAGCTGACATAGCTCCTCTAAACTCCTACAATCTTGACACAAAACAGAAGTTATTCTCTTGAAGTCCAGATTAAACATAGGAAATTGAGAACTGTGATAAATGCAGACTCAGTCAAATTTAGAGACGACTTCAAGTGACTCGGTTTATGCCAGCTGAGGTGTAAATTCCTAATAATAGTGCTGTTGAGATGGAAAGGTAAAAGTTATATATATTCATGTTCACTATGTTTATATCGGAATCTCTCAATTTCTCATAATCAATATATACACACACACACACACGTATCTTCGTAACATTAAAATGATTTGCCACATTTTCTATTATTGTGGAAGCTTTGGGAACAAGGATCTTCACAGAGCTCTGCAGACTTCTGTTAGGAAGGAACACAACCCAGGTATGTCTGGCTCCACTAGAAATATGGCAGCTACGATTTCATATTTGTAACAGTCTACAGCAACTTTCCCTCTCCAGAATTAAGAGCAATCGGACCTGCACATCCCAGTATGCCTTTAGACATTGATTAGTTAAGGAAGGGAATAGAATTTTGTTTTTTCTACAGAAGTCACGTATTTAATTCGGGTTGCTTAGTCAGCTAAGACAAAATTACAGGGTAGCTAACTTGTGTTCAAAGACTAAACAATGTACAGAGAAAAAAAAAGAAAAGGAAGGATCACCTTTCTTTGTTAATACTGACTGAGAATAGGTTACAGGAGAGCCTTGTAATCTAAACACTAGAAGTTTCTTGAGGAGGCTGCAAATTATTTATTATGGAAGCTTCTATGAAAGCCAACATGAGCAACTTTAACAGGTGACAAAGTAAGTTGATCCTGTCAGCAGGCAAAGGCATAGATTAATATGGACATCCCTTCCAGCACAGTTTTCTGTAATTATTACACCAGCTTCTCCACCAAATCCAGGATTGTTCCTTTACTGACCTGTGCCAGCCTGGCCAAGGCAGATGTGAGCTGTCTGTGCCCTTCTGCTGAAGCCTGGCTCTTGGCTACTGGAATATGAAGACTTTTGCAGAAGAATCAAGTGCTCGTTAAGGCTGTTGGATCTGCAGTGGCAATCTGTTCAACCTGAAATTGGCTTCCACACAATGAAAGGCCAAATTGCCTTGAAGCTTTTAGTTTGGAGGATTGCTTCTTTAAAAATATATTCA
The DNA here is from genome assembly GCF_023634155.1 of Falco peregrinus. NCBI lineage: Eukaryota > Metazoa > Chordata > Aves > Falconiformes > Falconidae > Falco > Falco peregrinus. Next base: position 25,307,664 of record NC_073726.1, read on the forward strand.
TCTGTAGTGCACGCTTCAAGCATCAGTAGGCCTGAATCTCTGCAGCTTGGAGACAGTCCTGCAAATTTATCGGCTTCTAGATGAGGTTAGTGTTTCTGTTCATTGTCTAGCTAGGTATAGCTGTCCTCAGTTCATGGGAGCATGCTGTATGTGTTGGGGTTATAAAGCAGGAGGAGCCCTTAGCCTGCAGCTCTGGTGTGGGGTTTCTCGTTCAAAACCATTATACTCTGAATTGTGCTATGTGATACGGCCCCTGGCACAAGTACAGCTCCACAATGTCTCGTGTTTTATGACTTCATATACTGGACATTGCCTCAGGTACTGGCTCAGCAACAGAAAAGGCTGTAGGAAGACTGAACATGTGCAAGGTTGTGCATCTTGGCCAGCCAAGAGTTACAGATGTGATTGATCTTGCGTTCATGTTTCCATTTCAGTCAAAAATTTCTGGCCCATTCTGTTCTTGTAAGCTGAAAGCAGCACTTGCACAAGGTCAAATATTTAAAACTTGGGAAGAAAAAGACTTCAATTCCCACACTTTTCTGGAGTGCTCCTCATCCTATGTATTTTATTGGTTTGTAGTTGATTCTCCTCCATCTATTCCCGTGGTATTTCTTAACGTACCATTTGTTTTCTTCACAGTATTTACTTCAACTAATTACCTTTACAATAGACTTTTCCCCTAAGGTTAGGGGAAGAAGCAAAGTCTTCAAGGTCTGGAACACATGAGAAAATAAGTACTAACAGTTGTAATTTTCAGGAATCCCGAGAAACAGTTGAAACAATTTTGAAAAAAGTATTTTGGCATCCAGATCACATTGAATGAAAAGGATTTACCCTAAAATGCTTTTACTAACAGGAGAAATCACTTTTGATACTAGCTACAGAGTAGTGCATGAGCCTGTAGCGAAGGCAAAGTTGTGGCACCGGTATTGCTTTCTGTGCTGGGCTGAATCAGAGACTTCCTGTAAAATGTTATGTGCCTTGATTTCCCTGCTGGTAAAACTACAAATAACTTTATTACCAAACTTTCCTCTGGCTTGCTTAGAGAACTTACTTTAAGAACCTGCTAGTCTTTTACTAAGGGAAGGTACATTAGGGCTCTGATCACAAGCATGGCTTTGAGATACCACAAACCCAATATTTTGACTTGCATAAAAACCTGAGTGAAGTGTTTTCCATAGCACAGATCCTTCTCAAAAATAATGTCCCAAATGTTTAAATACTCTCTATGTTCAGTTTTAAATGTGCGTAGATTAGTTCAGAAGACCAAATGGAAAGATTCATGTAGTAACTGGGCTCCCTTCCTAGAGTTCCCAGAAGCTCCAAGCCATTTGGTGTTCCTGAACTCAAGTATTTTTAATTTATTTGTAGGTCTGTCACTAGATGGCAGAGTCAATATTGTAGCTGAAATCCACAAGTAAAAAATCCACAAGAAAATCTGCTCCCCATCATGGAGTAAGAAATCGATCTGTTTGTCCATGCAAGGTTCAGTGAGTTTGACCATGCAGAAGCAACAGGATCGAAGAGAACTATGATTAGTGATTAAGCAGTTTATTTGTTACTTTTATTCCACTGATTACACCTAGCTATTAAACTCAGGATGCAGCAAAGAATAGCTGGACAATATCTATCTTTGGGTCCAGCATTCAGTATAACAGTATTTTCACCATTAGGTATCAGTTATTGTTATCAGTATCAGAGTAAGTCACTATGTCTGCCTTTGAAGACCAAGGGTGAGATCTGCTAGGCTGGTTACGTGAATGTTAGAAAGAGTCAACATAAAATGCTTCACCCAGACTCATTTTTTGAAAAAAGTTGAGGTCTAAAATCCTGCAATAAAATTATGCAATTTATCTGTGTGGTAACGAAAACATACTTTCCTACTCATCTAAAAAAAAAAAAAAATCCCTTTTTTTTGGTCTCCATTCGTGGCACCATTTTATAATTTTCTCACCTGCCGTGCCTTTGCTGATGAATACGAGATCTCAGAAAAAACTTTAGGGCAGATAGGGATAGTTGTAGCACCTAAATACGGGCGTGGAAAGCATAGTGCAAAGATTTATTTCAGCCACTAGATGGTAGCAAGACCGCACACCTAAAGAACAACATTCTGCATTTCTATTCGAGCTGATACCAAAAATAACCAGAACTAACTGTGTGGCAGGTGGCCGCCAATATGCAATTCAGCCTTCAGATAAGTTTTGCTAACTTTAGTTTTTCACCTCTACATAAAAACTGTTTTCACGTTCTGAATCTGTCAGCAATCTCTGAAATTCAGACTTCTAATTCAAATGGGTTTTTTTGGGGGTTTTGTTGGTTTGTTTGTTTCACGAAAAGAGAGAAAGAAGGAAGGGGGGGAGGGAAAGAGACCTACCATTGGACATGAAATTAATCTCTGAAAGGATCATAATAAACACAAAAATTAGGACCTTAGAAATGTCCACTGTTGCCTGTCTCGTTGGCTGCCTCCCTCAAATTCAGAGTTCAGAAATACAGTGGTAACGAAAACCCCCAAAAAGCAACATTAATTGTGAAGTTATAAACTACTGTATCATCTCTGAACAATATAGGGTTTTACTGGTAAAAGTAAATATCCATAAACATCATGAAGCCCCCCAAATAATATGATAGGGTATTTCATATATACGTCTGTCGAAAAAGACTGTTCTGTATTTAAAGTACTTTGTGTTGGCTGCTCATGGTAAAGGGGAACATTCTGTATCTTAGCCAAGTTAAAGATTTGCTGTAGTCTGAGTCTCTGATATGTCTCGAGCTTGTGCTTCAGGGCTGGTTCAGATACCTGAAACTCCTGCAGTGTGTCTGGGTAAAGATGGACCCAGATCTTCAGATATAACGACACAAGAAGCCAGGGGTATCACATGCTCTGCAGAAGTATCTCACCACTCTTTCAGGGATAGACCTAAAGTGTATCAAGAAGTAGCTGTCTTAATTTTTTAGGACTATTTACAAAATACTTCAGCATCTGTCAGGTTTCAAGAATTGGCTTGTGGTGACAGGCATGATGTTCTAAGCAGAAGGGAAGGCTGGGGAAAAAATGTGTGCAAATATTTTGGCTTGAAAGGCCAGAGCAGGACGTTGATTGTGCTAGTATCTCTGGAGTAAAGTCCTTGGCTGTTCTTTAAATCAATGATACCGTATCTGAACTCCCAGAAAGCATGGCTTCAGCGTACCAAAATGACGAGCTTTTTATAAAACAAAAGTTATGAACTTCTTCCCCTCCCAATCTTCTGTCATTAGGATCAGATTTTAAGAATCTGTTTACAGTATCAAGTATTTCAGAAGTTTGCATGTGGACGTGTGCTATAACAATAACCACAGTTCTGGATCAAATGAAGGATTTGTCAATATTATTGCTCCTTGGCTTTTTTAGTGTGTCTCTATACGTCAAGAATCCTTTGGTAATGTTTGTGAAAATGATTATTTGATAAATCCCAGACTGAATAGATTGTGAAAAAAGAATTAAAATGGCAGTGTTTTAAGTGTTCTAAGACTGTAAAATATCAGGTCTGTCTTGTCCTCCGAAACTTTAATTGTTCTGTTCCAAACTTTGTTTGCTAATCTTTTGCGCTATCCCAAAGTTCAGAAGCAAACCAAATCTTTTCAGCAGGATGACAGCAGTATGTTTCAAGTTATATTTACTGCATCATGAACATTTGGGGACAGATTTTGTCCCCAGTCAAAAAAAACTCCAAACCAACAAACCAAACAAAACAAAGCTTTTTGAATCTGCCATTCTCCCAGGAAAAGTTTCCTGCTGCACTTCAACCTGAATCCCTTTGTGACTTTTGCCTTGTCTCACCCAGGATGGAATGACCCAGCTGCAGCAGCAGCTCTCCCAGCACCCCTGTTAGGTTTCTGTCTGTGCCCTCAACAGACTGGATGTCTGTGGGTGCTCTCCCGGTGGAGCACAGTGGCATTTTTCCTGGTGTTCCTCTCTGTAGCCGGTTTGGAAAATGCCCATTGATTTATCCTTCTGAGCAAAATATTAAAACACTTTGCTATAACTGTGGGGGTAAAAATGAGATCTTGCATTTACGTGGTTTGATAACACAGATATACAGAGACCTAAATACAAGGAAGGTTAACTCCTGGTTTCTAAATCCTTATGCCTAGCACAAGGCAGGTTTGGAGGCGTAGTGATGAAGGAACTCCACAGCAGCATTTGGAGGGGCATGTTTACTGAAGCGTGAGTTGGCTGGCTCTTTTAAGCAAACATCTCAGGTCTGATAAAAAGCCCATGTCCCCAGGACTAGTAACATGCTTGCCAAGCCTTCTATTTAGAGACTGAAACCAGCTTCAGATCAGAAGTGAACATGTGGAGCCCATGTGTTTATAAGTTAGCAGGGGCCTATGAGAGCCTCTGGCTATTTATCCATGTGTTCATCAGTGCCCTGCCCTCCTGCACGTTGGACATCAGGGTGCTGTCCTTCTCTTGTGCTTCTGAGTGCTTCGATTTTTCTTGAGTTTGGTGTTTTTACAGGAACAAAATAAGAATAATTAAAAAAAACCCTCTCAACACCATCTTCCTTTGGTTGATGTACGTGCTATGGTTGTTGGTATCACTTCATTTCTATCACTGTTAGTGCTTTTGCTGTCACATAGGGGCACGTAAGCAAGAACTTTCCTTTCACATAGACTCACTTTCATCTAAAGTTTAGCCAGGAGTCGGATATAGGGACGATAGCTTCTGCTGATGACAGTTAGAAGGAAAACAAAGATGTTGATGCACATAAGCTATTCTGCCTTCAGGACTGGAAACTCTTCCCACATGGCACAGTAACAGGCTGCAAAGACATGCCTTTTCCAGGCAATTTGACCTCTTGATAATGCTACACCACCATGTTGTGGTGTGTTCAGTGACTGACAATACTCAGTTTTGTACAGACTGACCATCTGTGCCTGTGAGCTCTGTGTAGGAGAGGTGTCAGTAGGGCGTAGGCAAGAAGTTGGGCTCACTGACATGATTTTGATTGGGCCATCAAGGTGAGATCCCACACACATTCAGTGCATTAAATTGAAAGTGATGGCAACAGCTGCTAGAGCCTGGGCATTCTGTGACCTCGTGCATGGCTTTAAACACCTATTCTGCATGCTTTCCGTAAGGACTCCTGCAGGCCGAAGCATAACTTGAAGGAGCAGGGAATGGGCCTTGTGACAACATTTGGGTAATGGGGTTAGAGACTGGTAAAAACAGCACTTAGAAAAATATATATACTTCTGGTACTCCTGGAAGAATTAAGGCTAGATAGGGCTTATATGTTAGTTTTGGCATTCAAGCCAGCGAGCCTTGATTCTGATTCCTGGCACTATGAAGTTAGACCAGGCTTCAGCAGAATTAGACTTGTGTGATCCCTCTTCTAGCTTCAACGATTCCTTCTCATCTTTCCTCAAACTCTTCACAAAGTACCTTTGTTGCTTAGACTCTCACATTAAAAAAGATCAAAGATGGAAAAGGCAAAGCAGATAACCTGCTTTCCTTACACTGCTTTATTGCTCTGGGGGACTCCACTGTGGAAGTCCTTTAGGTTGATAGTTGAAGAAAGAGTATATCTTTAAATTTCCTGTCCGTGTTCTATAATTGCCAAAGGTGAATATAATCGAGGAACATTCAACACAAAAGAACTGGCAGAATCTGTGGCCTTTTCCTTAGATCTTCTAGGATGCAGGTGAGCACACAGGCAGTAGAAGAGAGGGTTAGAATTTGGATGATCATGTGGTATTAATCTTCATTTCAAGTAAGTAATGCCAGGAAGGAGAAAGAAAAATAAAACTGTGGTCAGCTACATCTGAGGTCTCATCACACGAGTCCATCCTTTTAATTTCTTTGTAATTCCATTTCTACTAGCTATTTTTCTTCTTTGAGCAAGTGTTGTGACACTTTTTCAACTCTAAACTCACAATAGAACCATTTATTTTAATAATGTCTTTGCTTTAGCAGCTAGTTAAATGCAATGTTCTTGCTAACTACAGCAGCATTGTAGCACTGATTTAATTATTTCTTTCTCCGTATTTATTTGAGATAAAAATTCCCTGAAAAATCTCAGATCTAAACCACTTGTTTTAGAGAAGGACCACGTGTAGTGAATACTAAGCAGTCAGATATTCCTACTGAAGTAGTCCCTAACCACTATTGAATCATGTTAGCAGATTGCAAACATTTCTGGCCAGCCTTATGGCACTACCAGCAAATTATGTCTTTGATGTTCCTTCATTTAAATCTCCCAGTCCCTGTTCTTCACATGATGAAATGGAAATAGCGATCATGCACTACAGAGGTACTTGCAAGGGACTTCCATAAATTTTGTGGATGCAATAATCCTTATCTGAAATAAAGGATCTAGAATGTACAGTTAATGAGACTTTTTAAAATGGAAAAATAATTGAGAAAGTGTGCTTTAACTGGGACACATAAATAAATCTATTCAGGGACAAGATTTTTGTTTCCAAAAGTAACAGGTCTATTCTCAGTGACTGAGTTTCCTGACAGTGTCTTCTCCTGAAGATGGTATAAAGGGTATTTAAACTCATAGGATATTCACCTCATGCAACCTAAGCACTGGGGGAGGGAAGAGATATTTCAGAACACTGAAGAGGAAGACCCTTTCCTGCCAAATATTGCTTTTTAATAAGTCTGAAAACTCTGATGATTTCCAAATTATCAGAGCAGGGAGTGTACCACAACAGTCTCAAACTATCAAAAAACCCCCAACTTCTAGAGAGTGGCCACAGAAGAAACAACCTGAAATCCCCTTCTATTACTAGAGTATCTTAGCAACTCAGAGAATATTTCAGCTGTGTACCTTGAGAGCACCCTGGGAACCACAGAAGGGACTGAGACACACACAAATGTGGCCATGGAAGCAGGAGAACTCATGACAGAGAAGGAAAGCAAACCCAGGCTTTTGGCCTCTGTGCTTCTGCCCTCATTAACTACACCATTTGTCCCTGCTTGAGGAATGAAACATAAAACTAGGGAGGATGACCTATGAAGAAATGGAAAACTTTTCTCTTTAACTCAGAGGATTCTAAGACCATGATGGAGGAATATACTGATCAAACGGTCTAGATAGATATACAAGCTTTCATAAGTTGGTAAGACTGAAAACACTTCAGCAGCATAGCTGCAGCTGTCTCTGCAGCATAGGAGATTGACTCATCTCTCAGACCCCTACAGCCAAGCTTCCATAAGAAGCAGAAAATCATATTAGGTAGGTACAACAACGAAAATATTCATAGCAGATGATGAGACAATCAACCACAGCAAGAGTAATGTGTTTTATGAAGGACACCACCCTTGGTACCCTTGAAGTATATACTATCATTTTTCAACATCTATTACTTATCTTCTTGATGGTAGGATATAACTGGACTGGGTTTAGCTTCTTTTTGTACTGGACCTGTGTCTCAAGGGCCACCATGAACTGTGCTCTTGCACTACTTTCACCACAATTATTCTTGGGTATCTGTAATTAAAACCATCCGAGAAAGTTACAGACTGATCTCAGAAACACCAGCAATTAAGATAATGATTACGGAAGATGAGTCATAGTGATGACTATGGAATTTTGGCAAACAAATCTGTTCCTTAAAAATCCCCTTTTATCCTATTAATTTTTCAATGGACCTCTAATGAGTTAATTGGTGAAAGAAAGACCTTCTTCCTATGTTCTGTTCTTGACATTCATACAAATACATCCCTGAACATTTAAGTAACTTTCCCCTGTCAGTCTTCAAGTAATTTTAGAGCGTGATGACACTGCTCAGACGTCAGGGTTTGTTAGGAACCATCAGGATGCATCGGGCTAGATTTGGCACCTGAAGATGCAGATAGATACTCATTAGAATTTCCGTAAGTAACTGTGTACTCAACTCCCACAGCTTCTCATGAATTAATGATCTGATTATAAAAAAAAATCTCAGTAGTTGCTCACCCTAAAGGCCTTCCCAAGACTGCCATTCCAGACGTAAGTCTTGATGACAGAAAGTCTACAGTTGTCACGTGATGTGGAAAAAAGAGGTTTTGGACTTGAGAAATGTAATATTCTGCTGCCAATTATATACCCAGTCTGAGTTGCTGACAGTTTCCTTTTCTTTTCACACTTAGGCAACATCTCTGGTCATAGAAAATGAAGAAATGCCTCAGGAAAGAAACAGAAAAATGTGTTTGGAGGGAGAAAGAAAAAAAGAAGCTCTGAGCCAACTCTCTGATGCCTGGCCTACTGAGAAGGTTTAGACAGAACCTCCTGGGTCTGATTTACGAGGGAATTTTCTTGGCCAGGATGAATTTCTGAAGATCATCATCTACACAAGGTATAACAAACAAAAGAAAGCAGGAATTATGAGTATAAAATAGGGCATTTACTTTCTTCCTCTTCTGAAACAACTTTTCAGACTAGTGATGGTGTTTCTTTATCATACAGGAGAGCCATAGCACTGCTGGAGGGAATAGCTGGAGACAGTAGGGAGAAAAATTAGGCAGAGAACCGAAACCACGCAAATTCAGAGCTATAAAATATAGTAGAGGGAAACACACTGGAAGGCAGAAGAAGTCTAAGACACATAAATAATTAGTAATGCCCAATGAAATGAAAATACCGTGGGATTTAAAAAACAGTGGTAGGCCCATGAAGTTGGGTTTTTGTGCTTACTAAGAATATTTTGAGGGGAGAAAGAATTTGCCAGTAGGATGTTTGTGTGTGGATGTGGGGTGTTGCTTGGGGGAAGATGTTTCCTGCCTTCAAAAGATTTTGCTCCTTCAGTCTTGGATCTAATGAGAGCCAAATGGCTCCTGGATGTAATTATTTCATAAGGTCTGTTGAACAGACATTAAAACTTTCACCTGCTGTAATCTTAGCTCAAATACGGCTTGCAACAAGAAGGAAGAGTGCAGTGTCCTAGAGCCTTCTGGAATGAAAACTTTCAATTTATAGATAATAAATCACTTGAAGCTGAAAACCACATTTAAGTAACACCTCATTGAGCCTTTTAAAAAACATTTTTTCTTGGTGTACCACATGTATAAATAGAGTTGAATAAAAATGATTTGCCTTGTTGATAATGAGACTAAAAGCACCGGTAGCAGTATAACAATGTATGCTTTCAGAAAAATCCTGTTAATGCTCTTTAAAATACTTCCCATCCTTCAGACAATGGAAAACTGTTTCTCTTGTTTGTTATACTAGAGGAAGGAAATATTAAAAGAGAAAATCTTCTATATTTTTAAAGGCCAGATTTATTGGCTAATAGGGGTAAAGGACTGTGTGTTTGAAGGAGCATGGAGGATCACTTTCAGGAAAGTGCTGTCATGGTGAAAGCTACTAATGTCTGGCTCATTGGGGATTACTGATTTAGATATCCCAGGATGAAACTTTTAATATTGTAATTAAACACAGAGGGCCATGACAGATATACCAGGGGACAGAGAGTCCTCTCTTTTTAGTTTTCTCCACTCCCTCACCCGCCCCCCCACTTTTTTTTACCCCCCCTTGACTATTCTTAATTTTTCTTCCAGACTAGCTTTTTAAAAATTGTGTTCACAGCTAGACTTACCTTTGCAGAAAAGGCTGAGACTAGGGATGTTTACAGTTCAAAATTGTAAGTGCCAAGGAAAAGAGAGACCTGGTAAATCAGTTAAAACTTTGAGAGAGGCATGGAGAAGAAGGCTGTCTCTTCCAAGAACAAGGCAAATTGTTAGAAATTCCTGAAACAGTAAAGGATCCTCATCTATAGCTGGTTCCTCTATAAAAGCACTTAGATTTGAAAACAAAACCTCTGATAAATTACAAAATATTAGAGAAAATAGAAGAAATCATATCTTGAGAGAGAAAAGATGGGAAGAATAGAGAAGAAGCATTTCTGAGGAAAACTTTTCCTCCACTATCCTACACTGCAGGCAAGATGCATGGCAGTACTTCTTGCTTTCTTTTACAGACATCCCAAAGTTTATTCAGCTGACGATTTCTCTGTAGACAGTTAATTACAACCCGTGCCTTGGAGATGTCCCTATGTCTTGTGAATATATTGTGAGAAAAACTCCAGTTCTTCCCTCAGGTTGTCTCATACATATTTCTGATCTTCACATTGACAAGACCATACTGCAAATTAAAAAAGTACCACAAAAAAATCTTTCAGCAAGGATATCTTTCTGCGTTTACCTCTAGGGTAACCTCTGAGATGTTGTGGAGTCATAACAGGGTTGAAGAGCCAAAGTATTGCTCAGGCATTTCTGAGAATGTACGTCTCCCACAGAACTTGTTTCAGAAATTTAAGAAATAGTCATGGTTATTTTTCCATGTCAGGGCATAACGAGATATTTTACTCAGCCAAGACTTTTAGGAAATGAGACTGCAAAGCAATGAGCCATATTTAAGACACGAAACACACTAGCAATGCTCATTAGAAGGAACTCCGACCTTTGCCTGGTAGATTCAAGGTACACCAAAGATCAAACCCAGAACCTTGCCCAGCTGCCTGCCTTCTGACAGTTTGCAAGCTGCTTCCTCATGCACTAAATCTAACATTCATTGTGTGTAAGTTCATGCAAGAATGCTAATTAAAACAATATACCTATCACATACTCTTACGCCTTGCAGGCAGCAAGAACACAGCAGGCAGCTGCTGTTCCGCCTCAGCGTATGGGAGGATGAGAGGTAACTGACCCTGCAGTTGTCGGTTAATTCACAGAGGGAAATCTCTTGCGCAACTGATGTTTCATCTGCCAGCACATAAAAAACCCCAACTGTACCAGAAGCATTCACTCTGTATAAGCTATTTGTATACGGTCATGAAGGCTAATTAGTTAAACGAGGAGTTCCACAAGCACAGGAAATAAGGATGTCTTTTGCTCCATATATTTCTGCTGCATGCCTAACTGACTTCAGAGCCGAAGGAAGCACAGGTTCCATTTGGAACTTTTCCTGCACCTGGGACCTGCTTAAAAACTCTTCCTATGTGGGAGAGAGATGAATGTGAGCATCTCCTTTTTTCCTCCATTAGGCATAACACGCAGGTTCTTTTGCTGATGCTGGTCATCCATTTTCACGAAACAGGTGGAAGCTTAATTATCTTTGATGCTTCTGCTCCCCTGCTGAAGTCCTTTAATAAAATATTGGTTTTACGAGGAGGAGAAAGGAGGTGCCAGATTAGGGCTATACACGGACAGGCACACTGACAGCAAAAGCCTCCTGTTGCCATAGTCAGGTTAAAAACCCCACGTGTGGATGTCAGGTAAGATCATTTTCTTTACATACACGAGGCTGTTGATTTTACTCCAAGGGTTACAAAAAAATTTATGGTTTTCTGTAATAAGCAAACCCAGAAAATACTGCAGGAACCCACAAAAACTTAATTGTACTCAGTGTACAGAAGAAAACATGTAGGTCTTAATATGCTGGTTGGGTGGCTTTTAGCATTCATTATTCCCTGACATAGGAAGAAACGATATTATGCCCCTCAAAGGTTTCCTCCACGCAGCAAGAGATGATTTCCAACTACTGCACATGTTGAAGAGAGCCTAAGCCACATCATTTGGATTCAAACATGGATCTGAACTCCCTAAAGGTGCTCATGCCTGAGGTTTTGTGTTGATTTGTTATAAGAGATAAAATGACCACCTACGTGTATTTATCTAGATCCCAGTCTAAATTTTCCACTTAGAAGTGGGCAGAGTTTTGGGTTAAAATTACCAAGGGGAAAAAAAAAAAAAAAAAAAAAAAAAGAAGAAGTCCTGGTCAAATCAAAGTTGAAGTTTTCAAATGTTTTTCCTATTAGCTTAAGGGAAAAATTGGAGTTTCTGGAATGTTTAACAAAAATAATAGAAGTGTTGAGCCTAACCCTTTGGTTGAAAGTCTCAATCAATGTTTCCAAGAAAAATGATGTTTCCCTTTTTCCTCTTAATTAAGAAAACCCCAAAACCTCCTCATAAAATTATAGAGCTACATCCCAAAGCGACTTAGCATCTATCTACCCCTGCCCACCAGCATCCCTCGCCTCTACTGCACCTTGAAAAGGCAAGAACATATTTTCATGAAAAGAATTAAAAAAAACCCTAAGGCAAATACAGCTGATAAGTAGTATATTTTGTCTGCACACTGGATACCTCCTAGAATACTTGAAGCTAATTTCATTTAATAATCAATTGTTAAGGAACGTAATTTAAATTCATCAACATGATCCTGTTTAGACATTTCCAAATGATATGCTCAGTGATACAAATTCATGCAACACTTACCTACTTGATCTATTATTCCCCCAAAGGTAGTTTACACTTTCGTGTTGGAGCACGAAGGGAGAAGCCTAGCGGTTATACCATCTGGTGTGTACAGGATTGCTATCTGCAGCTGCTCATTCTTCAGCTGCTGTTAGGAGCACTTTCCTCCTAACTGGGCAGTTGCCTTGAGTAACTGGATCATCTGCCCACTGTAAAAGCTGCCTATCTTTCATATTAGTTCAAAGGCTAATAGTTAGATAGGAAGAAAAAAGTTAGGTTGCGTACTGCATTTTTAACTTATGACTCCCATAGTTTTACTGAAGATTCATGGCCTTAAGTGGTGTTTCCGTTCCCACCCCTCCCCCTTTACCTTTAACATATTAGACCTCAGATTTACAAGAAATTACAACTTTCATTTTCCTGAAGAGCTGTTTCACTTCCAATATTTTTAAAAGTTCAGATTTCTACTGTAGGGTCATTACAATCTACATGCTAGAATATTTATCATCCTTATTTTATGCTGATTTTTTCATATGCTTGACAATCAAAAATAAGTAATTTTTAAAGTGCTTCTGGATATCTTGATACTGTTATATACTTACACAGAAGTGTATAACTGAATTGCTGATAGACTAAACTTACTTAATTTAGGCATCAGAAAATTCTTGAACCTGAACCCTTGTGTTTTTATGGTAGAGCTGAGGTATCCTGTCCTCTTCTTGAGTGCCAGGCGTTAGAAACACAAAGGACCAAAAAGGTTCCTGGTAAACGAAGGGAGGAAAGGAACCAATACACCTTGGGCAGATTTTCAGTCTCATTACTGCTAAATAGTAGAGGATTTCTTATATCTTGAACCTAGAAAACGGCCAAGGCTGGCTTAACGTGCATTACTTATTCCTGATTTTCAAAACAGCTGTGGCAAGTGAAAACCATCTTAAGGCTCCTGTAGCCTTACCTAGGAAACTATAGATACTGAGGGATTAGGCAAGTCAAAGCCATCTAGTTTCCCCTCATTTTGTAATTGCATTAATTGCTTCTTGGAGGGAGCAGAGAGGGGGCTTGTATCTGCATTGTAAAGGAAAAAATACACTTGTGGGAGAGGAGACTCAGTCTTGGCATGACTGTATCAGTCCATAAAGTGATATGAAACAGGATAATATGTCAATATAGCTTCAAAGTACAAGCAAAACATAAGCAATCAAAACAGTATATGTATTCAGACAGTAAGGGGGAGGAGGTGGGAAGGATCTTCTGCTTTTAAGAAGAGAAAGATTGTTGAGACCTATGCCTTTGAGAAACAGCTGTCTGGTCTGATTTAACCTCCCATTCAAAACAGAAATGGAAGTTATCCTAAGTACCTGGAGAAAAAGTCATCCAGAGAACTATGTTTTATGACATCCCCAAATGATCTAGCACATTATATGCTACAGAAACAACAATTTGTCATGGAACTCTCTGCCATTTGAATTAATTACATGAATTGCTCTTTACTTTTTGGACAGTATTCCAACTGTCCTTTATGGGTTAATATTAAAAACCTGATGGAAAACGCAACATTTGCAGCTGAGGAAAACCCTTTCTGATGAAGTACTGCTCTCCTCTTCTTTTTTTAGAATATCTGTATATGAAAAAAGGTTGGTTACTCTCTTGTGTAGTTGGTGTTAGGGAGATTAACTTGTTTAGGACAGTAAGGACCTGCTGACAATTGCTTATCAGCCTAAGCCACATGAGTGTCTCTTCCACATCTAACTTATGCCTCAGAGCCTGTACCAAAGCAGTGAAATACATACAAAGATTCACAGGATGGGATCTGTGGGCCAATTGAGACTTCTAGGTCAAACTGAATCTCCATTTGGAAAAATTAAAGACAAGACAGCCTGAAGTGCAATTGTTAAATCTGAGTAAATTCTGGCACTGCCACAAGGTACTTTAGCCTCTTAACTAAAAAAAGAAAAAAAGGAAAACAAAGCATTTCAGGTGACTTAAAGCTCTTCAAATGACTTCCCAGATTCAGGCAATAGTAATAGGAAAACAAAAAATCTGGAGGAAAGGAGAGGGTCTATGGAGTAATTCATCAAGCTAATGTAGGGATGACAGTAGTTCTCAGATACACGTGCTCACTTTCTAAAGGACTTATCTGGGATATGGTAAGGCAAGGTCCAGGGCCTCTTTCCCCACAGTCCACAACTGACAATAAATTTTGTGTCTCTTACATTTCAGATTTATGTCTAAAACACTTGTTTTTCGGCTTTCTTAGAAACTATTTGACTAGTGAATGGCCTGGAAAGAGGAAGCAGATTTTATTGCCTAACAGTTAGATCCTCAGGATGGCTGTAGCTGTAGCTCTGAAGTAAGTAGAAAGTTGTTTGGATCTTTGTTTCTAGCATCCTAGTTGAATGCATGGAAGTCTACTCAAGCTGCTTTTTCTATATAAAATCACTGGAAAAAAACAGAAAATAATTCTGGAGTATTTTTATTTCTGGTTGACTCAATTCAACTTTCCAGTTTTCATTTGTGGTTTTGCCACCAAACTGAAACATGAGCTACTTGTGATACCTTGGTCTTTGCTGGTAGTTTAACTATAATCACTGTTATTCAAAAAAAAGCTTTTCTATTAATCAGACTGCATCTATATACATAAAAAAAATCGCCTTTAGTTACTTAGCAGTTACTTAGCCTATATAAATGATATGACTTCCAAGGCTGGTGTGAACAATGCTTAAATGTTTTTTTCTAGGCTGCAGATATCAGCGCTATATTTCAATTTGTTAAGTGGAGTGATCACTTTTTGTAAAAAAATATTTTTTTAAAAAAATTCATTCCTTTAAAAGAGGGTCCATGTTTTAAAGATAATTGTTTTGAACTATGGACTTAGATTTTGGAAAGTGATTGTAATAAGACATGATTTGTGACCACAGGCCTACTCATTCATGGTTTTGAAAAGCACATTTGCCACAAGGTGGCAAACTATGCCTGCAGGTTTAAATTGAAAACAAGATTGTAGAGGTGTCAAGACATCTCCAAAACCCCCTTTTTCCCTGTGCTCAGATACAAAACTGTATCATATCAAAACCTGATGTGTCTCTACTATGTTTGTAGAGAAGGAAATTTTGTTCCTATGAAACAAGACAGCATGCAGAGGGGGAAGGAGGCATTCGTCATGCTAATGCTTTTAATTTACCACAACTCACAGAATGTTCATTTAAACAAACCTTCCGGATCTTCCTGAGAAAGCACTCTAAACTGCATAAGAAAAAAGTATGAGTCTATGGAAGCAGCTGTTAAACTTGTGAATAATAATTAACATAATTTTAGGTCTTGGTTGGTGGAACTACGTTTTACACTGGGGTCAAAGCTTTTCCAACGTAGTAAGACATTTTGAATGATCTTCCAATGGGGACTGGACTTGTACAACATACAAAACCACAGAAAGACTCTTTATACAGATCTCTTTTAAAGGAAACGAACCAATGAACTTCCATAGCTAGATGGTGATAAAATATGCCTGTTGCAAAGATAAGCATAAAAGAACAAGTTAATTTGATTTGCGTGTGTGTTAAATAGAGAGAAGGCAGATGGCACTAATATTGGAATGTCAAGGAGAAAAATAACAGAAAAAGCAACAACAAAAAGCAAATTTTTTGGACTTTAACAAAAGGCTTTTACAGTAACAATGAATGTTTAATAAGTGTAGAGTTCCTTACAGGGAAATCTGTAAGAAAGGAAGAATTCTGGACAAACTCCACATCTGCCTTTTATTGCTGCACTTGTGGGTACATTTAATAACAATGTTTTATAATTTTCTGATTGTAACCATCTAGATAAACTCATACAACTGTAAATAGCAATTTACAAAGAACACCAAAGAACAAGTGTACTCTGAAGAAAATTTTCTGGTATTTTGTCAAGGGATACCTAGAATTCCTTAGGTGACCTGTTGGGTGTTTAAAGAAAACAAGGCAACCAAAAAGAAAAAAAAAAAGCGGCAAATTTTCAGTCACTTCTGGGAAGGAAGATGCTTCATACTAGGATTGTTAAAATATTAATATGGAAAATTAGAATGTGGATGAGAAGGAAGAAATTGCCTTTCAGGGCCTAAGTTTTAGGTGAGGGTCTTACAGTACATCTTCTTAGATACTGAAGAAAAAGTCTGAGATGTTTATTCATTCCCCCCCCGAGATTCTACATTTAGGTTTTTTTTTCTGTCAGCTCCAGTTACCTTGTATGCACGTGCCTTTTTAAGCAATCCAAAGCGAACACTTCAGGGAGCAAACCCTGAGCTGGTAGGAGTCATGTTAGGCTTTCCTCTCAATGTGGAGTGAAGTGACAGACCTGCTCTAATGGCTCTACAAATGATCCATGCAGAAGGAGTCTTTAAATAGTTGTTGACAGTTGGTGGATCTTTCCTGCTCAGTTTTGAGGCATTCCAGGGCTAATGGAACAATCAGGAGAGAGAACAGAAAAAAAATAAAAATTGTCTGTATACATTCCATAGAGACTCCTTCTTTATCTGCCATGTCAAAACTTTGTAACACATACAAACCCTCACTGACACAAAGGGGTTAATGTCTAAGATGAAATCCAGCTTCGGGTCTTTCAGACTTTGCACTTAATAGGAGACTTAGAACTTAAAAATAGTGAACTCAGCAGCAGATTAGTGTCTGTTGATAAAGATTCACAGTCCTCCTTGGAAAAACTTTTGGTTTACTATATGAATGTACTTTTTGTAAGAAAGACTTTACCCTGTGACACAGATTTTCACATTGAAGTACATCTAGACTCTTGCCTCTGCTTCTGGAGTTTGGTGGCTAAAAAACCCCAGTGTCCTAATAGTTGACAGATACTGAGTTATTGCTCTAAACAGCTGTGCGACACATCTGCAAACCAAGATAGCTGAGCACAGGAATCCTTAACTGCTGAGGAGCCCCTTAGGGGTGCCAGCAGGCACGGATTGGTGTGATACATTAGTCACACTGAAGCCTGAAACCTGGGACAGAACCTCTGCTCAAGATCAGTAAGGCATCACCACAGACCGTGGGGCACGCAGCTGGAATGTGATTTCATGTCTAAATGTGAATTGCAGAAATCAAGTTGACAGGTAACAAACACACATGGTAGAGGGAATGTAACGTCTGGATCAACTGCAGAGCGAAGTTTTCCACTTTCATGTGCCATTAGACTTGCACAGCCAACGACGTGACCCGGCTCTAGTTGCAGGAGGTTGAGTTTGTGATCTAGGTGCAGCTAGCACTGAGCAGCAGCTGTTGCCATTAATCTGTAAGAGAACACATAGGACATTAAGTTGTGCATAGTAAGAAGGCAGAAACAAAGAAGTGAGATTGATGTGTTAATAAGAAGTTAAAAATTAATTATTCAGAAGAAAACCACCGGCAGGCAAAGGCGTAAAATTTGGGGAAATAAAAGGTAGATTGAGATGATGGTAAATCAGCAATACTGAGGGTCAGGTTATTTCAAAAGAATGGCAGAACTTAACACTGCCCTTCGCTGATGGCGATATGGCCAGCAAGCACTCATCAGGTGTGACTATGCTGCTGCGTGTGAATGTATCTTACCTTATATCTTGCCATAGATCTTAATCTATTCCAGGGCAAGCCATAGCTTTTCCTCACAACATACTTTTCCAAGCCCACACCTGTATGCACTAGCTAATAAATAATTGTGGTGTGCCTGTAAGTGCTGTGCCTGATCCTGCCCTCAAGTCTCCACACTCAACAACAGAAGCCAAATAAAAGCAACACAAAGATTTGGGATCTCCAAAAAAGATGGGGAAGTTATGACGTATACAAAAAATAACTGTGATCTTTATAGAGTTAAACAGATAGACAGGTGGTTTAAGCCCTTGCTTCCTTGAAAACTTCAGTTTTTCTTTAGTTTTAGCTACTCTCTATTTTGGCTGCATGCAAATATTTTGATAAATATGAAGTTACATCTTTTAAATTCTATTTTTCTCTGATTAGCATCAGAGAGATTTTCTTGGACAGTGTGTGATGCTTGTCTTTTTTGTGCAAATATAACATTGTTTAAATGTAACACTGCAGATTGCATTGTTTTAATTAAATTTGCTTAATTAAGAACCTTCTCCCAAACCTTCCAGCCACACCGCTTTTATTAGTTTTCTCTGGATTTACCCGACCAATGTAAAAAGGCTGATACAAACCAACATCCATATGACTGACACTGAGGCTCAAATTGCAGTTCTTCTAAAATACTTGATGTTCCAACTAGTTCTAACTGGTTTTGTCATCTTCAAATGTTATTGTTCCCAAAAAGCATTAAGCTGAGGCTTCAAAATTTTACCAGTTATTCTTTCATTTCAACTGGCTTACTCATGCCAAATAACTGTCCCAGAGCAAGTACATGATGAAAGAGGAAAATGTGTGCTGGGAGGAAGATCTGCCTCATGTTCAGTTCATTATGGGCGGCAACCCATCAGTCGGGCACAGCCTTGTGAAGGCCTTCAAAGTAGACAAACTAAGTACCAGACACACCCAAGACCTGGACTTCTAGCCCAGAATTTCTTTTCCTACGTAACATAAAATATTGTATATATCTGTAAAAACCCCTAAACCTCTAACAGTTGCATGTTAAGATCGTAACAACAGCATTGATAGAATCAAGAAATGTAATTTGGTCTTGTGTTGATTTGTTGGCAATAATTTTGTATGAAGCTTTGCTAAACTCAAGTTGCAAAGGTCAAACAGCAGAATGAATTAATATTTTCCAGTTATAGGTGCAATTTAGCCAAGAAATATGTCTGTTAGGGTATGTACTGTATAATGTCTACTATAAAGAACTCCAGCTGAATTCAGTTAGTAGAATCTTTTTTATATTTTGATTCTTTGTATTTCTGTACGGCAATTTCTCCTCTTTGTCTGTCACATGGATCTGCTATTAGTTCTGCATTCATAATAGTATCCTCTTCTAAGACACTGTCTTCCCTTGTCAGAGATACACAAACCAGCTTACAGAATGTGCCACTATTGATGTCCTTTTTGCATGGATGAAGAACTTCGGCATTACTTTTCTTAGAAACTATGCATGTGAACTTCTGGTCATCTCTGCTCTTCACAATTGCTCTGCCCAGTCCATTAAGCAACTGTGCAGGAAAATGTAACACCTTCTATTAAAGCAAGTGGTACAGCTGGGGGGAAAATAATCAAACGAGGTTAGAGAAGCCTTTCTTGAGGCTGACAGTGAACAATCTGACTGAGTAAATCTGATGTTTGTTTAGAGAAAATGAGTTTATTTTGCATTTAGATGAATTTATGTAACAGGTGTCGTAAATTCCTATAGCCGCAGTCTCAGAAAGAATTGGAGCCCAAGATAAAGAATAAAACAAGTTAACACACACGTACACAACTTCTAAAAGATCTTCAGGCATTTAGGCCCTAAATAATATTAAATGTCTGTGAAACACAGGTACCCGAGTCCCATTTTCAGAACTGGCCGAGATCACTTTGGTTATTTTTTTGAGTAATATATAAAAAACCTTGGAGTTATTTCCATATGCTCAAAGTCTGAATTTGATCCTTTAACACAAAACTACTTGATAATTCTTTTGGGGGATAAGTGATTAATAACTCAAGATGCTAAGTACTACTAGCTCCTACAAAGCTTAGAAGTGCCTCAGTGCTGAGCCTACTAGCCAAAAGTTCAATTATTCCACTTCAAGGCTTCTGCTTTATTTCTGTGTTTTAAACAATACTGGACTTTTATTGCTTTTGGCAAACAGTGAATATATCTTTGATTTAACACAGTCCCTAATTTTGCACACAAAAGGGATTTTGACATGAAAATTGTAGTATCTTTGTATCAATCTTTAGGAAAACCAAAGGCTTTTATTTTTTATTTTCTTCACCAATTATATCTCCAAATTCTTCCATGAAGAATGTCTTGACAGAACAGATAAGAAAGTTTCATTCGTTTAGAACCACAAAACCATATCTTTTGTTAACAGTGGGGAAGTAGTATTTTCCCTTTCATTGACAAACTGATGAGCTGCAAGAAGCAGATTTCTTGAGAAATGTAGAAGAAGAGTGAAATCCTCTTAAAAATTCTGCAGAGCCAGTTCCTGACAAGGTTCAAACACTGATGGGTAGCACTTTTTGAACTGCGGCCCAGGATTCACTGTTCTGTGGGCTGGAGGTCATGATAAGAATAGTGTTTAGGAGATTTTAAAATAATATTTTCAATTAAGAGAACAGATAAGAGAATATGATGAAGCACTGGAATAAATTTTAGTTGACAATCCATTGATTTAATATATGGTGAACTGCTGTTTTGAAGCATGTCTTAGTCTTTTTCCAATCTATTAGAATAAAATTTTTGGTTTATTTTATTACAAATAGGAACTTTTGTAATACTACTGCTTTGGAGTAAGTCTTATGAATAAGATCAGAAGGCTATTATGCTTATTACAATATAATCAACAAAAATAGAGAGAACTCTTGCCCCAAAAAGTTTAAAATAAGAGATGACAGAAATATTTTGCTGCAATACCGAAGATTATGTGTTTTGGGGTTTGGGCACATGGCTATGAGACAGAGCATGCACAACCACCTTGCATTTACTGGGGGGTAAGGATGTATCCATGAATGGGCACTGCACCTCAGTAAGCCTTTAAGGCTCCATATCAGGGAGCACTGGTTGGTGAATTTACTTGGGGACATATCTGTTCTTCAGCATACTTGTGGACCCAAATAAAACCAAAGGACATCGCTGCGTAGAAAGAAATTGCAACACCTGTACTATTTAGTACAGTTGAGAAAAGTGTTTCTTCATGTTCCCCCAAACTAGATGAGTGAAATAAGAACAAAGAGGAGAACTACCTGCACAAAAGGCAGCCCTGCTTCTAAAGAAAAAAACCCAGGCCACTACTCAGCAGAAGTGTTGGACATCATGCTTTGTGGAACAAATCTCATGTTGTTCCTTGATGCAGAAAGGAGACTGTTGCTGTGTCCTTCCCTTCATGTAAGGCCAAGGGTGCCTGAAAAGCTGCTAACCAAAGGAGGGACTGGTGGACTGCAGAAAGGTAGGTGACAAAGGGCTGCGAAATAGTAACGTGATGAAGAGGTGTTTGCAGGTTTCTTCTCCCCCAGGCAATCTGAAGACGTGTTCTATGAGGTCTGTGACTTGTTCATACACCTTTGGTACTGGAACAGTGACCAGAGACTGCTTCAGCTCAGAATGCCCGTGAGGTGGGAAAGGTGCACCAAGAGGGCTCAGGCAGGTGTACCTGGGCAGAGAGGGGGAGAACACAAACCTGAAATGGGGAACGTCATGGAACAGCTGTAAGAAGAATGAACAAATGTTCCAATATTATTCCTGTTTCATTCACACACATTTAAAAGGGAAATAAATGTATTTGAAATATTATATCCAGAGTGGTTTGGGGAAGGGGAAATAGGAGAAAAGGGTGGGCGATATTACCTTGTTCAGAATAGTCTCAGAAATATCATAGTCATGCACCTTTATTGGTTTCCTATCTCTTCAAGCTTGACTTCCCTTCCCGAAGGAATGAAACATTTGTTTTGAACTCACATAGTCATTTACAGCTTTCTTATGATTTGAGACTGCAAATATTATGTTGCCATGGATGCTAGCCTCAGATACTTCAGGAGTTTTCCAGTACAATTTCAGTAAAAGCACAAAAGATAGGTGTTTCTTTTAATTATTATTTTTCTTAAAGTGAGTTTGTCTGCAGCAGGTATGGACCTGGTCACTCAGCTCTTTTCTCCAGCAGCAGGAGCAGTGCTGTACTGGTTGAGACAAGGTGTAGATTCCACAGAGGTGTGGCTCAAGACTGACATCTGGTTTTTAAAAGTTCAGGTCAGTAATGGGAAACAAATCAAGTATGTTAAGCCCCTGTTTAAAGGATGTGATATATTAGTAAAACAACAACAAAAAGATGGAAAGAAAAGCTGCAAGCACCCACCTCTGTGTAAACACCTTATAAATTACTAGACTTAGATGCAGAAAAGATACACAAAGCCACAAAGGACTTTTCAAAATCATCGTCTATATTTCAAAGACAGAAGAACAGATGAAGGGCCATATCCAAATTCCACTGAGGTCATTGGAAAGTCTTGTGTTTACTTTGATGAGGTTGGATCTAGCCTTAAAAACTGATCCGTTTTCCTCGTATTACATGACAAATGTTGCTCAAGAAAAAGTACAGATAAACGGAGGTGCTCAGGCTATGGTTGGCCAGCTGGCACAGAATGCATTGCTGATGATGGTCCGGGGCAGGTGGTTGGTTTGGATGTCTGAAAGTTATTAGATTTCCACTACTCCACAAAAAAAAATCAAAAGATATCTGAGGTAACAGTTTGGAGCCAGCACAGACTGATGCTCCTGGATCGTTGTGGCTCTTGCCCCAGGCATTAGAGGATTTGTCTTTTTAAAGATTCTGGAAAATAAGGATCTGTTTCTCTAGAGAGAATATGAAACAGGAGTGATCTGGGATCTTTCTAACCGGCTGCATTTACCCCAGAGGTACTCTGACCTAAAGTCTGTCCTGCATCTTGGGGCCTAGCGAAGAAGCTTGGACTTCTGGAGAGCAGCTATGGCTTGTCTGCCTACTTTGACTATGTAAGTGTCCCAGAATGCTATAACTGGGTTCAGGGAGCTTCATGTGCTGGCTGTTGCTGATGTTTGCCCCTCCCAAGGCTGGTGTGACCTGCCTCTCCCTCTTCCAGGAAGCCTGCTTCCCGTCTCATCCAGGTTTCTCACTGAACTCTACCCACTTCTGCACAACCTTTCCTTTCCCATGAGCAAAGCAAGTAATGCTTCTCCTGTTGAACAAAAAAATCAAATGTTTTCAAATTTGCCTTTATCTGCAGCCACAGCAATTTAAGGTCTGGCTGGAAAAAAAAAAAAAAAAAAAAGCAACTTTTTAAAGCATATCTGCTTTTTTTTTTTATAGTAGTGCCTTTCATAATGCTGAGCCAAGCATGAAAAAAGCTTGACATTCTTTCACAGTTGAAAGATGCAATGAAAAATACACCATTTTCTCTTTATTTAGGACTGTATCTTCCCTAAATAATCTCCAGTTCAGGGAAATAAGGTGTTTCTGTTTTCTATCATAAGCTATTGCATAAGTAGGACTGTGACCGTGGTTAGAACTAATCAACAGGAAAGCAGATAGTTCTGAAAAAAGGGATAATCTAGAAGAAGATTCCCAAGCTACTAGACAAGAGGTGTTCTAGCACGGGAAAGGACAAAATCTAATGACCAACAAGTAGAGGAATAGTGCAAAAATAGGTTGAAGAGTTGACAAGGAGGGTGGGGATGGGTGAACTGGTGGGAGAAAAATCTTATATTATCAGCCAAAAAGAAAACTTTGAAGTTACCTTCAAAAGCTGTTTCCGATATTTCCTTTTTCTTATTATCAGCAAGTCTTGGTGGAAAAGAAACATGAACTTTTTAATTGGGAGAGAGTAAAATAGATAGCCTGATATCATTTGTACAAAGGATGACTGCAGTATAATACTGCTGCAGGCAACAGTAAGGCTAATGTCTTTAAGCCAGCTAAATCATGAAATGTTTATCTAACTTTCAAGACCCCTGCAACTATCATAATTTCTTTTTGTGATTTCTCTCTTACCATTCCTTTTCCTTAGATGTCCTGTTGATGTTTCAGGGTTGACTTTAATGTTCTCCCAAAGGAAATAGCTGAAAGATCCAATATGGTTTCTTCTTTAGAAGCCAAGAATATTTTAGCTCTTTCAACATTTTTTGCATGGAAGCAGGAATAAATGACACATGGAGACTGCTTCATATCACTGTTAACAATTTGACATTATTTTCCTGAAGTACTTTATTTATATAAGAATCAAGTTTTAAATAAAGATACATCCCTTATAAAGAGTATTTATGTGTGACATTCACTATTTGCCAACAGCTGTAGATTGTGAACCCTGGAACATATTTAGATCATGCTACTAGAGCTGTAGGTATTATTTGGTTTCTCTAAGCTTGCTTTGCATCTGATTGGCAAAGTTCCAGTCTGTTTTCAAAAGCAGAAACCTGATAAAAAAATGTGAGGATCATTGTTCTGAGTTCACTTCTCTCCGATGTTCTAGGGGCAGTTGCATACACTGGTGTTGAGAAACAGTAGAATAGAAACACAGGAGCATGCTGGTGACAACATAGGTAAGAAGTTTGCTTCCCTGATCAATCCCTCAGCAGTCAGTAATATACCCAGGGGACAGGTTTGTTACATGTGAATTTGATCAAGCTGCTGTTAAAGTTGGATTCTGGGCAAACTGAACTGCTTGTTGAGTGAACTGCTCAACATCAAAGAGAAGCTTACACATTATGCTGTTTTCTCAGCTCTACCCAATCTCTTTGTTCTGAGGTACAGCCTTATTTTCATCTATTCAAAACCAAATGTGAAAACAAAATTGCCAGCAACAAAATTGAAATGTTTTCCCCAGTTAAAATGTGTAAAAAAGGTGGTTTTATTTCTTTTCTGAAATCTTCTGTCCATTATTCTAAATCTTGAAGTGCTAATTTCCTCTTTATTAGTTAGTTTTTCTTTTCCTCTCAGTTTACCAGCAAAGTATTTGACTGCTTGGACCTGGACAATGATCGTTCCAAGACAGCCTCCATCACTGTGATGGTACCATGTTTCACTAACAACTAGTCTACTAATATTAACAGATATAATGAACAGAGCACTGCATGCTGCAAAATATCTTCAAGAAGAAAGGCAAATTACTGCAGCCTGAGTTTCACAGAATCACAGAATGGTCACGGTTGGGAGGGACCCCTGGAGAGCCAGGATTTCTGTCTGTGGATAGGAAAAGTGGATTTTTATAGTTGAAGTTAACTCTGAATAGAAATGCTTTATGTGGTGATTTGTCAAACTAAGGCTCTTTTCTGATGGGAAAAGTGCTTTATTGTCTGCTTTACCATGCGACGGCTATTTCAGTTATGCAGCACTACAGTGCAGTGCTGTAACAAACCTGAAGCTTTAGCAGCGTTTGTGCTGGCACCTGACAGCTTGTCATTGCCTATCCAGCTGGCTGCTGTAGGTGACTGCATAAGAAGTAGAGAGAAGAAAGTAAATAATTGGCAGAAAGCTTTTGAAACATTGCACTGGAATGAATTCTTGCACCTCAGGTACTCAAAGTAATTTGCATTTACAAATGCACCTGTATGGTACCCTGCTACAGCCATCACCTTTTCTGTTTTGTGGAGGATTAAAACTCAGTGACCTGGGAGTGGTATGCCTATAAGCAAAATGAAGGGTGAGGTTCAGTTACTAGAAAACATAAAGGAATAGAAGACTTGGTTACTGAGCACACTGGAAGGGCCTGGGTGGTATTGATATGGTGCTTTAACCCATTTCAGTTCCCCCATTTCAGGGGAGCAAGAAGCTGTAGGGTTGTATGAGAAATATATAGGGTGCTAGGGAGATGCTTTTACTTTAAGCATTGATTCTTTAAGGAATAAGGTAAGGATTTTGAAGGCATTCAATAGAACAATCAAAAATATTATTTTTTATAAGAAATTAATAGAACTTATACACAAAGTGCTTATAAAATCTCTTTGGGTGATTTGACACATAAATATCTTCTAAAATTTGGTGAGTTCCAAAGTGGCAAGTCCAAGTTTGCATGGAGCTAAAACTTGGAAAAAAAGGTCAATTTTCTAAGCTGTCTTTTCTATCTTTTAAGGGATATTTTTTCCCCTTTTTTTTCCATCCTGTTGGAACTGCATATAATTGCAGTAAAACTGATTAGCTAAAAAGAATGCAATAATGCACTTTGATAGCTTGACATTCCCATTGTTTGCAAACAGGAAAATTATTACAAACCCTGTATACAGTTCTAGAGTACTTACTAGATGTCAAAGTTTGGAGACCAGTGCTTAAGTTAATAAATCCTAGCTAAATTAATAAATCCTTATACTTATCTCATGATGGTGATTAAACCCTATTTCACTTACGTTTCCAGGACAACTTTGCATAGGGCTGCTCTGCCTCACTGTTTTCATCTTTGCAATGGCTGTGTCTGACTGACTGTATGCTTTAACGCTCAGGAAATCAACCAGCACACAGTGAAGTAGTTACTGCCATAGCCTGAAAATTAAACAGAGAAAGGAACCAAGGAAATAGCCTTGCTTAAGCTGAAGGCTTTTAATATAATTGAGCTTTCTACTATTCACAACATACCTTATTATCTTGCAATTTATAGGGCTGCTACTGGCAAGCCGCACTGCTCAGTCCTTCATTTGGAAGTGCTGAACATCAAATGCTTAATTGACTCAATCCAAAGTCTGGATGTATGTCTGAGGCGAAATGACTCCTTAAGTTTCCTAAGGCCAAATTCATTGCAGCCAGATTTCACTGCTTAGACCCAGCAGCCGGTGCAGTCTCTTGTGGCCGGAGGTTTCTTCAATACAGAAAAGAGAAATTCCCGGAGGGGTGACGCAGATCTTGGGTGAGCTGGCTCAAGGCTCCTGTCTGGATAAAGATCCCAAGGGGACTGCACTCCTGTGCTGGCTGTCTGAAAATAAGTAGAATGAAACTGGTTTTTTTCCACTATTACTTACAAGTAAATGTTTCAAAAGTGTTTTAAGTAGTTCAAGTCATTGTCCATCCATCACATCCCTTCAGGTGACTTTTTACAGTTGGATCAGGGTTTTCCTAGAAGTGGAAATGTTGGGTTGGCAAAAATACTTTGCTATACACGTTCTCTTTGACATAGAGGTGACAGGAACTGTATGTCACCATTCATTTTGTTTATTCCACATGTTGAAATGGGTACATAGAGTCCCCACTTTTTGGTCTTAGGTAGAACAGCTTGAGGGCAACTTCCACAGCCTCAGAATGGTTCTCCCTTTCAACAATTTTTATGGTGCATGCATAGAGGTATGTATATATAGTCAGAATACAGCACAGAATGCCTAATTTCTTGATATTTGTACATCTCTAGCCTTAGAATTCAGGTTAGCAAGCTGTTTATGAAAGACTGCTGTGATTATATGAAGCAGTGAAAGCATGGAGCGTAACTGAACTGTTTGTAAGGAAATGGGAAGAGGATTTAAACGTATAAATTCCAGCTTGCCAAGATGCACCTGATGTTGTCTAAAGAGCTTAGATGGAAATGATATATTCCTGTAGCTAATTAAAACTGTAGATTGGACTTTTGCTATATTTGGCAATACATAAGGTTTTATATTTTTATGCTTGCACGCTAGAATTTGGCTAAATAGGTGAAATGCAGAATGGTTAACTTGGGTTACAAGGATACCTGGCAGAAGAAATGGTGGCTGAGTAGGTTCAGCAATGCCCATGATAAAATTTGATATTTTTTTTCTTTTCCGTAGCAGTTGGCCTGTACCTCCATTGCAGGCTGTGTGGCAGCAGAATTCTTTGCTTCCTACTTCCTTGCAGAAGGGGTAATGCATCTAAGCAGAGGAGCTCATTTTGCTGTTGTTCCATCCAGCAGGATGGGACTCATGCTGCAGAGAGCGAGCAGAGCTGGCGGTCACCACTGCCCACCTTAAAAGCCCAAGTGGAAAGTGGGAAGAGAAGTTTTGTGACACAGGTAACAGGAAAATTGAGATTCTTTGATTTTTATTGATTTTTATTGATTGTTGAAGGATTCAGGTTATGATGCTTTAATTTCGGAGTCATTCTGCTGCTATTCATGTTCTTACCTAAGCAGCTACGCTGTGAATAGTGCAGTGAACACGCTGAGGAGTGATCATTAGTTTCTAACCTTTGCTGTAACTTTTGCATAGAGCTGTAACACACATGAACAAGTGAGGAAAATATTATTCCAGAACTATGTATATTGTGTACACTGTTGTTATAAGGTCATTTGCTTAGGTTCAACAACAGTTTTAAGAACTTTGGCCCCTGCCTGCCTCTTTCCATTTCTCGGAGCTATTGGTTGGCTGCATACAATGTTGGGATACAAATTGCTCAGATTTGGGGGGGTGCTTCCCACTGGGGCTTTGGCAATGTTGCATCTTCGTTTGATGCTAGAGATGAGTTATCCTCAGTGGTGTTAAGTAAGCCCATGAAAAACACAAGCATATTTTCAAGTTCGAGATTCAAATCAATATGGGTAAAATAAGAAGTTATTCTTGGTGGTGAAAAATTAAAGTATTTGATGATGTCTCTGTGTCTGACAGTGTGGTATAGTAGATTTTGCCCAAAGAATGTGCAGTTCCAAGACAGCAGTGTTTACTTTTTATATTTTATTTTTCATCATTCTTTTTATCAATGCATGTGTTTGCAATTTAGAAGTCCAAGTCTAAGGATGTGGTTCTATATGTCTTATCTAAACAAAACTTCACCCTTTTTCTACTTCACTGATCAATTTGGATAAAAATTGCAGGGTTTTATATATACATTCAAGCATACATTTTTTTGACTTAGTTTTCTGCAGTTAGAGGTAGTTGACGTGACAACAGTTGAAAGAAAAGAGAAGTCCTTGCTTGTTTCATGTTGTTTATTTCAAGATAGGTTGAATCGGATCTTCCACGTGTCTGACTCTTCGCCCTTGTACATTCAGTGTGATTCAGTTACATTTAATAGGATATTGACACCATTTTGGGCACTGCAGTACACACTTACTAACCTGCAGGTGCTGCTCCAGAAGGCTGCGTACCTGCCATAGGTTCTGTTCTATACCTGCTTGTCCTGTGGAAATAAATGTCTCCAGTACCACGGGATACTCCATTGGTATTGAAGCTGATCTTTAGCAACCGAATTGAGACTTGATCCAAATGTAGAACTAATTAATTAATTCACATTGCATGTTTGGTCCGCAAAGAAAGAAGACATGGGGCCCTCAGAATGGGAACTTTTAGACATTTTTCTTAAGCCCAGACCATGATTTTAGAACGCTGCATTGGCAAAAAAAGGGATTTGCCTGAGTTTTTCTATTTATACCTTCCTGTCCCCTTACCCATTAAGGCTGGCTGGAAGTACCAGAGTTGTGCATGGAGACTCAAATTGAGAGTTGTAGGGAATCTGGAGTTGTAACAACAAGACCAAGGGTGCAAGGTGACCATCTTGCAGTGTGGAAGTAAACGTTTTTGCTCCCAGTCTGCCCTGGTCCCCAGTTATAAGCAAATACAACATGCATTGTTAGGGTGACAAACAGCAAGTGCACTGAATATACCACAGTAAACTTCAAAATTACTCAGCAGGATCTCTTTTAATTTTTGATAAGAGAAATGTGGGCTTTTTTCCTAATAAATTCCCTGTAGCCAGATTTGCAAGAGCTTGCCAGGGATACAAAAGGTGCATGACTTCTGTCATTCTCTATTTCCCCGTTTCCAGTTGTTTTCCTCTTCAGCCATACGGAACAGGTTAAAATTATGATGGGAAGAGTCTGCTAAGAAGTAACTTAGCAGAACTGTTTAATAGAAACGTGTGCATTTCTCCTTAAAGATCTGCAAAAGAGGTGTTTTATCACTCATTTTTTGGAGATAATTCTCCACATGCAGTTACCAGGTTTGAATTCTTTTTGCATGTCTTCAGTTCATTACATTTGTACCTAACCTATCTGAACAGATTTTGGACATGACAGAATTGTATTTTTTTTCCTGTTAGAAAAAAACCCAGAAGTACAATCTTTTTGTTTGTGAATGATGGGAAGAAACATACTTTTTTTTTTTTGTTAAATTATATATAATTTCCAAAGCAGTTGAAATTCAGAGTTTAATAAGTGTATTTTATTTTTTAAAAAAGCTAAAAAATGAAAATACCTTCCTATTATCTCCCCTTGCAGTCTCATAGCCAGCTGTTGAATTCAGGGAAAAAGCTTCCAATGCAAAATTCAATCTCTTTTCCCCATGTTTAAAATTACAATTTTTCCAAAATGTAAGTAAATTTTGAAAAACCAGCTTAGAAATTACCAAGTCAAAACTGGAGTACAAAATGTGACAACAGAAAGCTGCATATGGGATCCAAAATCTAAAATTATATGTTTTAAAATGCATGCAAGCATGAAAACTAATGACAAAGGTTTATAAGAAGGTTCCCATTCTGTAAAGAGGCTTTCCTCCATCTAAAAATGAATCAACATGAAGAATTTCAAGAGATCTTTTTTTGGGAATAAATAGAAAATGAGCGGCAGCTGAATTA
Organism: Falco peregrinus; assembly: GCF_023634155.1. NCBI lineage: Eukaryota > Metazoa > Chordata > Aves > Falconiformes > Falconidae > Falco > Falco peregrinus. Next base: position 25,338,026 of record NC_073726.1, read on the forward strand.
CCTGAATATGCTCAAAACAGATGGACGCAGCTTTGACCATGGTTTGTGGTGTTTCCTGTCCACCGCGAGTGCACGGAAGGCTGTTTCCTCCAAATGACTAAACTGCTACCCGAATCCCAAACATCACATGCTGCATCGAGTACTTCAGCTCCCATGGGTAAAGTCTTCAGCCTCCCTAAATATTTTTGCTGAGCACATGCCCTCACTGCCTGGACTGTGAGGCCTTTTGCCTTTCCCCAAAGTCCCGCCAGGATTCACAAGAGAGGCAGGAGAACACGGACCTCGTTCTCCGGCTGCAGGGAAGCATAGCCTCAGAGGACACTTAGCCTCTTTTTCCTCTCTCCCCTGTCTGTGGGATGACCAGGGTAAGGAAGAGGAGCTTTGCTTTTCCTCGGGAGCCTTGTAACAGAAGCACACCTCTGGGAGATGGGAGACCTGACTTCAAAGCCCTTCACTGCTCCGTATTTACCACATTCCAGGAAACTGCCAGAATTTTCTGGGCTGGAAGCCCTCTAAATCCTTCCTGTGACATCTTTCACATTTTGCATAAAATGATTAAATATGCATTGGAATAGAGCCTGGAGTCAGAGTTTTAAGCTTGTTTTACCTGGGTGCTGCGGAGACCTGGGCACGTTCCTCTCCGACCCTCTCTCTTGCTCTCTCTTTTCCTTTGTACTGAATTAGGCTGTGCAAAGTGGTTGATCTTTTGGAGGAGAAGCTGTAAGACATCAATATGAAAATACTTTCTGCCTCCCAGCTAGGATCCCATTAGACATGCGGACTCAAGTATGAGAAAGGGTAGCTTTGAACACTCATTGGGGGAATAAATTGTTTCTATGTTAAATGTTTCTGATACAATGAAATGTCTATTATGAATGGGAGGCTACGATGTCTAGGTACTTGAAACCCCAGTTAATATCATTTTGAAGAAAACATCAAACATAAAACCAAAGAAAGACATAGCTGCAATGTGGGAAATCCAGTGCAGATGTCCACATGATTTGGGAAGAGTCACTGGAGTAAAGCTGGGCTTACTTATGTTCAACTTAGTGCTGGCCATGCCAGAGGGATGGCTGTATCCAGAGCCACAAAGCATCTGCAACGGTCCTTAATGTCTTTTGGGAGAACTGAGGTTCCTCCACACATGACCAGCTCATGCCCCATAGGGCTTTTTAGCTCAGGCTAAATCCAAATCATTCACTTCTGTACTGAGCCTGGGGTCAGCAGTTTCTGGAGCAGAGCAGCTTCCAGGGAGAAGTTGTGCTTGAAGTAATAAAGCTTATTTGATCTAAACTGGCTTTATATTGAGGCAGCTTCAGTCTCTACATCCAGGGTGTGGTTAATCCAGCACCTGGGCAAGCAGGCTACAGAGAACTGAAAGCTGACTGCAGGCAAGCTGGGAACTAACACATAGTGTAAATGGATACACTGATTCAATTGAGAGAAGCGTTTGTATATGAAGAATAGTGGAGAGGATAATGATGTTCACCTTCCACAGTCCAGGGTCACATGAAGATGCTGCATAAAATTATATCCGCAGCTTTTAGCGCTGATTATTTAGGATGTAAACTGTACTGTTCAAAAGACAGGTTCCCTGAAACAATGAAAAATGAGCAGTCAATTCATGAGAGAATGCACTAAAGACAAAAGAGTTGTTCTACCTACGTCTTTGCTTTGGGAGCCAATTTGAAACAAGGAGAAGGAGTTCTAAATCCTGCCTTAAATCCCAGCTAGCTCTGTCTGTTGATCTGTGCCATCACAGGCCACATACTATGGTTTTGTTTGGTGCAACAAAATCAAGCCTTTTTGCTGATTTTTTTTTAATTATTTCATTTTTTTCCAATGCAAGTAAAGTAACCGTATATATTAAGACAGTGATGTTGTTGTGCAGCAGCGATTTTGCAGCAATGCATAAATTTAAACACCCTAATTCCTGCCCAGTAATTTCCAGCTCAGGATGTGTGTGGTAGAATTCCCAGATGCAAAGTTCATCTGTGGTTTTCCTTAATAAAAATATGAACTGCTGTTTATGAAAAGAAATTTCAGGGCACTCCTAAGTTGTGAGGCTGCAAGAACCCAAATCCCTTTTACAATGCAGGGGAGGGTGGGTGCCTAAGTCCCTCAGGGTCTTTTGATCTAAGACATTTAGGCACTCACATCCCATTGATTCATCCCCCCCGTCCACCTCCTGGCAGTGCAGACCTCGCCTGAGCATAGCGTGTTGGTCGTATATCCCTGCTTGAAAGAACGCTCATTGCAGCCAGATAAGGAATATTCCTTTGGCTCTGATTCAGATGCATTTGAAAAGTATGATTTTTCTTGGAAGAAAAATGAATCCCTTAACTGTTTTCTCCTGCCACCACAGCACAGCTACTGATTTACAGCAGCATGAGGTCTACTTTTCCATCTACATAATATTTGGGGAAGGCTTATGGCAACATAACGTGTAAATGAGTATAAGCAGAATGTGTTTGCTTTTCCTTCCTACTTGTCTGTATGGAGATGATCTCGACAGTATCTGTTTTGTGTTGACTGTTGCACATCAAGGGTTCTTTACACCAACATTTGCACGGCAGGTGATAGCTCCTGTTCACCTACTGGGAATAAGCCTCACAGTTTGCACCACCTAGGAGCAAGACAACCGAGCAAATCCACGCCCTCCTGGAGTAAAGCAGGCACCAGAACTGGTACCTTCACCTCCCTGGATGTTTACCAGAGAAAGCCAACTTTAAAACCTGGATGGCTCTCCTGAAAGATGGTGCCAGGGAGATGATGTGAATCAAGGTGTTTGGTTAGCCTAACCTTACCTCTTCCCTAGCTGGCACAGGGATTTTTTTTTTCTGGGCTGCTCTGAAGATTTCTCTGCCTTCTGGCCAGTCATATGTCTGTGCTTCCCAGAGCAAAGCGTGGGTCAGTACCTTGTCAAGTCTTTTGGACTTTCCCCAATCTACTGCTCATTTCTGTAATTACCTGTGTAACCCCAGGTGTCAAAGAGATAAAGTAAATAGCAAGAGCAACAACAGAAAAAATATTGATGATCTTGTTCACTTATTATGGTGGGGTGTTTTTCCAAAGCTCTCCTACCTTTCTGGTACTAACTCATTTCTTTTCCTTTCCATGCCAGTGGTCAGGGATGGAGAACATGCTCTACTGGTCAGAGCAAACAGCTTTTGAATTTTTACATGTTTTCAATTTGAAACATTCCTAACTTTCACAGGAGGAGAATTATGAGACTCCCTTTCAACTTCTTGTAATTTATTGCATCTTTCATGAAAGGATTAAATACATTTGCTACAAGCCCAGTCTTGCATTCAGTATAACCCCCAAACCTCTATCAATTGTAACATGAATTTCAGTGAACATACTTTTCCTGTAACGCGGTTTGGTGGATCTTTGGAAAAACACTTGGATACTTCACCAGAATTCAATTTGACCATACAGTTAGTGAATAAAACATGACCATCGGCATGAATGCTATTGTTTTTCATAGATGTTGACATCTGGTGCAGCATACATTGGCCTCCAACATAAATTCTTCTGCAACAAGCAATAGCATGCAGTTAACTGGTATTAATATTATAGATATATTAAACTCTTAATCCCAACAAATGGTATCATTAGATAAACACATATCCTTAATTAAGCATATTTTACTGATAAAGTTATTATTACTCTAGAAAGATTGTATCAGTAAGTAGTTAATGTCTCTTAGTCTTACATGGTAGCAATTTTCTACATGGAGTCTGTGTTCCCTTATCCAGTTCATACATACACAATTTTGTCTGCTAGACTGAAAAAACTTCAAAAAAACCCCCCAAAACTTACAAAATAAAACATAAAATCATTATCACATTTCTGTGCTTTTTGTCAAAGTTCCAGACTTCAGACAATTTATCTTTTTTTCCTCTCCTTCCCCTCAGACAAGCTAAGTCCCTTTAGTTGACTGATCCAGTCACTCCCAGGCATATTTCTCAAACTTTCTGAGTTTCTTCTGAACTCTTTCTAGTTGCTTAAACCTGCTTCTTAGAGCAGAGGCACTCTAACAATGCACAATATCCCCAGAGCAGTAAACATGACAAATACAGGGGTAATGCAACCTTCCCACTCGTTTCCCTTGGTTTTCATTATATTCTTTTTTGATAGGCATGAGTCAGGCCGGGATTGTGATCAGCTACACATCCACAGTGCTAACGCTCCATTTTCATGGTCACTGCATCCCAGGAAGCACTCACTTACTCTAGATGCATTGCCTGCATTTTTATTGTAAGGTGTATACATTTTTATCACTGATATTAAAGACCATATTAACAAGTTCTTTTCATTCTCTTCTCACTCACATTTTACCACAGGAAGGTGTCTAGGAATTGTGTGTTTTCAAGACTGTTGATAAAAATATTGGAGGGCAATGCGGTCTGAACCAGAAAAAAATTCTCTAGAAACACATCCACTTGATAATTCCCCATTCATGAGTGTATCTGGAGACTTAATGGCTAGCAAGGTTTTAATCTTCATAATGTGTCATGTGTTGGTTTTATAATGTACCCTTTTCATAGAATGTTCTGTGATAACAGTCAAATACCACTCAGTGTTTAAGTACATTGCATCATTTACCTTTATCAATGGGAATGTGTAATCTCATCGAGAGATAGTTTGACAAGAGTTGTTTTTATAAACCCATGTTGACTGACTTTAATTAAGTTACCCTACGTTAGATTTTGAGTAGTAAAGCCCTGTATCAGCCATTCTATTATTTTGCCCTGTGTCAATGTCAAACTGTCAGGCATATAATTACCAGATTGTCCCACTTACCCTTTTAAAATATTTACAGAGCATTTACTTATTTCCAGTTCTCTGGAATACTCCAATATGCCAAGACTCATGCAAACATTTTTTTATTTTTATTATTATTATTATTATTATTATTATTAATAGTAATGATGTAGTAAAAGGCAAAACAAGAATACCATTATCCAGACATTTCTTCAACTTGATCTTTTAAAATTCTAAAGCTTTATGCTGACCTAGATACTAAATTAACCCCCCCAAACTGCCTTCTGTCTGTATGTAACCTTTGACTGGAAAGTGGAATTTATAGTATTTTTATACTGATTTAAACAGTAATTAAGCTTTGGGGCTTTTAAAAATGAAACCTACAATTAATCCTGCCAGTTCACACCCAACACAAGAGGTCTGCGACAGGTAGTATATGTTTGGCTATAAAATCATCACAACTTTATTATGATCAGAAAAAATAAACCCAGGTTTTCCTAATAATACTTTCGACATGCCAGCTGGATCTAAGCTGTAGTCCAGGTACAATCCCCAGTGTACCCCCACCACTTGCATCGTTTTTTCACCCGGATTGACTGAAGCCATAGAAACGCGCTAGTCCCTTCCTGCCTGTGGAAAAACATGTTTCCTTCCACAGAAAATCCTGCTTGGCTTGCAGGGAAGGGATGCACACCCAGATCTTGCCAAACAACATGAAGCTGGCACATGATTAGTGTGTATACTCTCCCCAGGGAACTGAGAAAGCCTCGCTGTTTTCCTCATTTAATAAGCTAAAAAGTAATCGAGTGGATAGACTGCAGATCATGTATGTGAAAGGAATTGGGTACCAAACTTAAGGCTTCAGCAGACTTCAAGTGTGGTATTCCTCCAACTTACTGTAGAAATCCACTGTGTAGGGAGTCCCGCCTGAGCTAGCTGCCAGGGCTAGGGAAAATCCATCTCACTCCAGCTAGGCATGCCGTTCTGATCAGATGAACTCCACCCTGGAACGCTTTGTTTCCTTCCTTGGGTGAAAGCGAGCTTCTCTCTTGCACACATGTACCTTGCAGATGTACAATATTAGCTTGGATGATTCCAGCTTGGGTGCCCAACTCCAGCTCTGTCAGACATTTCTTGGCTGGGTACTGATCAGTATATGATACCTACATAAAACACAGATGCTGGCACTGTCACCACCAATTTTGTGTTTGGAAAACTATGGGTCTATTTAGACCTTGAGAGGAATACATGAAAATGCCTGTGCCGAATAACTTCCCAGATTAGATCACATGAGGATGTCTCTACCTGTGGCTTGAGCAACTTTTCTGAGGGGAAGAAGGTGCAGTGCAAATGGTTTGAGAAACTCCTGTGCTTAAATTTTCTGTGTGTTTACTTTAGGTTTATGTCCATTCTTTCTATTGAGGTTTCCCATCGTTCCCTGATGACTGTTCATCTGCAGTACAGAACAAGGTCCAAGCTTGGGATTTTCAGTTCATATTTAACAGGACAAGTAAAAAATTAAGCACAGTTTATGTCCTAGCAAGCACCTAAATTAAATTTGCCCCATAGTCTTCAAAAGAGAAGAGAATCAGTCTGATATACCCAATGACTTCTCAGAATAAGGATTTCTTTACTGGTTTAGTACTTCATTGTTTTATTAAAAAGTTTTTTAAACACTTTATGAACTTGAGATAATTTTATTTCCTTAAGTGATATTTTAAAATTAAGGTTTGCAAATACTTGCAGCCTTCATGTTTCTTAAATTGCATCAGTTTTTCTTTAAAAAGAAACAGGGTTACAAATGATCTCACGTGTAAAATTAAAACAGTGATTAAACTTTTCAAGTGAGTTTCATTCATTCAAAAAATATTTGTACAGTCCCTATTCACAAGCCTGCTTTGTTATTTTTGAAGTTATCTAAAAATCATGTTTGATTCCTGATAGGCTTATTTATATGACAGTAACAATTCTAGCCTCACCGGCCTGTACAGGATTTTTCTTTATATTCACTTCAGACCTTTCTGTGAAAAAAGCTAATGACTTGTCTGTCTTTGTTCATTGAAAGAACTTTTGTTAGTTAACTCTGCAGGGGAAGGAAATGTTTTCTAGTAATTGAGGACCGGATCCAAATCTAGCTAAAATGAAGAGGAGAGCTAGTTCAGGAATTTTTTGGTGGAACATTTTCATCAGGAAATTCCAATTCGTTAACGCTTTTCAAAGGAGCATGCTGGTTTTGATAAAACCTTCATTAGGAAAATCTTCTCATATGCAGTGCACAATTTTTGGTCAAAACCAGAAACAGACATGCTTGAATCCAAATTACCAAGATGCTAGTGGCTAGAGCAAACACCCCTTGTTTGCAAGAACCAGATTCAAATCCTTCCTTTGCAGCAGGCAGGGCAGCTGTTTGAGCTTAGATTTCTCTCATCCTTCATGAAGGTATACAGGTCAGCAGCTATTTAGCGTTCCTTGCTTTCCTTCCAGTCCAAAAAATATTATGACCAACATCTCGGATTTCTTGTGAGAAAGAACCACATTTTGACTTTGCTCCAGGAGAGAGGGTCCTTCCTTGGTATCTGGCTCACGTTCTAGCTTCAATACTTGTGGGCAGATCCGTGACCTACCAGATCCAGGTCTAGATTCTGTTTAGATCCAGAGCTGCTGCTGTGATTTTGTGTATTTTTATTTGGAAATAATTTTAATTTCCTAGTTTTCAGTGTATAAAATCACTTCACAAGGAGAGAGCTTCTTGTAAAAGATTGCCTCTGGTGCATTCTCTTTACTGGTCTGTCTATCCATCAACAAATCATCATCATTTTGACAGAGAGATTAGAAGGAGAAGATTTTAGAAAAACACCAGACAGAAGTTCACTGAGAATAATTCAGCAGTGGGAGATTAACAGTTCATAGGAAGGAAATGCAAGAGAAGCATCAAGTGTGGGAGGAAATGAGAACAGAAAAGGAATCTACCAATCAGGCCACATGGCAAGAGGGTTAACAGAAGGAAACAAGTCTGAATACAACAAAATGTGCCAGAACAGGCAGGGATTTTTTTAATGACATTAAAGTAGATTGTTTTCCTATGATTTTCCTGATAAAAGTTTAAATTTCTAAAGAAATCAGGGCACAAACAAGCCAATCCCTGGTAAAGGTTTCATGGTACCCTTCCTCTCCATTTCCCCAACCCCTCCTACAAGACTCTCCACCCTGTAAACTTGTAGGTTTAGAAGAGTTGTTTAAACGTGCCCTCTACCACCTCAGAAGTCTGCCTACGAAAGGCTCCCTTTTGCAGTAGACATCTGATAGAAACTTCAGGTGTGCCATAAGACTGGTTTTATGGAAGTGCAGATGAGAGGGATTGACACACAAAAGCTGGACACAAACCCTAGCATAATTTGGTGCTTATTGGGAACACTAGCGCTTTTTTCAGAAGTGAAGCCTTACCTTTTTAAAATATGGCTGTTGTCATTGCCCTTTCTTACAGACATCTCTTCTAAAGTTCCTTCAAAGCATCACAGAGACAGGAATGCAAATTCATTTATTGCATTTGCTCCAAGGAGTGTCATTAAACTTATGAAGTTGCAATGTTGAGTCTACGACATCATGGCAAAATGCCTTGTAATTCTGCCGTACAATTAAGCCCTCACTCACCAGATTCTTCCAACCCCCAGAGGCTGTGCTGAGGAAAACCTTAACAACCCAGAGTGAAGCAGGTCAGTGTGCAGCATTAAAGCGGAGAGATGGAGCTTAACATAAAGTCAAGGTAAAGCAAAGTAGATGGGTGACTGGCAGTTGAATGAAAGGCTGAACGACTGTTTCTGTCAACCTGTAGGGCTTTCTTACTGTGTTTTGAAACTCTGCTGATCAACATTTTTCTGGCTCCTGTCTGTTAGGTGGGAGACTGTTTCAGAAAAACCAAACCTATATGCAGCGTTTAGGCCAGGTTTAGATTCAGGGGATTTAAGGCAATTTGCACCAGTCCAGCACAATGGCTCCACTAACCTTTCAGGCAACACATCCAAAGTTTAGATGAAGCGTTATCTTAAACTTGCCAATTTTCTCTATGTGGAAGTTAAAATATGGTTTTCCTATTCATTTACTCAGCTTGAATTCCCTTAAGGTGAAGGGCTGGTTGTTTTGATTATTACAACATCCTTTCCTTTGGCCTCCAGACATGCAACTCGCTGTGCTCAGACCCATTCAGAGCACTACACATCATCCCTGTGCTTTCACCACGTAACATTTCCCTTTCACTCTGTTGCTGGCTCTCCCTTCTCTACCAAGTCTAACAGAAGCTGCTTGTCTTCAGTTTTAAAGTCTGTTCCAGGTTTCCAGATTCCTTTCTCTTTCATTACCTAAATGTTAACTCTGTGACCATCCAGTGTTAGTTTTCTTTTCATTACTTGCTCGCTTTCAGACAAGGACCTTCATGTTTCTTCTCATTTTCCATGAACGTCATCTGATTTCCAAACCTATTTTAAACACCATGCTGTACAACATTAGAACGACTTTTGGTACAGTAGGTTGTCTGAGAACCAAACGTCTAAACCCTTTGCCTGCCACATGACTGAAAGTGCAGCTATTCTAACACCATGATACAGTCATCTTTTACTGCATAACAGATTCAATCATATGATATGTTAAGGACTTGTGATGGCCACAGATGTGGTAGGGTGGTCGATGGGCATGCTCGGCAATTAAAATGCTGTTTTTCCTTTATTTCCTCCTTGGTTTTACGTTCCTCACCTAGTAGGAGAAACCAGCATTTTGCCCCAATGCTACAGAAGATTTGATGTGATACTATGTTAAAGAGCAGCTGAGAACAGACTTCCAGGACAATTTGTATGTCCTGCAGCACTTTCTTCATCCACCCCTCAGAGCGGACTGGGAAGAAGAAAAACTGATCAGGCTGGTGACTGAATGGATGGTTCAGATGGCCCAGACAGATCCTACAAAACTTAGGGTCAGGGATTATCTCTTTATTTTTTGTGTGGAGTACTTAATACAGTGGAGTTGTAGTTTGTGATGGCAATAGAATATTGTAGAAATAAAAATCATTGTACCGCAAAACTTTCATAAGTCACAAATACTTTCTTTCTTAAAATATATGGCCTTATGCCAGAGCTCTCTGAAAGCAACAGAAATACTATCTTGTACCTTTGCAGGTGTGGGTGCTTGCTAAAGGTGCACAAAGCTCTGTAAAAAGTTACTGGGTCATGTAAGGCCAGCTATCCTAATTTTTCCTGAAAAATGTCCCTTTTAATAACTACAAACTTTCATGTTATCCAATTTTATCTACTTAAAATTTAGGTGTTCTGTGTGTGCTGTTCATTTACACTTCCACCATAGTCAATGGAGAGGGGCACTCATCTCTAAACAGCAATTGTTTCCATTGCAACATTGCTGGGATAAATAACTCTAAACATGCCACTGCCTCCCTACTCACTTTTAGGTAATTAACTTGAACAAGGCACTTAGATGAAGCCTGGTGAAACAGTGTCCTTACGTAGTTTGATCAGTGCAGCTCATTCTCTTCAGACAGTTTGGCAACATGAGCAAAAGATTAAGGTCTTTTACTTACGAGGTTGTGTGATTCTCCTACCTATGTACAAGATTAAGATAGTGAAATCCCAGCTTCCCTAAAGTTAATACAAAACTAACCTTTTACTGCAGTGAGACCAAAACTGACACAAAAGAAATAGGTATGGTGTATCACACTACATCTCTTTGAATGATTCCTAGAACAGAGCACAATTTAGAAAAGATAATTTAATAACAAGTGGTTCAAAATATAAATGTATAAAAAGGACTTTTTACAAGGGCATGTAGTGATAGGACAAGGGGGAATGGCTTTAAACTGGAAGAGGGGAGATTAAGGTTAGGAACGAGGAAGAAACTCTTCCCTGTGAGGGCGGTGAGGTGCTGGCACCGGCTGCCCAGAGCAGCTGTGGGTGCCCCATCCCTGGGGGTGCTCAAGGCCAGGCTGGACGGGGCTGGGAGCAACCTGGGTTAGTGGGAGGTGTCCCTGCCCCTGGCACAGGAGTTGGAACTAGATGGTCTTTAAGGTCCTTTTCAAATGCAAACCATTCCATGATTCTATGACTTTATGAATATAGAAGGCAGGTCCCAAGAACCAGGGTTGAAGGCAGTTGGAGATGCTCCAGATCCTGTTACCTGAGCAAGTCTGAGTTTCCTCATTTTTATAATAAAGCTATCAGTTGTTAACCTGCATTTTAAATTACACTATGACCAGAAACATGTAAAAAATCATCACCACCAACAAGAAAATACATGTGGGCTTAATACTTTTACATACTTGTCTAAGTGTAAGGTACAATATATAAATATCTGCAAGGAGCACCGAAAAGTTGAAATAGTAGCTCTGACTAGATTGCTTAAACTAAAGAATCTTGCCAAATCCAACAGCAAAACATAAACCTTAGATTATCCCACCAAGGAAGAACCATTATGGTAAGAGTAATCATAGGTCCTTGGAATATCAAATTGATCTGTAAAGAACACACGAGGATGAAATAATGCAATTTCCACTGACTCATAATTAAAAACACTGACGCAGTCACCCTATCCAGACTTTGGGTAACATGAAAAGAGGTCTCTGGCTAAACCATGACATATTTTAGTACATTAATTCATTATCACACATACGGATTTCACTGCAGTGATGCACATCAGCTAGTGTTGGATTAGTAGTGTTCACTACACAGTTCATATACCTGGCACAGGTAACAGGGGGCCTTTCCAAAAGATAATGTGTCAAAACAAATCTACCATTTAGATTGTCTGCAAAGGAAATGTACAGTCAGTAGCATTTGGCCTTTCATATGCTGAACCCTTGATAAAATCCCACACACAATAAAACTGTCAGAATATTTCATCTACCCACTTCTAATAGGACATATATTAATTAAAACAAGCAAAGCCTAATTTGATGCAGAACATGCTCAAGTGTGCTTGTGTATTGAATTTCAGAGACGACAATTCCTCCAGATTTCTGCCTTGCAGTCAAACATTGGGTTTCTAAATCTTAGATTTGCAGCTTGCTGGCTTCTCTCTGCAGTTCAGAAAGGACTGACTCTACACAAAAGCCTGGTTCAGGTCTTCATTCCACTTTAAGTTTTTCCAAAACCTGGAGCACCAATCACCCATATCCATCAGGCTAGAGCTACGCTGCTGAGCCTTTTCTGCTCTCCAGAAGTGCCTCCTTTATGAACTGTTTGATTAATAGTCATGAACTCTCAATTCTAGTAGAAAAGATAACTTGCATCATATATCTACTCCTCCCCAGCTGAGTTCTTTTGATCTTTGTAGGAATTAGGGAGGACTTCATAAATAAAATATTAGTTCCAGATAATATGTATAATACATTTTCCACCATTTAAAGAGAAGGAAAAGTCTTCAGCTTAAAAAACTGAAATCTTCCCATCTCTTCTCTTTCCTCCCTACTGTAAAAGAAGATATTGCCTAGCTCATCCACATTGTCAAGGAGTAATAGAATTTCTGCTACGAAGGTAGTTTTTTTTCCCATTTGATTACACAAGCCAGGAGGGCTGTAGGCTCAAGTGTCAGTTTCCTGAAGACGCTTTATCCAATACTTACTGGATTAGAGAGCAAAACTCTGAAATTCAGAAAGTTGGTTGTTTCCTTTTCTTCTGTTTCTGTATCTCCCTCAGTGAAAATGACAGATCTAAATTTAATTCACAACTCCTTTTTATAATACAAAATGATTTGCAATGCTTGATATTTGTCATTATTGTTCCACGATGCATTCAAGCTGTTTGCTATCTGAATTGTACTGAACAAAACAGGTATCTAATGGTAGAAGAACTTTCTTTTTTCATCTAGAAGCCAATATAGAATATCTTTAAGGCTGGAATTGTCAAAACAACTGAAATTTAGTTCCAAAATTAAAGTGGCTCCAGTTGTTCTGTTGGTCAAATGTGTATTTTTTGAGAATATGAACAATAATGTTTCATCATGCAATGAACTCAATGGTCAAGCAGACAATTGACTTGCATTTAGTGATGCTTATCCATTACCAGAGGTGTTCCAGTTACCTGGATTCTGTTAAATCCTGAAAAAAAAAATTCACAGGAGTTAATGACCTCAACATAGCAAACAGGTATTTCAGATGTCTTTTTTCTCTTCCCTGCTGCCCCACCCTCCCCTCCCCCCTCCTCCCTCCAAATAAATGTGTCTGCAGACTTCGGCAGTCTAAACTTATACAAGCTATTCCCAGAACAGGAAAAGAAAGACCTAAACTCAAATCCCCTCCCCTGTAAAAGTCTCAACTAGTTCGTCTTTTTTTTTTTTTTTTTTGTATTTATATTTGCAAATATATTTTAAGCCAAAGACAAAATTATTCTAGCTGAGATAAAAGCTATCATTAAAGTTACTTCCTCCACATCTTAGCACCTCTTCTTACCCTTTCCATCCAGGGTAGATGAAAACTTACATCTTCTGTTTTTTTCCCCCAAATTCTTCAAAAAGCTTCACTGAGCATCACATATTTTGCTGGGGTTTAGGATGGCTGCTATTTTTGATGTTTGTTTTTTTTTTTCAGCTTGAGATTTTCTATCTTTCCGGAGCTTGAGCTTGCATGAAAAAGGCAACACTGGAGGTACATAAAGTGAGAAGTATGCATTATGCCCTCAAATCTGTTTGTTTTCCCTACTGTACTATGACATCCTCCCTGTTTCTCTTCCTCCTTGGTGTTACCATAAGGGTAGATCCAAAAAGAGCTTAGGTTTGCTCTCAGAATGGAAGCCAGATTGCTGTGCTAGGTGCCAAGGTTTTCTTTGCAACAGCAAGAAAAAAGAAAAAGATTACGATAAGCTTCAGAAAAGTAACCCAGCCAGTCCCCTGAGCAAACCTAGTTGACTGGGAGATCTAGGCAACTAGAAACATATTGGAAATACAAGAAGTATGTTGTCTGAAATTTTACCTCTCTCTGGAGCTTAAGTGCATTACTCCCAACTTTTGTGGTTGCATATTTAGTAGTAAGCAAAATAAGCCACAACCCAATCTGTGATCCTAGGATTAACTGGCATATGACATTTCAGCTAAACCCTCTTCCCCACCACAACAGGGCAGCCACAACAATAAGGTCTATTTGCCTGTGCTAGCTCCTGAATCATGTCTGGGGGTTGTTTACGAGAGTGTTACTTGGCCTGGGCTAACAGTTCTACCGCTCCTGCCAGTGATTTGACTGTGTAAGTTATTCTATGGCAATTCTTGAGCGCATGTCTTGGCTTTGTCACATTCAGTAGCACAGATGTAAGTTTAAGGTTATCTCTGCCACCTCAAAGTAAAGGAGGCATAAACCCCTGTGTTTTCTCTCTCAAATACTTCCTGTGATTGTTTTGCTGCTTTTTAAAGGGAGGGAGACCTTGGCTTGTCTCAAATCCCCTTGTTTGGAACTTTAGGTCTCTGAAACGTGGTTATTAAATTTTGTGCTGCCTAGTTCCTGTGTTGCACACACATGATAAGCCATGTCAGCTGATGCTCTCTGCTTTTCTGTGATATGACGTTTGCAAATACCAGCTTGTATCAGCCCCATTTTTTCCCAGCATGTGTTGCAGCATTGTCACCTTCAGAGCCTGAAGCCACTGACCATCTCTCTTCCATTCTCCCAACTTTGTCTGGGAGAGATCCAAATTAGTATTTTATATCTTTAGCTCTTTGGTTGATTTAGGAAATTGCTGTCACAGAGTTATTTGCTCTCTGATGTCCTTCTAACTGCAGTATTACTGCTTCGACACCGAAATCCAAATAAGGAGATTAAACAAACATTAATGACTGCTATTATTGCTAACCCTAAAGTAGCAATATGGAATATTTAACATTTATGTGTATCATTTGATTGAAGTAGGGAAAGGGTGAGCAATTTCAGGATGATAGCTGTGAATAGAGTAATCCCACATGAGGCTGGAAAAGGCCACCACTCGCCGCACCTGCTGCCTTGTTCTCTGTCGATAATACTAAACTCAGGGATTAGGGGGTTATGCTACAAGCATGTACATTAAAGTTGCAAAGTTCTTTCAACATAGGAAGTCTTGAGAATATACAAACATTATTCAATTCCACATAACTTTCGGAAACGTGATCATCAAGAAGCGCAACTGAGCAGAGATTCACAATAGAAATTATATTACAATACAGAGCCTTTAGCAAACTGGTTCTTCTATCTCTCCAAAAGGAGTTATGGTACAAAAATTATATAAAATCATGAGTAGTATGGACAGGGTGATGATGGCTTGGTTGTTCACTGTCTTCCAGTACATGAAAGAAGGCACATCAAGTGAAGATAGAGATATGAAAGAAACAAAAGGAGGTGGTTCTCTGATAGTGGGTAGCAGTTCTGTGAAATTCCTTGCCAAAGGACGCTGTGTGCACAAGAGATCTATGGGGATTCAATCATAGCTCAGGCAAATACTTAGAAGAGACATCTGTTGGGGGTTACCAAAGAGACAAACCGCACCAGGCTTAGGAAATTCCTCAGTCTGAAAAGAGTTGGAAGATGGGGAAATATGATGAGGGAAGTATCCCATATTTTTGACTGCCTGCTTCCTCTTCCTTAAGCATCTGCTTACAAGCACTGTTCCTTGGATTTGCCTGTTTGGAAGTGCATCACATACTGGTGATGGCACCTGAGAGACCTTCTTTGTTCGGAGGGGTTTGGAGAAATTCAGGGGAGGGAAGAGCCCTCTCTGCCGGTGCTGGGCATGTCACACTGCAACAGGCAGGCCTTAGCTGTGTCCTTGATCCCTGCTGCATGTGACTGCAGAGAGGGTCAGTCTGGATGCTGGTGGTCAGGGAAATGTTGCTGGGACTGGTGGGGATCTGAGTGATTTGCAGACTGCTACTGTCAGAGGAGATCATGTCTTGCTGTCTGTAGGTGTAGAGGTTCCCAGAGCCATTTTGATTACAGCATAAGGGTGATTTTCTTCTTCTTTTTATGAGGCAGGTTACAGGGGGAAATTTGTGCAGGGTGAGATCTAGGAAAAATGGTCTGCCATTAGCATACCCCATTCACAGAGCAGCAGGGGGTGGGATCCACCCTCCTCTGATCGGACACTCTTTGTATTACTCTCAATTTAATTAATTTGCATGCCGATTTTATGAATTAGTCCCATTAGGATGAGACATGCTGTGGAAACAATCCAGAAAGGTGTTCTAGGTTAAATCAGCTGGCAAAGTATGTTCAACTTGCGTACACAGTTCACTACAGTTTATAGCAGAGAAAGTGATGTTATAGCCTCCAGCAAAGTCTGTGCTGAGCATTTCAAGAGCACGTCAGAAGAGGAATGGCTCCAGCACACTCAGCCCAGCCAGTAGTCATCTACATTAAGAGAAGAGCCATAGCTTAGTCATCCTTCTTAAACTTGTCGCTGATGTAGGAAACACAGGCAAGGATCAGCTTCCAATATATGGCCTGTGCCAAGCCTGGATCAGTGCTTCTAGTTCATGAAAGCCAGGAGGGGATAGAGTTCTGCAAAGGTGGGACATAACATCCCCCTAAACCCTTGCTGAGCATCCTGCTCCTGGCCCCTCAGACTCCCAAAGTACGCTGTTGGAAATGGGAAAAGCAGAGATGGACCTCCCATATGAACTGCTGCATCTGTCATTGTGCTTTTGATAGAGCTTGATTTAGTACTGAAATTCAGGTTTCCAGTCCTGAATTCCCAGTCCTTTCTCCAAGGCTAGAGACATAATTGCACTTTCCTTCCTTGTCTCTGACTCTAGATAGAATGTCTCAGATGAGGTAGGCAAGGAAATGCTCACTTCGTGCATCCTGAGCACTATCTGCATGCAAGGATCGAGCTGCTCAGTGACGCCAGGGATAAAGCAGAACTTCCAGGCAGAAGTTTCAATGAAACTGGAAATTTTAATCTATTAAATTTAGTTGCTAAAGGTCTTCTGGCATATTCAGAAGAAGGTGGTAACTGTGTAGTTTTAAGAAAATGCTGATTCCAGCCCAGTGGCTTCCATCACAGCAGATGAGAGCATTCAGGGCTGTGCTTGACCTTCAGAATGACCTATTCCTCTGTACCGCAGGAAATCCCTTGACAAGCTGTTTTAGCAAGGGGCTGGGAATGACAACAGCAGCCAAAAGGGAGGAGAGCTATAGAAAGGTGAGGCAGGGAGCACACTGCAACAGCCCTGAAGGGTCACCGAACACGAAGCGTGCTTTATGTCACTGTGTCAAAATTATCTCCCCATGGGATAGCTGCCTCCTGGCGTACAGACATTATTGCTTCAGAGGGGACAGCCCACTCTAAATCCTAAAGTGGGGGAGGTTAATGTAGAATAGATCATATTGTAAGACTGAGGTTAAAATAGAATAGATCATGTTGTAAGACTTCCTGTCCCAAGGGCAGCTTAGCATATGTCTGGAAAATAAAAACTTTTAAAATCATTTATTTTCAAAGGTTTGTCCTCATCTGTCCGGCACATTTTAGCTATACATTTGCTCTGAGCAACAGCTGCCTTGTTTTTCCTGTGAATTGTGTTTATATGTTCTTTTTTAACACAGCAAATTTCACAAGGATGAAGACCCACTCTTGTCAGACCATCACTCGGGCAGGGCAAAACTCTTTTGGTTAATTTGCAGTCTTTGGAGTTGACTCAACAGAGAATAAGCACATAAAGAACCAGCCTCAGCCTCTGATATCATACCAGCTCTCATACATACATACTACACCCACTAACTTGGAAACCCACCAGAATTTTCCAGTCTTTTATAAGAGCAACATAACTAAGAAAATGATATATGTATCTCAGGGTAGATATGTAGCCTTTTTGGCTCATGTCTTCCTAGTTTTCATAGTTTATAGTTCAGCTATATATCAATAATCCTGAAACAGAATGCAATGAATCCATATTGTTTATGCTAATATTGTTATCTAGAACAAGACAAAGCTAAAATTACATTTATTGGGATGAGCAGGTTTCTGTTATGTTGTTAAAGATCTGGCACAGTCCATATCATTTGACAAGTAATTGTGTTATACACACTGAGATTTTATTTTTGTTTTGGTCATCAGCTCTTCTTACATTACATATACAGCTATTTTATTAGTTTAAGAGCATAGATAGTGGATGATCATTCAAGAATACTTCTCTAATGAGCAGTTTGAACAAAATTTCTACAAAATCTACTGGGTTTAAAACGTTTAAATCTCTCGTGACGCTATAGAGTTCAATTGGAGTAAAACTCGTAAAATAGACTATGATTGAAATCATTCTTACCAGTGGACAAACTTTTGAAGCCAACATTTGTACTTGATTAACTGCAAAAATCTTGAGGGCATTATTTATTTTATAGGATTGTGTATGGTGTACATAATAGGTGAGTTGTTTGCTTGTACCTGTTTAAAAGTTATGAGGACATTTATAGCAGTGAAAAGGATTGTTAGTTTTTGTAGGTTGTAAAATGCAACCAAATGGAAGCAAAACAATTGCAGACTATGGAAAAAAAACCCTAAAGGAATAAGCACCAATTAAGCAATTACAGATCTATTATGCCTAGGCCAAACTGGGAAAGGAAAAGTACCATTTCTAGAGGTCATGTAAGTCCAAGTTCTCTATTAGTAGAAAAAAGTACACAGCATTTTGAGAGGTCCGCAGAGCTCTAGACTAGAGCCAGCAAACAATTTTTGTTAGTGTATCTGCAAAAGCCATCAGCAGCAGGACATCATCAGGCGGCTTGGAGCAGATTTACTGTCCCTGCCACACTTGCTAAGAGGTAGGGCTACTGGTGCATATTGACGTGGCTGCTCCAGAGCCATAGCCTTCTGCTCCCGGCAGCAGCTACGTTGCAGCAGATTTTTTATACAAGCATGCAGCATGAAAGCTGAGGGAAATGACATTCCCTGCTTTATTAAACTCAAGGCTCATGGTCAGAGTGGACTTACGGTTCTGTGAATAACAGTTATATGTGGCTTTAGAGTTCAGGTTAATCTAGCCTGACTGTGAATTTTGCAGCAGTGTGGACTGTGGCTTACCATCATAGCTAATTTTTGGCTGGTTTGGGTCCTTAACATTACTAAACAGAAAGACTTGTGCTCCTGTTTTTCATGGTGGATATCGTAATAGCAATCTACTATGAGGCAGTATCCTCAGTAATCTAAATTGGCTTTTCCTCATGGAATTCATTTTCTCTAAGCTAACTTCACACCAGTGAAGAAGTTTGCCCACTAACTTTGCTCAAGAAGGGCATAAAGCAGACATGATCTACTGGAGTTACAAGGACATCCTTTAGACTGACATTTAAATAATGGGGTTTCAGAAAAAGAAAAACTTGTTCCATGTATTGCCTTCTTTCTACTTCATACTTAGGGGCATCCCTCTGATTTTTAAATATACTTTGATTTTATTCATTTGTGAGTAAAGACACTCTCCTTCCGGACTTGTCATTAATGTTGATTCTTACAGTGTTCCCACATCAACAGCTCTTCATCAGAGTTTTATAGGACCCCTGTCCCACTTTCTGTTCAGTAACCCCATTTATTCTTTGGGATTATCTTTTCACTTAAGGTGACTTTATGTCTGGTTTATGAATTGTTTACAAGGATGTCCTTAGTTACACATATGTTGATGTAACTTTTTGGATGAACTTTTCAGGCAATGCTCTGGGGGTTAGAATTCACCGCACCTCTTTGCTGAGTGGTGTCCTCCTTTGCAATCACTGCCAGCTCCTCATATGGTTTAAACTTGTCATGGGTCATGTTACACCAGCTGAGAAGTCAGTCCCAGGAATGATTCCTACACCATCACTTGTGGTGTAACCTACTGCTGTTGCATGAAAATATCTTTGCTGTTGAAAAAAACAGCATAGCTAAAACAGCACTCTCCACTAAATTATTAAAAATAATCCAACAGTGACTTTAGATCAGGTACAGATTTTGTGTTGCACTGTTTTGTGATAAAATGGAATAGGTTATTGGAAGTCACTTTTAGAAGCTGGAGACGTACAGTTTTCTCTGCAGATAAAGAAGGAATGATTTTTCTTTGGCTGCACCCGCTGAACAAATGTTTATTTGAATCACAAATTGTTCCTAAGCAGAGCATTTTCCTTGGGAGGAGGTAAAAAACAGGATGTCAGTATCTTATCATGGAAAGGCTGAAGTGCTTGGAGCTATATACTGAAGCAAGATCTGATTTTTGGGAGTGCAGCCACCTGCAGAGAAGTGTACTGAGCTGGCCTTGAGTTCAGGCTTGGTTTAGTGCTGCACCAAGCATTCAAGCACCTAAAGTCACTGAAAAGCCCTGAGGTACCCTTCCTGATTTCCAGGTGTCTCTCCAGGAGTACAAAAGACTGTGTCATGTCTTGGTTGACCTGTGGAGTATCGGATTGTACAAGGTGCCCACGTACAAACAACTGAACAGAGCTTCTAGTCTTTACAAACAATGTGGTATGAATCATATTAGCATCTAGGGGCAGGAGTAAATAAAAACATTACACAGCACCTTAAGCATAATAAATTCAGACTCTGACACAAGAACAGACACTATCCTGAAAATAACAAAGTGACCTGTCATTATGAACGGCTCTCCCATACTTTCTCTTAGCTGTATGCATGTGGAACAGAGGATACTGAAGTTAAATGTTGAAAGCTGTACTGGCAAAGCTCTTAGACTCGGAATTTAACAGATCTTTTGTTTTTAAAACCTGTTTGCAAAATCCAAGGGTTCTTTAAAAGGTTTATTTTCCCCTCAAGGAGTCTAAGCAATTGGTGCCAACAGGCCAGCTGTCAAGTCCCAGTACTATATGTGTGTGTAGAGGGGAGTTGTATTAATGGAAAAATTCATAAGAAAGCATTTCAGTGTTGAGATTTCCAAACGGTTTGTGTTAATAATAAAGAGGTGGGGATAAATGATTTGAAATGATTGATATCTGGATCTAGTTTCTAAAATCTTATTCTTAACTGGACTAATTCTAACACATGCCACACAGTTATGGTTTTGTGTTAAAGGAGATTATTAAGTCCCGAATGGGTAATGAATTGATTGTATGCCGTTATCAATCTTTAAAAATACAAAAAATAACAATAAAACCATTCAAAAATCCAGAGGAATACATAGCATCCATTTATATGGATCTCATTAACCTCATATAAAAAAGGGCAGATAGGATTTTGAATGTTAATGAGTCACTGGAGAATAGGGAATTTAAATGAGGTGGATTAAAAGGACAAACTATCTAGAACATCTGCTAATTTACCAGTCTTAAAATAAACTTACGATAACAGCAGCATATGCAGTCATATCTGCCAACTGTCAGTTAATTATTAAGTATAGTTGAAGACTTGGGATAATTCCCTTACAAGAAATGGATATTTTCCAAAAAGACATTTAACTGAAGGATCAGACAACCTTTCCTATTAGTCTAATACTCCAGTTTTTCACTAATCGGGATCTTAAAATTAAGGTGGAGGTAACTGGATGATTAGTTGTCCAGGTGCAATCAATTGTTCATTTCTTTAAAGTAAAACTATGTTTTCACCTGCTCTATTGTACAACCTCCTCCTCCTCTGCAATCCAGAACATTAAGACTTAGCTGTTCTGTACTGTCTTCAGCCATCGATGTCCTGTGATGTTTGACCGACAGCTTCCAAAGAAGGGCTCTCATCTGCCTGGGCAGGAACAAGTCCAGGCACCAGCCCAGGCTGAGGCTGACCAGCCGGAAAGGAGCTCTGCAGAAAAGGACCTGGGGGTCCTGGTGGGACAACACGCTGACCGTGTGCCAGCACCGTGCCTTTGTGACAAAGGCTGATGGTGTATCCTGGGCTGTATGAGGCAAAGGATGGCCAGAAGATTGAGGGAGGTGGTCCTTCACCTCTACTCACCATTGACAAGACACATCTGGGGTGCTGGATTCCATTCTGTGCTCCCCAGTACAAGACAGACATGGGCTTACTGGACCCGGTCCAGCAAAGGGCCATGAAGAGGATTAAGGTTCTGGAGGCTGAGAGAGCTGGGAATGTTCTGCCTGGAGAAGAGAAAGCTCAGGGGGATCTTATCAGCGTGTATAAATGTCTAACAGGGGGAAGGGGGGTGAAAAGACAAGGGAGCCAGACTCTTCCCAGTGGTCTCCAGTGAACAGACAAGAGGCCATGGGCACAAACTGAAGTACAGGAAATTCCTTTTAAACTTAAGAAACTTTGTTGAACAGTGGAACAAAACACTAAGAAAAACTGTGGAGTCTCTGTCCTTGGAGATATTCAAACCCTGACTGGACACAGGCCTGAGCAACCTGTTTTGAGCAAGGAGCTGGACAAGGTGATCTCCAGAAATCTCTTCCAATCTCAAACAGTTCTGTGAGTCTGTGATTCTTTCCATTTCCCTAACAGCAAATACGTGTGATTCTTTAAAGGCTGAAAGGGAAAAACATTTTTCTCTATGCTTCCAATATGACAGTGAAATGTTTTTCCAGTGATAAATGTGATTCATCAGTTTACAGGATGAATTTACAGGAATGCCAGTTTTTTTTAAAAAATGGTGCCTGCAGACAGTTAGGCAGTCAAATAGCCAGCTACATCTTTAAAAATGTTGAGCTCGTCTCCCTGAAGTGCTAAGAAAATCAGGCCAGTATTGGTTTTGCACCCAGGAATCCCAGGTGTATCAGGTGGTTGATTCACTGTTTAACTCTTGTGCATTTTTACATAAATTGCTTCTCTGGTCCTGTTTCACTGTTAGTCTGAGACTCATGCGATCATCTGCATTACTGAAGTGAAACATTCTTTTCAGCTTTCTTCAGGCGAAAAGCAAAGGGGTAAAAATGAATCAGGCTTTCAAGGCAGAAGAAGAAAAAAAAGAACTCTGGAGAAAGAATTAACACTCTGAAGTGGAATTTGGACTCTGAAAGACACGCTTGTTAAGTAAGGCCAGGTGACAAAATTCCTACTGGCTCTTCCTTCCAAGGTGTCTTCGTTATATTGTTATGAAGTTAAAAGACATTCTCCTATATGGTTTTTTTGGCAGGACTGAGCAGAGTTGTTCATTAATTGTGATCTGGAAAAATGGAAATTCTGCAAATATGTTTTCTGAGATGAGCCATTGGTGTCAGGATCCTGGTCAAATTTTCTACTTGCCACCACTTTCTTTTGACTTGTGACTACCAGAAAGATATCCATCAGTGTTTATGCCATACCTTAATGGTTAGAGCACTGTCTACAGAATTTGCAGGGCTGGGTTTCATTTCCTGTTCAGTCTGAAAGGGTCTAAATTCAGAAATTCTCCATCCTAAGGAAGTTTCTTAGCTCTGGGGCTGTGCTGGGAACAGACAGACACTACTGCATCCCTCCTTTTAGTACCATGCTATTAAGTAAAGGAACGAAAGATTTATGAGATTAGCAAGCAGAAGACTAAAAGAAGTGTAGTCTTCCAGATGAAAATAAAGAATTTTATTTTGTTTCCTGCCTTAGTCCCTGTTTAAACATTTAACATTAAGCAGTTGTTAAATGGAATATAGAAATCAGAGCCCAAAGCATCACAGTGTCTTCCATTCACCAGTGATGGATCCTTCTTTTAAAACACTTCTGAGGAGGATGTCATGATGCCTGCACAAGTGTTAGCCTAATTCCTAGCAAGTAAGAAATGTGGATTCCAGGTCTTACCCTAAGGTTTTATCTTAGGGGTTCAAAACTCCTTTCCGGAAGACTGCCTTACCCACAAAGTCAGATCAGCTGTTTTGGAAGGGGTTTGCTGTTGTTTTCCAGCTGGCCCAGTGTGCAATTCACTGGCCAAAGACAAGCACAAGCCAAAAGGAAGTTACTTTGAATTACAGCAGTTTGAGGCACGGTGAAGACCTAGTTTCTAAACTCTTCTTTGTGCTTCTTTCTTTTTTTTTTTTTTCATATTCCAATGACTGTTTAATGTAAACTATATAAACAGCTAACAGAGCAGGAAATTGAACTCACATGTAAGCTGGAATCCTCCGAGGTGAAAGAAAGTGTGAAACCATAAGGTCCTTCCTTTTGCTGGAGAGTTGTCTGAACACTCAGCCGTTATGAAAATACTGGCATAATGTTGGCATGGTTCAATTTAAAAGAGATGGTCCTGATTTCCTCCCCACACCCCTGGTAACTTTTTGATGGAGCTGAGGTTTTAAATGAGCACAAGCATCTCCACCCTAGCTCTGACACAGACCATGGGCTGGATGATGGGTGAGCACTCAGGTCCACACTCGTGGTTGATGTTTTTGATGAGCTGCTCCTGGGTATCATTTTTTATTGTGTTGGTATGGAATTGCTTTAATGAGACACCTCATTCTCCCATGTTCTGTATACACAAACTTGGTACCCAGTTCATGGCACTGTGATCTAGCTCCTGGGGACAGATACCTAGCAGTCAGGCAATGTGGTGCTTAACTTGAAAGTGCCTTATCCCTTTACCAACCCAGGCTCCATACTCTACATCTGTTTTCTCACCTGAAGGATGACTCTAATCATACTTATCTGCCTATTTTTAATATATTTGTACAGTTCTTTGAAGATTTCTAAATGTTGACTTACAGCAAAAACATTTTTAAGCCCAGTGTAAATCTCCTGGCCCTCATTAAAATGAATAACATACATTTATATTGGTATAATTCATTTCATGTTAACTAATACAGCTACAGCAAGAGTTACAGCTGTAATACATCTTACAATGTAAAGAACAACAAAAAATAATTTTATGTGCTGTACCATTAGCAAATCACTGATTCTTTCTCCAGGTTGAGGCAGGCATCTCAAGAGGGGAAAAATATTTCTAGAATGACAGTAAATAAGTTCAGCAGTAAACATGCAGTAACGAATTCCTGGATTAGAAGAACATGGCTCTTCTGCTACAGATATCAGCCAGGGTAGTTGGGAAAACTATTTGGATGCAGTCAGAAAATATCCCAAATGGCACTGGAATCTAATAAATTCAGACACAGTATTTAATCCTCTTTTCATTGCTCTTTGTATGTGAAGCTGAAAAGGATTTAAAAGGAAATTGATATGCAACAGAAGTGAGGGTCCCCTAAAAGTACAGCTCTCTGAGAGCCTGACTTTGGATTCTCATGGTTACCAGATGGTTATCTCTTTACCTAGCTACAAACAGCCCATCTAAGACATATCGATGTATCACACAATAATTAAACCAAGCACAACTTCAGGGGCACAAGCTAAAAGCCCTGTCAGATACTCAGCTGGTTTAAATCAGTATCGATCCACTGATGTCGATGGGCTTTTGCCAACTTATACAAACTAAGAATTGGGTCCTGTGAATTTGCATTTCATAAAAGGCCAGCTCGGACTCATTGCAGCAGAAGTGTGGGATGGAGGAGATGTTACTATAAAGCCCCTCTATTCCATTTATCCCACACCATCTTGGGTCAAAGTGGCTCCTTGTCTAATTTAGGAGCAGCCACTGGCTGCTGCAGTTCACAGGAAAGAAACAGTGTGAGGAGGTGGAAAATGAAGGAAAGAGTAGTTTGGTGTTACAGAAGAAAAGGTGAATGCTATTGTAAACATTGCCACAAAGTTCCCTGTAAACAGTGGACAAATATTAGTGGATTCAAACTATTACCCCATGTTTTTCCAACTCATCAGTAACTTTTGAATCTCAGCGTTTGACTTTCCGTCTGAGTCAGTATAGAATTTTAAAGCCATGCATCCATTCATTGATTCATTCATTCTCTTAGTCTATTACCTCTCTGAGAGCACCAGAACAACTCTACAATTTATTGCAATGCCTTTCTGAATCTCCAAGCTCCATCAGATTTCTTTTTCATTCTTGGGAAAAAAAGAAGTAAGCCCAAATCCAGATTTCTAAGCTCCTCCTTCCTCAAAGGTGGCTGATGTCTGGATTCACAGGATGGATTTGATTAGTGATTGCCACTTCCTGATATCAGAACAAACTATCTGATCCTTGTTATTTTTTTCCACATTTACAATCCATTATTACAATCTCCATTGTCTGAGATTAAGAATGCTATCTTCAATAGATCGATGGAAACAATGCTGAGAGATGGAAAATTACTGCAGGATTTGTACCAAGCAGTACTGCAGTCTGACCCTTTTCTGTTGTGTTTACTGGCAGCAGTGCAATATCCACATCTAACACGCACAGTTTGCATTAAAATTGGTGGGAGCTATTTCAGCAGAGACAACTGTGAGGGCACGTATTAACCCAATGTGTTTGACATATGTGCAGCCTTGCACCAGCCATGGCAGTACACTCTCACACGATATCTCACCAGGCTGTCTTCAAGCACTCAGAGAAGGGCCAACTATTCAGTCCATGTGAATGACTATGTCTCTATCGTCAGAGGATCTGCTTTTTTCTTTTTTGTCTTGGCTGAAAATCTGGCCCTCAGACTGCTACAGGCAGCATACTTTCCTTCAAAACAGCTCCCATCTTTTTCATTTGTTCTGATACTCCTGGGAAAAAGGGACAGAGATAAAAGATGAAAGTTAAACTAAACATCTTCAGACTTAAAAGTTAAATTTACATTTTCATTCTGTCAACATGACTCAAGGTTATTGGGAAAGTCAAGATGAGAATTTGGGATTCTAACAGAAGAAGGTTTGTCTTGTGTAAAACTCTTGACACTGTTTTCTATACACCCATACTTTTATATCCTACAGAGTACACCCTTTTTTCAAAAGGAATTTCAGTAAAGGAAAAATGTCTTCTACACATACATACTACTTTGTTTGTAGCATTCTGATATTTCATACACTAAATCTTGCTTTCTGTTGATTGTGTCCCCTTGAAGACAATGGAGTTTGCATTGGATAATTATTAACAGAATACGGCCATGAATTTACCCCCATAATTATTTCCTGAAAACAGACATTTAGGGAAGAAAGAGATACTGAGGATATAGAAAATTAAAATGCTTGCACACCCATTTTTTTTCCAATGGCTACATATTACATATTGAAATGTGCTTGAACTGTTTTAATGTTTTGTTCTGAGATGATATGCAGTGATAGTTTGAAAGAGGGGAGAAGGTAGAAGGAAAGACATGCCAAACACAGGCAGAAGTAAAAACATTTCCATAGTGGAGCTTCCTTATTTTTTTAGCATCAGTCCTATAAAAATATGTATTTTGGCTAGCAGGCTTTGCTTCAGCATACTTTGAAGGCAACCTTTACTATGATCACAAGCAGCCAAATACAAGCTGCTATAATGCTACTGATCACACTGGTTTACATCTCTGTTGAATCTGGCCCATGATAACTACATCACTGTGTAATTAATGAAAGCATAAATTAAGCAATAAAGTCACCAAAGTGAACAGCAGATTAAGTCAGAGGAAGAAATGTAAAATACTAACACTGGGTTGAAAGACTTAAATTAACGACAGTTTCCACTTTTTAACAACTGGAAACAAGATGTATTTCTCACTTTGAAACATAGTGGATTTTGTCACTTCATCTCATATACTGTTAACATATATAAGCCATGTTAAGTACTTAATTCTGTAATGTATATAACAGCACACAGGTGTAATTTCCTTGTGAATCACTAGTGTAAAAAAGGAGTTTTTTTTAAATTGACTTGATGAATTTACATATTTGTGTAAACTTTCAAGCATGTACTAATTTGAAAATCCCATATTCTGCCATTTGTTCTTTAATAGATAGACATTTGCAAATAATCTATCACATACTTTAACCTTGTCAACTTCTACTTTCAGGAATGTGCACTCACTGGAGGGGAAAATTGAATTTTCTGTAGAAGTGACTGTGTACTCATCTGAGTACTTTTCGAAAAATACACGGTCAGGAAGAAATGCAAACATTTGAGGGAAATGGGTGTCTTGCTTTGCATGCCTGAGGACATTTCCTATTGTCAGGCATTCAGGTGGTTTTATTGTGTGGTGCTGAACAAGAGCTACTGTGCAGATCCATAAATGTCACAAACCATATCAGAGATCAAACCTGGTGTCTAACTGTTAAGCTGTGTTTTCACTAACACCCCATAGTCCACTTTTTCTATCTGGCTATTTTGAGTTTTAGTGGTGATGTATTTTTCCAAAAGCCCAGATGGAATTTATTATTATTTGGACTATTATAGCATTATGAAAATATGACCTTTTCTTTTTTAAGATTATGCTGCTTTCTTAACTCTTTGCACCATGAATTCTGTATTTCTTATGACTGTATAGTTAAAACTAAAGTCCCAAAGAAAAGAAAAAGAAAGAAAGAAAGAAGTTTAAAGATACATTGATATACCTGAGGCTTGCAGACCTGATTTTGGCTCTGAGTGCAGTGCTTCTCTATCTTTGATAAAGCTGTTTGATCACTTGGTTTTTAAGTTGTGACAGTTACAAATTTACCATCTGAGACCGAAGTGGTATGTTTGTTGATCTGATAACATGAAAATAGGAACACAAACGTTCTTGAGGTGTCCACAGAGACATAGAAATATCACCTAAAGTGATTTATAATGTTGACCCAGTTCTAAATACTGTTTCTCCACTCATTTAGGAGCTTCCTGCTACGGGTTAACTAAAGAGTACAAGACATGCAAATGCAAATTCTGGGTTAGCAATGGAACTATCAGCTTTCCCTGGGCAAGAATTAGGATGAATTATTGAAGTGATAAATGATCCCTCTGTGTTGTTCATAATCCCAAACTCAACAACAAAGTATTCAAAGGGTTAGCATTTCAAGCAGAAAAGAAACTTCAGTTGTTCTGGAGAAACAAAGTCATGCTAGCCGATGTTCAAAAGACCTGGGGCATGTAGGTATTTAATGGTAAGTGAAGGAGAATGAGTGAAACCCTCAGCTACCGTGCATCAGTGCTATTGCACAGGGTTGATTAGATTGGCCAATTAACAACATATGGTGTTGCATTAAAGGGGCTGGTAATGAGAAGTGATTGAGGAACAATGAGCTTTATTTTTAAGACTGGTTTTCAACTCACATAAATTTCATGTAAAGGTCCATATATGAGCAAGTCAGCTTAGGAGTACCTCTCAGAATAAGGTAAGTAACAGTTTTACAGCAGCTGTCTCCTTCCTTTGATTATCCAAAGTGTCTGTGCACCTAACTTACATCACATTTATCATTTAGACCATTGTAACAAAGTGAAATACTTCTCTCCCAAAAGCTTTACATTTGTGAGAGACCCATTAAATTGACTGGTAGCCTAAATTCAGTGTCTATGGCGAGATGCCAAAACTAGAAAAAAACGTCACCCTGCAAGTTGAGGGAAGGGAGAAAAGGAGGAAAACTAGTTAAGGTCTTCCCTAGGCATTGTCCAAAGATTGTGTCATTACAATGAAGGAAAATTTGACATTTTAGGTCAGTCTTTTCCAATAGGTGTTTGAGGTGAGAGGTATATTTTTACATTAATTTTAAATGTTTTCCATTTTGAAGTTATTTTTAAAGTCTTTTTCCTCATTTTTCTTCCATTTCCAAACAAAATATTTTGTTATCATGGAGTGGTGTTATTTCATCAAGAGAACTTTGTAAAAGATGTATTCTGATATTTTTAAAATTTGCTCCTATTTCTTCCAACTTCTATTTTCTTTTCCACTTTCTCTCTCCCCTATGCCTTTTCCCCTTTTTCTTGCAGTTGCTAAGGTGCAGAAAATAAGAGGTTATTTTAACAAGTCTGTATAGTTGAACTCAACAGAAATTCTACATTTGTCCTGATCTTAATACCCAATTGAAAAAAAAAAGTCCAGGCTAAACTATAAATATGGAGAGCAGTAAAGAGGAATCAGATCAATTGTTAATGCACACA
Organism: Falco peregrinus; assembly: GCF_023634155.1. Classification (NCBI taxonomy): domain Eukaryota; kingdom Metazoa; phylum Chordata; class Aves; order Falconiformes; family Falconidae; genus Falco; species Falco peregrinus. The sequence continues at coordinate 25,367,549 of NC_073726.1, forward strand.
CACTAAGGACAGGCTCAGCAAGAGGCATTACAGATGTGCATACACCTGCAGGATTATAATCCTATTGGCAGCATGGAGACATGGTGGGATGGCTCCTATGACTGTGGTGTTGGGATGGAAGGATACAGGCACTTTAGGAAGGACAGGCAGGGGAGACGAGGAGGAGGTGTCACCCCCTATGTTAACGTCCTGCTGCAGTATGTGATGCTCTGCCTGGGGATGGATAAGGAGCCATCTGAGAGCTTGTAGATCAGCATTAAAGGGAGGGCAGGGACAGGTGATGTTACAGTGGAGATCTTCTACAGGCTGCCCAACCAGGAAGAATGAGCAAATGAGGCCTTCTATAGACAGATAGGAGCAGCCTCACATTCACAACCCCTGGTCCTCATGGGGGTCAACCACCCCAGTATCTGTTGGAGGAACAACACAGCAGGGCATAAGCAATCCAGGATGTTCCTAGAATATGTTAATGATATAACTTCTTTCTTCAGGTAACAGAGAAGCTAACGAGGAGAAGTGCTATGCTAGATCTTGTTCTCACCAACAAGGAGGGGCTGGTGGGGAATGTGAAACTCAAGGGGAGCCTTGGCTGCAGCAACCACAAAATGATGGAGTTCAAGACTCTTAAGGCAGCGAGGAGGGCACACAGCAAGCTCCCTACCCTGGACTTCAGGAAAGCTGACTTGGGCCTCTTCAAGGATCTGCTTGATAGAGTACCATGGAATAGAGTCCTGGAGGGAAGAGTGACCCAAGAAAGCCAGTTAACATTCAAGAATCACCTCCTCCAAGCCCAGAAACGATGCATCTTAACAAAGAAGAAGTTGCGCAAAAACACCAGGAGGCTGCAAGGATTAACAAGGAGCTCCTGGACAAACCCAAACACAAAGAGAAAGCGTGCAGAGGGTTGAAGCGAGGACAGGTAGCCTGGGGGGAATACAGACAAATTGTCTGAGCAGCCAGGAGCAAGTTAGGAAAGCTAAAGTCCTGGTAGAATTAAATCTGGCCAGGAACATCAAGGGCAACAAGAAAAGCTTCTATAGGTATGTCGGTGATAAAAGGAAGTCTTGGGAAAATGTTGGCACTCTCTGGAAGGAAACAGGAAACCTGGTTACCTAGGATTGGAGAAGGCTGAGGCACTTAATGACTTTTTTTTGCCACGGTCTTCACCAGGAAGTGCTCCACCCACACTGCCCAAGTAGCAGAAGGCAAAGGCAGGGACTGGGAGAATGAACTGTAGGAGAAGATCAGGTTCGAGAACATTTAAGGAACCTGAAGGTGCACAAGTCCATGGGACCTGATGAGATGCAGCCACAGGTCCTGAGGGAACTGGTGGATGAAATGGCTAAGTCACTATCCATCATAGATGTGAAGTCATGGCAGTCTGGTGACATTCCCACAGACTGGAAAAGGGGAAATATATTTTTCCCATTTTTAAGAAGGGAAAAAAGGAAGACCCAGGGAACTACAGGCCAGTCTCACCTCTGTGCCTGGTAAGATCATGGGCCAAATCCTCTGGAAATTATGCCAAAGCACATGGAAAACAGAGAGGTGATCAGTGACAGCCAACATGGCTTCATTAGGGGCAAATCATGCCTGAAAAAATTGGCGACCTTCCACAACAGGGTTACAGTATTGGTGGATGAGGGAAGAGCAACTGACATCATCTACCTGGACTTGTGCAAAATGTGTGGCACTGTCCCACACGACATCCTTGTCTCTCAACTGCAGAGACATGGATTTGACAGATGAACCACGCGGTGGATAAAGAATTGGCTGGATGGTTGCAGTGAAAGAGTTGCAGTCAATGGCTGGATGTCCAGACCAGCGATGAGTGGCATTCCTCAGGGGTCGATATTGGGACCACTGCCATTTTAACATCTTTGTCAGTGGTATGGACAGTGGGATTGAGTGCACCCTCAGAAAAGGTGGTGTCTTTGCTAAAGACACTAAGCTGTGTGGTGTGGTTGACACTGAAGGGAAGGGATGCCATCCGAAGAAGCCTTGACAGTCTTGAAAGGCAGACCTGTGTGAACCTTCTAAAATTCAACAAAGTTTAACAAGGCCAAGTGCAAGGTCCTACACATGGGTCAGGGCAATCCCAAGCACAAATGCAGGCTGGGCAGTGAATGGATTGAGAGCAGCCATGAGAAGGACTTACGGCCGTTGGTTGATGAGAAGCTCAGTATGACCTGGCAACGTGTGCTTGCAGCCCAGAAAGCCAACCAAATCCTGGGCTGTGTGACAAGCAGGTTGAGGGAGGTGATTCTTCCCTTCTACTCATCCCTCGTGAGACCCCACCTGCAGTGCTGCATCCAGCGCTGGGGTCTTCAGCACAGGAAAGACATGGACCTGTTGGAGCAAGCCCAGAGGAGGACCGGAGCACCTCTCAGAAAGACATTCTTTACTGTGAGGGCGGTGAGGCACTGGCAGAGGCTGCCCAGAGCAGCTGTGGGTGCCCCATCCCTGGGGGTGCTCAAGGCCAGGCTGGACGGGGCTGGGAGCAACCTGGGCTGGTGGGAGGTGACCCTGCCCGTGGCGCAGGGGTAGAACTAGATGGTCTTTAAGATCCCTTCCAACCCATTCTATCATTCTTTAAATCTATTTTTTTCATCAGGCAACTTTTTACTCTAATTTTAATAGGAAATGAAAAAAATTGTGCAGACAAGCTGTTTTGCCTGATGTCTGGCATGGTTAGAGGAAGGGACCCAGCCCTGGCACCCCTGTCCCTCAGCACAAGTTAATGGCTGCTGCGATGACCTCAGCTAGATAATTTAAAGGGTTGGGGTTTTTTTGGGTTTCTATACTGCATCGCCGTCCATTTTTTCAGGCCTAATTTAGAATAGATTCATACATGTATGCATTGAAATCATGTTTCTGAATAAGATGACTTCACACACACACACCACCACCCCACCACCCCACCACCCCCCATTTACTTGGAACAACTTGCCGGTTAAAGACTGTTTGTTAATTGCTTTATAAAGTATTTTCCTGTTATCATCCTGTTCCTTGTGGAAAAAGTATATTTAGTCCATTTTTTTCAGTGCCATATATATTGGGTCTTTTTAAAGGCCTGATAACCAGATTACTTGACAAACTGGAATGTTTCCAAGACAGCCGTTTCAAGTTTCTTAGTAAATAATCTGTACATTGTATATATTTGTGAAATGTACATTATTTACTTTATAAAGTCCTCTGATCTTCCATAAATCTCTGTTCACAGAATATGTTTTAATGCAGTGTCCCACTTCTTAGGAGCTGGTTTATTCATCTCTGTAATACCACACATGTAGCCATATTAAAAAAGGTTCAAGGGGGATGTCTTTGAAGTGTAGCCATTGGACATCAGATGGACCTGCTTTTGAAAGTGAGAAATACAAATCATCACTGTTTATTTTCTCCATGAAAGAAATGCAGTGCTTTGCTTAGAGCTTATCCCAATGCAAACACATGCTTGACAGTTGTCATTGAGTGACACTTTCAATAAGAAAAAAAAAAGGTGAAATCCTACTATAGGAGGCGATAATTATTTTTTTTTAATTGTGCTACTTGATTGAAACACTGTAAAGGGAAACAATACTGTCCTTATGTAGCCCTTGGTGATAATTTAAAGCACGCTGGTAGTTGCAAGCAAACCAAGCTAGCTCTTTATGCCTTAAGCCTGGGCAGAACAGGCAGATTGCAAGCCAGCTTGTGTCTGAAAGCTGCCTAGCTGCTTGTGTGCAGTATTAGTCTGAGCTAGTAAGCCCAGGATGTAAAGATTTGCCTGTTACCTTGCCTGATTTCATGGTGTAGGCATGCTCACCATAGAGTCCTGTTTTGCAGTACCTGTCTGTGCAGGCAAGGATCACTTTACTATGCAAATGTCTATCTTCACCAAACTGTAGGGAGCTATAACAGAATTATTTTCTTCCACCATAAGACTAGACATCATGATGTAGCTTGACAGTGTCTCAGAGGAACGTCTATGACAGGACCAGAAACTGAAGCCAAATCTCCCATAAAGACCTTAACTCTTGTCACAGTATGGGCAACCAAGAGAAAATTCACTGAAGGCAAAGGAATTGTTTTTCTTCAAATCACATAGAACAGGCTGAAAAATGAGGTATGAGGCCCTAAGAATTCCCACTGTTCAGCAGGTATTTGCCCACTCTGCAATGCCATTTCGACTTAGAAACATAGCATCCTTTACATCCTTTACATACATACTGCTCTGGAAGAACTGTATTTTAAGCTCCTGATGCAAAACACCTCAAGATTGGCATAACTTCAAAATCACACTTAGATCCAGATCCAAATTTTATACTGTTCTTCAATAAGCTAAGCCAAGGACCCCTCTCCTAACATCTGTGGATATTGGGGCATTTGAAATCCAACTCCAAATTCCAGCTTAAGCCATGCTCTAATGTAAACAAAGTTAATGGCTTGTCAGCATGGGGCTATAAAACAATGTGGGTACTGTCATAATATTGATGTAAGGAAACTTTAAATATATAGCTATTTTTCTGAATATAACAGTGGATTTTGCTCTTAGGAAAAGTCATTAAATCAGTATGTCCAGGTTATGTAGCAGCCAGAGAAAATATACAATTGTGGCAGCTGAGAAATTACATGGAAAATGTCCGTCGACCCACTGCCAAACAGTGATTGCCCTTTTATGTTGTATCACCTGGGTTGTAGACCTTCATGCTACAGGTAACATGCAACTATGTTTGTATGGAGGCAAAGAGAAACATGTTTTTGACCTGCAACACTCAAGGGACTACCGGAGTAGGAGCCACGCAGAGTTGATTCTATTTGACCAGAAGGATTGAAGAAAACAAAAAAAAGATACTGTACTGGGATATGCCATCTATTCTGACTTCTATCAACAAGGAGTTGTTTCCATCAGCATTCATTAATTGTTGAATCAAGGACATTTTTAAAGACTCAGGTAGAATTTCTTAGGTGTTATACTACAAACTCACAGGATAGTTATTACTCATCTAAAGTCTGCAGATCAATACAGGAGTTCTTAAGGATTATCTTCTAATCCAATGTAAAATAATTTGCTTTGTGCCATTTTAATAATTTCCATCTGTTGGAAAGTAGGCTTAATTTACTTTGCAATGATCTGTACAAGCTATGCATATTTAACCATTTCAGCTCAGCTCTGTAATTAATTCCTGAGTTAATTTATACCAGTCTTATTTTCTTCAAATTTACCATCAATTTGTAATACTGGAGTGTCAAAAAATATTTAATAATCCTTATGCATCTTTATTGTACATTTTTAATCTATGAGGATCACTACAACATATTTTTTTAGTGAGAAACTGTGTCCAAACAACTTTTTTTCATGCACAGGAACAGCTACTCCATTTAAAACTTGTGCTTGGACACGTAACAACCTCGCTGAGTTTTTGTGAGGTGTACTTTGAGCCCATGTTCAGTCCATACCACTACTTTGATTTATACCAGCAAGTAATCTCACCATTCTTGTCTGTGTTACATTAAAGTCAAAGTTATACATGATGGGATGAGTTCAGATAAAGATTTGGACTGATTTTGGAGCTTCGGAGAGATAAAGCCTTAAAACTTTCCAAAACCTTAGCAATGATTTGGATTTGGGTAAGGGCCCATGTCTGATTATGTTTAAATATTTTGACATGCATGGTATTCTATTGTATAAGATAGATAGATCATAAGAACTTAATTTGTGCTGTTTGTCTGCGCTGTGGGAACCAATGCCATGTTTCACCCATATTGAAGAAATTCGTGATGAATAGATCACAGCACAAATCATGTTAATATGTAACACACAGAGAAATTTCTGGATATCTATGTGCTCAGTATGATAGCATAGGATCCTGACATTTTAAAAGTTATTACAATTAAGAATTTACAGATGTGCCTCAGGGACAGGCACTAATTACATAAGAGTAATGTAATTTACCAAACCCAAGCTTCCAATTTAGTCACTAAGATGAGTTTTCAGCTTTCTAGGCTGGTGTGAGCAAACATTGTGGTAACACCAGAATATGGTGAAAATTGTATTTAAAGTAAGTTTGAAAGGAGTAGTGGTAAATGTTGGCCAGCTTCTCTCCAGCTCATGGACTTGATGCTGGACAGTCTATACTGACTCTGTTCCCTGTTCTGGGACTCTCTGAAGCCTCTGGGCTTGGTTCAGCGCCACCAGCTGTGATTCTCTCTAGATGCTCGCTTGTGACATCTGCCCTAACGTGCAACTCAATTTGTGTCTTGACACTGATTCAGCAAAGCAGGTGAGTTTCTAACCCCCCTGTTCTGTTGCAGTTAGCTTTAAAGAAGAAGTTTAAGTCCCTTGCTAAATTGGGAACAGAGCACCCCAAACCAAGCAAGCCGAAGCTTTGCGAGGTGAAGGATGAGGATTTAGCTGATGACACCGGTTTACCAACATGCCAGAGGACATTGCGAGCAAAATCTGAGAAAATGGAAGTTGATCACTTCCAACATTTGCCATTGTTTTCTTCAAGAAGTTCTATATATTTTTAATATATTTTAATTTAGACATTGCTCTTTACAAACAGATAGAGGAGCATCTAGTCGAGAATTTGTGCCATAAGTGCAATGTCTAAAAACAGCTGACATTTAGCTCTCTTGCAACTCACTTGAACTTTGACTGAAGTGCTCAGTCTTTAAATTTTGCACTCCATCTGATTTACATTCCTGAAGATGACTACAGAGAAAGTGCATTAAAGTTGAGATGATATTTCAAGTCATATTTCAGTTACTGTGTGATCAAGTTGATTTTTTTAAAAATCCATGACTATATTATAAAAATCGCTTACTTTTTCTGACCAACATTTCTCACTTCTTCTTCTGCATTGCCCTTTACTTATAATTTCATCGGCACTTAACTACATTAACCGTTTGCTGCAAGTATGGATTATCTCTGCGTCACCATTGGTGTTACTCATCAAAGAATGCAGGAAATACCAGACTAGACTAGACCCATATTCCTCAGCTTTTCCTGCTGATGGTGTCCAATACTGGGAATCTTGAGAAGCTGCAAGAATTGTGGGACAGGAGGAGATGAACTAATCTGCTTTCTTCTTTCTCATCATTTCCCTGCATGCCCTTTTTCTAATACCTAGAAACTGACTGGAATCCGTGTCACAAAGGGACAGATGTAACAGTTAGCCTTGAAAAAGGTATTGCTCTGCTTATGTTGCAAAACCAAACACAAAACCCAGAGTAATGGGGATAAATTCTAACGCTGGCTGCTAAATTTGATTCTGCTTATATAAATCATTAGTTTGTTTAAAGGTGGTTAATTTTCAGGTATTCTTAAGTGTCATTATAATCATAACACATAGAGCACATAATCATGTTTTATGTACATGTCTTTAAAATTAATTAATTATGAATAAACTCCCTAATTACTCTGAAGTACAGATGGAAGCAATCTTCATGAAATTATAAATAATCACCATGCTGCTGATTGCAACAAGTGGAATTTAAGCTTGCCAAGCAATCTTAGAAGTTTAATTAAATGTACTAAAAAAGCAATTTGATGCTTTAAAAGCCAAACTGTTGTATGGCACTGAAGCAAATCAAAACTTCAGTTAGGTTTGCAAACCAATCTTTGCTGCTGATCTCAGAAATGCCAACATTCCCAGTTTAGAAATTTTATGCTTTGTAAGTTCAGTGTCTTGAATAAATGTAAGATGACTTTTGGAAGGATTATTTAGGTGAAGACATACAGATAAGGAAGAATGATTCTCAGGCATTACAGATTCACATGCTTAACAAGACTAGTAATTCTATATAGTATTGAGAGAACAGACCCTCTGTATATTAGGAAGTAGTAAGGTATGCCAGATGTCATCAGGCAAGTTTAGAGTTTGTGGAGTGTAGAGGAATATAAAGAAGCTTATGTTTAAGGTTGTCCCTTGACCCTTCGTGACCTTCTGGATCTGTGAATCTACGTGCAGGGTAACTAGAGCAAGAAGAAGAAAAAAAATTTTGGCAGAATCTTGGCTCCATCCCTCTCCAGTGAACTGTCAGCCCTGCACAGATGTACATAACCTGGTACTTTTGCTCCTGCTAGACAATTCCTTCCTTAGTGTGGTCTTCGAGTACTGCAGCTGAGCAATGCAAGGCAAATGTAGTGCTTGGATTGGTAAGTAAAGTTCAGATCCGCAAAGGGATTTATCTGATATTCATTCTTAGATACTTGAGTTAGGACTTAAATAAAGCTGAAGTAAAAAAGTTGAAAACTGCAAAACAGATAAACTTCATGGAGTTGCTTCCAAATCCCATACTTCCGTGGTGAATCTCTGCTTGACTCCTGCAGTTTGTTTCTGCTTCAGGTTCACCTGGGAACAGCACTAACCTGAGAAACTCAGAATTATTTCAGATTTTTAACATATGTGTCTGGAGCCTTTTCGCAAGACTAGGTATACCTATGTGGTTATTTTGTTTGGTTGGTTTTTTTCTTCCAGTCTGAAAGGGCACAGATTTTTTTGGTAGGTGTACCTGTATGCCCAGCAACTTCAGGGCATCTCAGATCAGGACAGCGCGAATCAATTTGGCAACTGAACTGATGCCTCAGTGTTTACTTTCTAGCTAAACCTAATCAGGATTGAGGCAAAAAGCTAATTCTCCATCTGAGCCTTTGACTGATGGTATATGGCCCATTAGAGTGCATCTAATGCATTGGAAGATGATGACTCTTACAAAATCCATCTGAGACAAGCCCTAATGTGCAGGCGCAGGGTGAGTAAGTAATTGCAGAGGTGGCTTTTAATATACTAATGCAGCACTTAGACCCCTGGCACGGGAAGTGTGGAAACTGTCTTCCTTTCCTTCCTCCGACAGAGGGGATCAGACCCGTATTTCCCCCTTCCCAGGGGAGTGGATGACAACCAGAACTGATGTCAGGAGGGTTAATGTGGAAGGGCAGAGGCACCCCCTATCCCTCGGTGGGGGAATGGATACAAGATTTACTGTCCCCAAGAGTGAGTTAGAAGAAAAGAAATAACATGCAACTGGGTAATGTAATCATTAGGGCTTCTTCAGGAAAAGGGAGTCACAGCTTTTGTTTCACCATTTGAAGACCTATTTTGTGTTTTCCAGTAAACGTTAATAGGAGAAAATCAGACTAGAAATCAAAATTCCTTGTTTTCAATTTGGTGTCCCTATTCACAATGTCAGAGACTTCATCCCTAACCCTCCCCCCCCATTCCCCCCCCTACCCCTTCCTGATCTGTAACACTGTAACATTTTTGAAAGGCAAACGACAAATTTAGCAGGTAAGGCAGTGTCCTGTTCCGTATTTCTGAATTTCTCTGAATATAGGATGATACAGCCTAGCCACCTACTGAAAATGTCACCAGGCACCATCCCCAGAGAAAAAACTGATTGTGCCTAATAGGCAAAATCCAGCATTACACCTATCTGATAATTTATATTACATGCATGTACGGATGTGTAAATGACACAGTGCTTCGCTTTGCATAGCCTAATAGGACCTGAGGCATGGCTGTGATGGACTTAATTGGAGTCCACATACCCCATTACTTCTTTGTAGGTCTAAAGGTGGGAAAACATGGACCCACTGTGGTAAGTCTTTGTGAGGTCTACCTCAACTAATTGCAAAGCAGAAGGTGTAAAAATGTTTCATCCTGATTGCAGTTGTAATGTTGCTAATTCAGACAAATAAAATATTCCAAATGAATGATATTTTTTCTCCTGGAAGAATATTGGTGCCTGGATGGCTGAGAAGTTAAAAATGCAGACTGATTTTTTTCATGGCAATTGCAAGATTGAAATGTATATCCACCACTATGTCTTTAAAACTGTAGCATGTCTTTTTAGAGGAACATGTGGAAATGGTTAAATTTGTAATTAGAAAAAGTAACAATGTAGTTTGTAAAGTGCTTGGGAAAGTCTGCTAGTGTCTCATAGTACCTCCCCAGTTAACTTCAAAATAGTGATCTGCAATTGCATGGGCAACATCTGAAGTACACCTTAACGGTTCTGTGTTACATGTGAGCTCTGTAGCTGGATGTAGCATATCATTAGAAGATTTTTTGGATGCAGCACAAAAAATAAATGGGAAAGTAAAAAAGTCATAATTGCTCTAAAAGATCATTTTTTTTTCAGATCTGCCTTGCAGGATATTTGGCAATTTCTTTTCTCTGTAGAAGTGGCTACATAATTAAAGCACAAAGGTCCTTTGATCTAAAAAATCTCTGTGGGATTTAATAATTTATATCAGAATTTAACAGCACAGTGGAAACCCTTTTTATATACTGGAGTAATTTTGCTTCTCTTTGTCAGATCAGCTCTACTTGAAACAGAGACTTGCTATTAATGGAACTGAACTATATTTCAATGTCTCAGACATTTTGGTGGCTTTCATTCTACCATATTTCACTCTGATCCCAGCTCAGCAAAGATCTTAAACACTTTCTTAAATCTAATCATTTCAGTGGGACTGAAGCCCATGTGTAGATGTTTTATAAAAACTGGGCCAGATTATAAACTCTTCTTTATGATGCTTCTGATGAAGAAAAACATGTTGAGGCAGATCCTTTTTCTTTCATTTTCTGTAGTACCTTAGTTCAGTGGATTGAATGTGAAATAAGGCACAAATTTGAGGGCTAGAAGGAAAAACCTTGTCATTGTTATCTGCATAAGACTATAGTAATAGGACTCATAAATATCTGACTTAACCTACGGAATAGATACCCTTATTTGAGATAATATCTGTATTTTCTTTAGTGTGATGGGTAGAAATATCTATGTTTGCAGTTCAATTCACTCCTCTGTAATACAGATGCCTGAAACAGTCCAGACTTTACTCCAGGAGTGTTTGTTGCTTCTATCTGACTATGAAGAGGACTTGCCCATAGGCATTTACACTGTAGATATCTAAGGTTGGGGGATGAGGTGACTTGCATCCTACGGGACATTAAGAGTAGAGGGGAGAAGACCTATTAGACTAAAGCTCTCCATACCTACTGTCCTGTCTCTGAGACTGGGCAGTAGTCAAATAGGAAAGGCACGTACAAAAATGTCTTGGTCTGGCATATTTTACAGTAATCAGTGGTTTCAGAACTTCCCGATTCAGAATGTCTTTCTGACAAGTCATACTTAATGACACCAGTTGATTTACCTTCTATGAATTTGTTCCTTTTTGCATCCATGTATATTTTTGACCTCCACGAAATCCTGTGGCCATGAGCTCTATAATGTAATTATGTGATGTGTGGAAAAAAATGCTCCACTTTTGTGTATAGCTTACTCCTGAATGCATTCATTTTCATGACTGCTAGTTCTTGTGCTATGAGATGGAGTGAATATTCGCTCTCTGTCAGGTCCTGCATACAGTTTATGACTTAAAGCCCTCTGTCATTTCCCCCTACCAGTCATCTCTTTCCCAAACTTAATGATCTTAATGCATTTGCTCTTTCCTCATATGGAAACCATTCACATCTAGGCATTACTGATGTGAACAGGATTTGCAAAATCAGAATTCAAGTGGGTTTAGTATAAAGAAAATCAACAATGGCAGGGGAACTAGATTTCATTAGAACAAATCCTCACCCTAACAGTGTGATATGTAACAAAACCCACAGAAATATTGACTGTTTATTAATCATTGTGGAGCATATTATATCACTTCTATTTGGCTGTTTTGGGTCCATTTTACATTAAATGGATTGAAACTGGTTATTGTTCTCACTGTTAGAAAAATAAATCCCTTCAGAAGAAAGAAAAATCCACACTAGGTTACTTCTTTTATCTCCATTTTTATTTATAAGACCTTCAAGTTGGAATGAAGGACATGCTGAGTCTTCACCTTTGTATTAACAGTTACAAATCAACCAATATCTGATGCTCATTTTGTCTTCTCCATCATTGTGAGGAGACTGTATCATGGCATGAATTGGTGGACTCAATCCAGTTCCTAATTGACAGAGTAATTGTTATTTAACTCAGAATAACAGGAGAGCAAAGAATTGAACATACATGAAGGTACTTCATCTCCCTTAAGATATTTTTGTGACTTCAAAATCAGTGGTGTAGCTAAGCTTGTGTACTGGGTTTGTTACTGTTATTTATTACCAGTATTAATGCAGCCCCTAGAAGCTCCCATCAAAAGCAGAGTCCCATTGCGGAATAACATGCTGGTTTCCAACATATTTTATGCACACATCATTCAGTAAGGAGTGTGTTCTTCCAAAGCAAAACAAAACAATGTGTTTTTACATGATTCACTAAGCTTTGCTGCAAGAAGTACAAAATAATTGAGCAAGGCTGCAGTAACATTCCAATACTCTGTTAAGATTTTTAGCTGTATTCAGCAGAATAAAGTGACCCTGGTTCACAAACTCTCAAACTGTAATTTGCAGAAGTGAAATTACACATTGAAAGATTTCTGTAGAGGACATAACTCTGAAGGCTGACATGTTAAATTGGTAGAGTCCATGCAAAGATACCATGATCTTAAAATAAATGTCCTTTTCTCTGTGACGTGTGACAGGTTCAAGTTATGGCAATTTTACTCTCAATGGAAGAACATATTCACAAATTATCATTTGCCTTCAGCATTTGAATTTATGTGGTGTTTAGAGCCCTGTGTTTGTCAGCTATATAAAGAGGGGAAGAACATTACTCCCTTCCCTGAAGAATTCATGATTCAGATAGAGGCAAAAGTTGGAAACGGGCAGTGGGTCTTCAGGTGGATGGACTGGCAGACAGGCTGCAGTCTTGGTGCACTAGCAAGCAAATCCATGTCAGGGAATACTTTAACCTTACTTTGGTGTTCAGTACATTAGCAAAGCAGTATTCTGCTGAGCTGCTCTGCTTCATGTTGGAGCAATCTTCACCCATGCCCCTGCAGTCAGCATAGGAGCAATTGCTAGTTCCATGGCCATATAAAGGATGGAAGAGGAATCTGTGATGGATTTGATGACAGCGGGGGAAATGCTCCTGAGAATTGTAATTGTCAGGGCTAACTGCAGACCCTTATAACTCTCAGCTGGTGGGCAGGAACAGCCCAAGAGTCAATGGCTACTCAAGCTTCAAAGATAAGAACATGCTCTGATTTAAGAGCCTATTTCTGTGGGTAAGGCTGTGAACTCTTCACTGCTGTTGAAGACATCCATCAGCCCTTTGAAATTAGTGGGACTAATTTCTGCTTGGAAGGGCAGCAATCTGGCTCAGCGACATTGATAAATTTAAGTTTGTGTATCATAATTTTTTCAAGCATGTGCAGAAATAAAGATATGAAATACCTAGGATGTCTCTGTTAATTGGAGACAAAATCTGTATGCAAGTATGTATAGGAACTGAATATAGTTCTAAGGATTTACCTCTCCAGGATCATTTCCTCATTGTCAATTTATTTCAGCTTGGATACATTTATAGATCCTGGCTCTAACATCATTGTTGCCCTGTGTGGTTCACATGTATTGGTCTGTATTACAAATGAGCATAATGCACAAGGAGAAAATGTTTATTTCCTTTTACACAGAAGAAGAGAAAGTATGCTAATGTGTATTATAGAAAAGGTCACCTTTATGCTTAATAATCTGTTGAGTTCTTTCAGACCAGTCTTTTCTATGCTGTCTTAAGCTGGGTGAATTGCACAAGGCAACATCATTTAAATGCAGTAGCATGTTCACAAATCCACGTTCACAAATTCATGGACAGTGAATGTTCCTGTTTCACCTTAATTTTATGTAGTGTTAATCACCTTCTAAATACCTACTTAAATTACTGGGATCATAAACCAGGTAAAAACTGAGTTCACTTTGCATAAAAAGATGGACAAAGTTTGGTTGGTTGTTTGGTTAAATAGAAAAATGCAAACTGCATAGATTTTTCCAGGTGACTGGAATGCTGGTCCCCATGGGATGTTGATTCTGTTGCACCCCCTTCGGTATTTAAATTTTCTGGGGTTTTCTTCATCACCTTCAACTGTGCCAGTAGACCCTAAGGTTTTATTCAGTTCAGTTCTCAGGGGAGGAGATGCTGAGGGCTTGGTTCAGGGTCTCATACTCGCATGTGCTCAGGCTGGGACTTGGCTTCCTAAAGAGAAGCCTGTAGTGACATTTAAGACAGCTTTAGGTATCCAAGACATCTGCATGGGGTGGAAGATATGACATTTGCTTTATAAAGGAGCTGCACCCTTCAGAAACAACATCTGTGGTTTGATTACACGGTACCTAGAACAGCAGTAGGTGCCAATATTTCAACAACTGTTCTTCAGCAACCTAGTTTGCATGTAAACACCTAAATGTAGGTTTCTTAGTCTGGACCTGACTTTTACAATCTATGAATACCTAGTTAAGTTGCTTTACATGATGGACCTGTAACTCTGACCAGAACATCTTGTTCCCCAGGATAAGGAGCACTAACTCAATCCCTCCATACCACAGTTTACGATGGCAGAGGGAGTTGCAGCCTCAAGCTTTTGGAATTGAGACACTGGTCACCAGGTATTGCCTGTGCCCAAGGTATTCTCTTCTCTTCTATCCTGCTCCTTAACTGAATGCGAAACAGCTGCATATAATATAGATTAATGCAGTTGTTTTGCAGCTGAACCAGTATAACTGGTCTGCACATGGCGTGGTGATACTTCTTGTGACTGCCTGGGTTTCCATCCTAATTAATACACAAGCACTGGCATGCTTTTTGTGGTAGCAGGCTAAGTGTATAAGTGTATAAGTAAATGAGTGTATTCCTCTGGCAAAATATTTCACACAGTTCAACCCGGGATTTTTGAAAACATCCCATAGGTGACAATAAAAATTGATCTCCATGTTTCACAGGCTCTTCTGGAGTATCACCTGCAACAGGGAGAAGATGGTCAAAGTATTGAATGTCTGGCCTCAGCTGAGAAGTACAATAATGGTCGTTAAAAGATTTGTTCAGTAGAAGCCACATTGTATTCAGGTCTCATCAGATGGCAACAGTTACAAGTCAATAAAAACGTGGGCTTAATTTAAATATATGACTAATCCAGTAGCTACACTAGCCTCTTTCTCTGCAATGCAAACAAGGACAGCAATCATAATTCAGACAGCCTCTGCTGTCCTTGATAAAGTCTTTCATGAATATGTAATGCTAAACTGAAAAATTGACATTTTCAAGCTGGCTGCTGAAACACACCATTCCAATTCCAGTCCACTCCTAAGAAAATAGACAACTTCGGTGACTATTTGTCAAGCTGAGAAGACTAACTAATAGAACTTCCACAGTTCATGTCATTGTGGAATTCATGGAATAAACTATTAATGCTCTGCAATGAGGGAGCAGGGGCTGGTTTAATTTCAGCAAATTATTATTTTTTTTTTCAAATTTCAAAGTGGATACTTTTTGCAATAAGTATGTGATCTTTTGCCTCTGCTATATCTGGTAACTGTATTTTTGGTCCATATTAGAGTGAGTTAAGGGTCTCTGGATCAGAAAAGCCTAATTTTCTCTGGTTTGAGCTAAAAGTTCATCACTGAGAACTGCAACAGCTCATTTTGATTATGAAGTGGCCCAGAAGAGGCCCTAAACCCTATCAATCAATACGTTACTTGAACATGGGCTTTGTGCATACTGTGTGTATGGAATAGAAAAAGCTAATTCAATTGTGTTCACATTTTCATATGCTGTACAATAAAGGCTGCATTACTCTATAATGTTACATATGCATGGTGTCAAGAGATGAAGCACAAAATCTCCCAGGCCTGTTTCTTCAGTAATGCCTATGTTTTCGTTCAGTCCCCAAGGTTTCTGGCTTATCAGATGCAGACAAAGTGAAAAGAAACAGTACAAATGAAAACTGTTATAGACCCATACATAGCATGATGTGGTGTGGAATGAGACCGAAATGTGTTCTTTAATAATGAATACTAAAGTCAACATTTATAATAGTAACAGGAGATACTGAGTTTTCTTTTCATTTGAGGGTCAGGAGTTCGTGTCATATCTCAGCTAGGGAGCTTAGACATACAGTGCCCCATTTATTAATACCGGAGCGTGTCAGTCGGATGCTGGCAGACAGTGTTAGCACCTGGCACAGTTTCATGAGGAATGAAATATTTGAAAAGACACGGTCACTTCTGCATAAAAGTTTGATAATATTGTTTCTGATGTAAACTGCAACATCTCTGACACTAAATATTTTCTGGCTGACCGAAACCTTTGCTATGAATGACAACACTTTTTTTTGCCTTGTTTCTACTGATTACTTTAATTGTCAAAAGGAGCAGCATTGGAGAGTGCGGTCCTTTGTAGCATTTACTAAGGCAAGGCCCTTGTGTCTATTCTGAACCCACTATATTCCAAATCAATAAGCTAATAAGCCAAATCCATTTGTTCATCTCGATGCTTGTGTGTATGTGTTCATAAAGGTTGACATTGGACCATGAGTTTTTGACAAACACTGACTTGTAGTGTCAACACCAGATGGAGAAATAAGCAGAACAGTGTGCATACTACCGTGTATACTGCACTATGCGTACTGCACCAATCAGGTAGGTAAATACAGGACCTTAAATTAAACAGAAAGCTCCATGATTGTCTCTCCCTTTTTGTTTTCAGCACCATCTGCATGGCATCAGTGTTTTCGTCTAGCAGTACTGTGAAATGAAGTTTTTTTTCCTAGATTACTTCTGATTATCTCAGTTAATGTTAACCCTCACTTGAATGAGGCATCGTTTACATGCTCAGCAGTGAAAATTGACTAGCATCTTGTGCTCTTTAATATTCCCCATTTCTTCCTGCAGATGTTGAAGTCATGGATTAATCAGAATTGCTGTTACCCAGTTGGCTGTGTTTCCCAAAATGCCTTTGAAATCATAAGAAATCTTGAACAGAGGCACTTCCAGATGGTTTTCTAGTATAATGATGTAAGGAAAGCGGGTCAAGTCTCCACTTACGTCTTCTAGACCATCACTACTACATATTCAGGATATTCAGACTTTCCACTGTGATTGCTAAGATGGAGGCAGGTGCCTAAAAAGTCACACACAAGTTCAGACACAGCCTGTCTAGAGCCTTGAGACACTCTTCAAAGAAGTGAAAGAGTTTAAAAACCTACTGTATGTACCTAACTTAAGGCTTCTCAGAACTCTCCATTGACTGAACGAGGTACAGAAGTTTGACAGTAAAATCACTGAAACATCCTGGCAGACATCTAAGTCTGCGGCAGCCTTCAGAAATGTTGGGAATAGGAACTCTTTCACCTGGTTATCCTCTCAAAAGAGGCATCTTTTCATTCCTCTGAGAAAAGGAAACCGAGAACTGTGCAGGCAGCAGCTTGGAGAGGGTATCTGCTCCTGTTGTGTGAGTTGTGGTGGGAAGGAGACCACCCTCTTCTTTTCAGAGCCTCAGAACACAGCTTGATTTCTGTGAGCTGGAGCCAAAGTTTTCTTTCTTTTTTCTTCTCTCCCTGCTCCCCTCCTTCCTCCCCCCTTTACGGTGTCTGCCTTCAGCATTGCTTCAATAGCCGGCATTGTAACAGAGAGAGATGGATTTCAACAAAATTAATTTCAGCATTTGGATAGAAATTGATTATGATTCTTTGTAGTCCTAGAGATGAAGTTATTAAATAAGACTCAGAGGGGCATGCAGCCAAGGTTCTTAGTAAGAGCATCGTGGTAATTACGTAACACAGAGTATGGTAAGAGTAACAGAAACAACACAACATAATGATTTTATGCCATTCATTAGTTTCTCCAAGCAATCAAAGAACACAGTGACACATGTTAAATCAACCTAGGTCTCTAAAGAAAGTAGCAAAAGTACACATAGGATCCAGCAGGATTTTGAGGTGAAATACGCTGGGAGATCTCTTAATTGGCACAAACCTATTTCACATACATCCGTTCTATGGCAATGATTTCTATGATATTTGAAAGAATCGTTTAACATTTTTTAGGTGTAGTAATGCAATTTTCCATCATATTTCTAATACAAAATATTTTTGCTCCAACATTATTTTCTGGAGGAAAAAATAACAGTAGAAAAAAGGGCAGTGGTAAGATCCTTAATTAAACTAAGTTTTGCATCACCCACAATTTCTTATGAGGCTCAGTTAACAACATTACCCATAGCATACCTGTTAACACCACTTATCCTATCACAGGTGCTACAAGATTGAGTTAATTCCAAAAATCCTATGGATTATTTTTCAAATTGGTATTTAGTCTCCAGAAACTGCATTTATCAGTTGCAAAACCCCCATATGTATGTCTAGGTTTGTAACTCCAAGCACTTTCAGCTGAATGCAAAATAAAGAAAAGGTATGGACAAGGCATATGCTCAGGGTGGATTAATTTATCCCCTTTCCTGTAATTCAGCAGTCCAGTGTGTAGGACCACCACTTGGAATCTGGAAGACAAGGGCTCAGTTTAGTAATCTATCTGTTGTACACTAGGGACTTCAAACACATCCGAGGAGACAACACTTGAACATTGCAAACCAGATATATAGAAGGATTCATAATCTGTGATTTGTACAGCCCTGGGGGCAAACTAACTTTTTCAGACAGAAAAGTGACCTTCTAAAAAGCTAAGATACAATTTTGTTTTTGAAGTTTGTGACATCAACAGTTAGAGATGAACATGTTGTAGATTACTGGAGAGCAATTACTTTTTGTTCTCCTGCTAGTGCTATGTCCATATGTCCCATATTCTAGCTGTGTGACCTAAGTAATTGGCTGTAATCATTCTCTTTTAGACATTTAAGTGCTTTGTATAAAGTCTAACTGCTTCAAGGGGAAGAATCATGAGAGTGCCATGTGCTCTGAATTGTCTTCTGAATTTTGGAAGCCATAACCTACGGTGTCTAAGCAGAATTGAGCCATAAATGTTTTGGTGCCTTAAGGTAGAAAATGGTAGCACTCCCCAGTGTGCAAAAATGTTTCAAAACATGTATCAATTTTGGTATCCTATCTCCAAAGTCTGTCCCATCCTTGATCCTTCAGTAGATGAGATGGAGAAATACTACTACTTACAGTTCTCCTGAATCTATCTGCTCTTGAATTTATTGTGAAGGTTAGAAGATAGCAGACCATAAAAAGAATATGCGGGAGAAAGTGGTCTCTGTGGGCAACGGAAACACATTCCCACCAGAGGACTTGAACATCAGGTGTAATTTTTTGTGAAAGGATTTCATTTCAGTTGCCGGTTACATCTACAAAACCCAATGGAGTGTTACTCAGAGAAGTTATTTTCCTCAAAACCAAATGAAGGCATTATAACAGATCTATACCAAAGCCATCTAAGTCTGCTTCTAAGCTGGAGCAGCTTTACATTTACATCCCTAGGCTGGTTTCAAGGCAAGTCCTCTTGCTCAGATGTCTCTGAATCACAGTCCATATCAGGGTTGCTGAAGCGGCCTCAGATAACTCAGATGGAAATGGCTTTGCTTCTTGACATAGCATTGAGAGTGGTGCCAATTCATGTGAATAGCTTTAGGGCTCTAAGTTTGGATTTCTATGTCTGTGTGGATTTTCCTACGTTCTATTTATATCCAGGGAAGAGAAATAGAAACATTTGTGGCCCAGTTTATCTCATCCTACTGAAGTAGTTCAGATGGCTTGCTAAAATATGCCTTTTTCTGTCCAGTTACTGTAAAGAGAGCATCTGTTCAATAGCAAAGGCTTATATTGTACTTAGGTGAGAAGAATCTCACCGTAGTCATCTATCACTTGCTTCACGATGCTTGCATACCAAGAATGCATCATTATAAAAGTCCTGAGCGTCTGAATGCTCCAGGCAGAATTCACTGATGCACTGAGGGTTGAACAGCACAGGGGAAATTTGTAGATGTGAAAAAGTTAAAGTGACAGTATGGGTCTAATACTATAGGCTGAAAATGCAAGAAAGCAAATAAACCACAGAACTGCAGAGAGAGAAAAGGTTCATATGTGCTGACATGTCTGTCCTGGCATAGTTTAGCTTAATCACTTGCTTTTTTCACCCTATTCTTCAAGCCTCCCTTCCAGAAACAGATGTAGGTATCCCTTTATCTCTGTGAGACTGTACTTCAGTTACCTTCACTAGTAAATTGTTCCATATGTCTCTTCCTCTGAGAGTGAGGCAACCCTGCCCAAGTCCCTGTTTGCTCATTGTTACCTAATATTTCAATTTACTCCCTTAGTTTTCCCCTTTAAGTAATAATAACAAAAGCCCACCCTTTGAGTTTACTTTATATATTTTCACTTATCTCCCTTTCTTAACACTGAAAATTTCAGTTACACCACCTCCCAGATTTTTTTTCCATGGAGAATAACACGAATTCCCACCGGATTTCTTCAATTCATACATATATATATATATATATATATACACACACCCTGTAATTTTAAGAATAAAGATTTTAAACATCTTTGTTTTTTTTCTTTATATCACACAGGAAGAACTTGATCCTGCAAAACATAATCTTTAATCAGGTGGCTAATCCAGTTAACCCAGTAGAGCAGGCAAAATGTATGCTTCTGGATTATACCTTGGAGAACAGAAACAGGACATAGTCTCACGTCAAGTAGTCATTACACACGTGGGCTTCTCCAAGTCATGCCAACAGGCATAAATGGAGTAGTACAATATAGGCAAGACCATCAGGGAAGGAGAATAAGGTCTGAAAAGCTTTGACATTTCTTCTTGGAAGGAAAATGTGTTTTAAACATTTTTGCCATTAGCTCTGGTGTTAATGGTAAAAAATATAATTTTCTTATCCAGAGAACTGCAGTGAAATGATAAAGCACTGAAGTACCAGAATGTCTCTCTCTTTTTTTTTTTCCTTTTACAAAGATTACATTTTGTATAATTATTTTCATATACCTTCAAAGAGGATTAAAATTAAAGAGTTAAAAAGTGGCAAAGGGGAGAGGAATAAGAAACTTTGTTCTGCCTGAATCTCTTCCATCTTATACAGAGCTTTGGTTTACACTGGCGTCTCTCCAGTGGGTTACTGATGATTTATACCTGCATTTGTGAACTTCAAGCTCTGAGAACAGGCTGCTATTATGGTTAATACACGAGACTCAAGTTCAGAAAATCTGACTCTAATTCCTGGTGTTGGCAAAAATGTCCTAAGAAAGAACAGACTATTAAGAATGATGTTTCTGAAAGCGGGTATGTTATTTGGGAGCTTCCTAACCATTTTGCTAAGTGGCTTAGATACTTTCTCTGATCAGTTTTCCTTGAAACAGAGCTCTTGGCTACACTCACAAAGGATTTATAGGTCTACATCTTTAGATGCAAAGATCAAAATTTAAGTCTTAATGGACCCCCTTTTCAACAGCTCCCAAATCTGTAAGTACTGTAGGCTCGTTTTCTTCTTTTTAGCATGATGTTTTACAACCATCCACAGTTCTCCATAAGAGTGTGCTCAACTTCATCTGTCTTTCATCTCTTCCATGTTCAAGTTCACAGACCAAGACCTCCTGCCCAGTAAGGTTGAATCCACTTGATGTTCTTCATCACACTTGGAATACGATATTCTGCACAAAATACCAATGAAGATGCATTCCCAGGCTCTGCTGCTGATGCATAGTTCAGGGGTTAGGACACTTACATGGGAAGTAGAAAGTCTGAATCTGACTTTCTTTTTAGCTATTTAGGAATTTGAACTTGACTTGCCCCACTTATTTTTTTATTTTTTTGGTTGAAACTGCTTCATTTTACATAGAATAATTAAATATTAACTGGGCCCAAGACAGTGACCTGGTTTACTTCTAGCCCTTGCTTTACAAACTAGTTAATATAAAACAGAGAATTCTTAATTAGAAAAAGAAATAGAACGCAGAACTATTTTTGTTCAGGTGAGTTACGTAAGTGTTAAATTTTTATATATTTTTTTTTTTAATATTTAAGTATTCTATGCAAAATACAGCTGTTTCCACAGAGAAGAAAGGCATTGGTCTTGCAGTATCTGGGTCACGTCAAGTATTCTCCTAGAGAGTAGACACAATGGATTCAGATTCCTGTAGGCAGTGTGAAAGAATAGACTGAGTTCAGGCAAATATAACTCCAAGAGTCACATATAAAGTGGGGAGTGGGGGATGGGGCATCCTACAATCCTACTAACTCACTTTTCTGTGGCTGTACTTTGAAAGAAAAAATCTGAGTAAGACCCAGATCCTTAAATGGGGAGATGATGTTTGTCAACCCCAAGCAGAAGGAGACCTTACAGACCAGGGTAAGGTTGTAATGTCGCTGGAGGAGGAAAGTATAAAACATAACCTGGTTTTAATATTTCCTAGAGGACATCTTAGGTAGTCACAGGCTAGGGGATCTCAGGGCATATTAAGGGCGCTTAGATACTAGAGGAGATATATTTTATGTACATAACCTCCCAATTGAATTCGCAGCCTCTGCAATAGTCACATCACCTTCCCACACAATGAAGAAGAAAAAATAAGCATCTAAAAATGGAATTCAGAAAAGCCAGAACTTTGAGTGAAGATGTGCCTATAGCCAAAAAGGAAACCCTTAGGAGAAGATAAGGATTATTTAAGCAGTAAATCCTTCCATCCAAAAAGAAAATAAACCCCTTTCCCTTCATAGCAAATAACTCAGCACACAGAACTCTCTGACTTTAGATTGCTCAGATTCAAATGTGACTTAAAGGATCTGGATCTACAAAACATACCTTCACTATCTAAACCTTCAAAGCATAAAACAAACTGAAGTGTATCTCTTGTTGAAACTTGCTTAAAATAATGTCTAAGAGAGACAAGGGGAAAATAACTCAACTGCAAGTGACTGAACACTTTCTTGACAGACAGATTTAGATCTCTACATGCTTAAATACTTCATAAGAGTTGAAAAAGTTTCAGAAAAACAACTAGATTCTTGCTTCAGATGTTGTTCTAGACAAAGGGACAGGACATCTCTGAGAGGAGGAAATGGCCTCAAATTCCTGCTTGTAGTGATATGTGGTATGGATGCACAACTCCACACCCTGCATGAGCCACCTAGTCATTTAGCAGTCTAATGCAGAGTGTGCCCCAGACTACGTGGCTCAGCATCTCCACACCTTCCAGGCATGTACCCTTAGGACTTGGCCTTGAACACCTATTGTAGAGAAGAATGGATTCCCTACAGCAGTTACTTATTTCTTCCATTTCATTATGGAGAAACCAGGGATATGCAGCTGTGGATCCTAGAAAATTTATTCCTTAAGTGCTCTGCATCCTTTAACAGAAGAATGATGTTTTGTCCTACTTTTGTCTCTTCCAGTTTAAGTACTTTTTACCCTGTACTACTCAGCAGTAGTCTTGTGGTATTTCCCAAGCCTGAAGCTTGTCACAAGTATTTGCTGTTGTAATAAAAATACTATTTTACAATAGGACAATCTCCTCAAACCAGTGATTCTCTCAATTTCTGACTGTTTTAGGCTGCCTGGGAGGCTTAAATTGTGTAATTAACACATTTTCTACCAAACCCTCTACCTAATTTGGCAACAGCTGTTAAAATGTGGTTATATGGTGTGAGCTGGTTCTGTTATAAAATGGCTCTATAATGTTTTATAGAAAAAACCTTAGTTTACTTTTCTTGATTTCACTGGATCATGACTTATATCTAACACCTCTGTTTTCCATTGCCAGCAAGACCCAGTACTTCCAAATGTTCATTTTACTGATCAGAATTCTATGAACAGTACCAAAAGCTCACAACAAGCTGGTATTCATTACTAGGAGTATAGAATTTTAAGATTAAATTTATAGTTTAATAACTCACTGATATTTTCACCAGGAATGTGTTCACTGTTGGATATGCAGTTAGGGTTCTTTTTTAAAATTCAACCCAGGCATCAGAAATTACTGCTTGCTTTTCTGAACTTAATCTGATTTATAAACTACAGAAGATACACACACACACATGTCCGCACTCTCTATCATCTCACAGCACAGTGCAAATGATATGTGACATGACGTTGCACAGTCTGTTGCTTTAAATCAATATTGTCAAACGCTTAGAGTTCAAAGCAATGGCTTACAGGAATTCTAGTAACACATACAGCATATTGTTTCTTTGACTTCTGTTTTGGAGCTCACAGTTTCAAGTCTTACTCAGTGATGGAGAAAAATAACAAGGATGTTTCCTACTATCGAATGAAGTAATTGACAGCAATGCCTTCTCACTGACATAACACTTGGACTGCATAATACGATACTTCATGCTCCAAGATACACACATTCATACATGAATACATAAATATAAACATATACATATATATATATATATACCTTTGAACCTGTTAACCAGCTCCACAATAAATGAAATAGTCCTATAACTAAAACCTTTTCATCTACCATAGATATACATAGCTGTGTTCATATTCATATGTGTTCATACACATACATGTGCTGAATCCAACACATCTAAATCAGGTGACACTAAAAAAAAAAAATTGGCCCAAATCTTCTGAGTTTGACTTACACAATGTAGTAGGCTCTCTTGCTATGTCAGCTGCTAGGTTTCAACTCATGTAAATAATTACTTTGAGGCAGAATATAGTTTAATATTTGTAAACCTGAGGTAACAAAGAGCAACATTTTCTCATGCTTCCCTTCAGAAGAATGTTCTTAGTAATGAAGTAGGATGATTGAATCAATGCACAAGTAGTGGAAGTGAAGAGTATCTATAAAATAATCACTGTAGGAGCAGTTGGGTTTTTAAGCATATTTGTTAAACTGCTGAAGAAATTGGTGTAAAAGACAAAACCAAGTTTTCCTTTCAAAATATATAAAAAATCATGTGTTGAAGGAAAAATATATCTGACTTGAAATAAATACTGGTTTTATGTTTAGATTTTAAATTATAATTTCCCATCTAAATACAGTTTGGGGAGAAAAAAAGGGTTAAAATGTTAAAAAAACCCACCCCAAACAAAACCTCACCAACACAAAAGAACACTTTTTGCCTTTCTTTTGTTCTCAGATACATTCATTTTGGAGGCTGAGATAGATTCTCTTTTTTTGTCAGATATAATATTTTATTGCAAGACTATCTTATTCACCTGCCGATTCCTTTAAAATTATGTTCTTTACTCTATAGGCACAAGGATTTCAAGATACATCTCATGTGACATATATGATAAATACGGTATTTATCAAACCCATGTATGTTTCCCTGATTTAAACCTGGATGAAAAACTGAGTTGAAATTGGTCAATATTTTTCATTTGACAAAATTTCTGAGTGGGTTTCATTCCAGGCTGAGTGAAGAATCAGTTACTCTCAGAACCACATTGTCAGAGACCTGGGTATAGGTCAACTTCATTTAAAGATCTGTTAGCTTGAATTTATATAATTAAGATCCATACCATCTGCCCAAGTAAGGACATTAAGGTTTCTGAGCTAGGAAGACAAGGCTCAGTAATTGCTATCTTTAATGACCTATTTGGAGAAGGCTTTAAGCACCATGAGGCTCAGAATTTAGGGTTCATGGATGCTTTTAGCGAAGAGCCTGGTCAGCAACTGTATTTATTAATGTGGCTCATTGGAGTTGATGGCAGTGTTCTATTTCAGTTACATGCAGGTATAAATAACTATCCAAGAAGAATATGGGCCAGTGAGTTTCAGGCTGTGTTTCTCTTCCTCTCCTCAAGATGAAATCCTGAAACATATGTTTCCCAATCAGGATCATATTCTTTTAGAACTTTGGACTCGACGTGTTTCCACTAATTCCAGTCAATCTGGTTTAGACTTTTTCTTCATTTGTCTGGAAAGCATCCAATATAACACATGTTTTCTTTTTCCTTAGCATCAGTTATTCTTATGCTAAGTGGAGATATGAAAAGCACAGAGAAGTTCCCAATATCAGTTATTCCTTTGCACAGTCTTTTACCCACCCACACTGCCTGCTGTGCCTAACATCCCTTGTCTTCAGTTACATGGTTAGTTAAATAGGTTTCCTTTAATCTTAAACTATTTCAAATGTAAATCTTGAAGGGCATGATATTGCACCCATTGAAGTCTTTCCAATACGCAAAGATGGCCCAGCTATAGAAAAATACCATCAAGGGAACTCTGACACAGTGGGAGAGATGAAGGCATTGAACTATAGGCTGGATAAAGACAGTATTTCATGAGTGACTGTTATTAAATGTAGATGGCAATGTTGTACTTTTTTCTGCCACTGGTGGATCTCAGAAGGGCAGTACCTATGAGACCAGAA